>NC_091821.1:44122052-44433870 GCF_038994185.2 Dermacentor albipictus
TTGTTTATTTTTTTAGTGACTGTAGGTTCAGCTAATGTCTGCAAATAAAGGGTCTTTGCAGCTCCTGCTTGTGTATATAGAATGTATGCCCTCATTACAAAAGTATTTGTGCTGTTTGGAAGTAATATTTTGTTTGAGTTTACAGTGGCTGGTGTGAGAACTCCGATTTTCCGCCACTTTATTTTTTATCATTCTTATTGGCGCCTAGGATGTTCTAGTGGAAAATGTTTACCCCGTAATTATCATGCTTCTCGATATCACATCAATTTTCCGCATATAGAAGTACAGGCATTATGCAAGTAAATGCATTACATGTAGAGTGTTGTACTAGTTGAAGGAGAGAAGTGTGATACTACAGCACCGCACGCTACTAAAGGGATGCAAAGGTAGTGAGGCTGACCAAATAATGAATTGCCTTGCCTAACACGAGACCAATTCACTTATAGGCTGCCTAAAAGGGGGGTGTTCTTACTGAATGACTGGCAAATATTTGGCATACATTGTCTGCTTGTGCGTTCATTCAGGAACTGGTGCCTGTGCACAGCAATCACGACTTTCCTGCAGCAGAATCATTCGCAAAAGTCCTTACTTGCATCGGTCTCTCTTCCTTGCGACACTAATAAGTGTTGTTATCCCTTGTGTTTGAACAGAAATAAATATGTGGCAGTTTTGAATACTGAATTCTCATATCGAATGTGAATCAAGTAGCACGGACTATTCAATTTGTATTCTAAATTTCACATATCCGCATACCCTTACTTTATATTGCTTTTGCAACTACTGTTACAGTTAAACCTCAATATAACAAAGTAGATAAAATCGGCAATTTGCTTTGTTATATGGAAATATTGTATTGAAATTCTACCTTTTATGCAAATAAGTACAGTAGCCAGTCGATTTTTCTTACACAGAAAAGGGCCGCAGAATTTTCCGAATTATCGAGCTGTAGAAAAAAGCAAATTTAAATTAGAAAGAAATTTGTTGTTATTAATTTGGGAGTTGGTGACTAATGGTACAGTTTCGTGCCAAGTCGACAATATCTTCACATTGGCGGTACAAATTAAGTGGAGCCAGCCAAGCCTTCACGTGCACTCCAGCCCCACGGATGATACACTGTAAACGGAAATACTCTCAGGTGGAAGTATAATGCTTGCCCTCTAGCGACCCCCAAGTTGGGAGTTTATTATACTCCATTTGATCAGAGTAGAATTTCTACTCCATGTAAGCGGAATTTTTACGTGGAGCCTTAGGGCTTTTTTTTTTCTTTTTTCTTTTTTACTTCACACTGGATGGAGTCCCCCCCCCCCGAGGTGCAACGGGAGTATAAAAAGTGGTGTGGTGACCGTTTGCACAAAGATTTGTATATGTAGAGGCTACTGGTCAAATTTCGAAATATACACATAAGACCGTCTCAAATTCAACGAAACATGTCAATGAAGGCACATAAACCATGACATACATAAACAATTGAGAAACACCCGATGCAGAACTTTGAAAGACATCCAACATACATGCGACACACAGGAAGCAATGCTGCCAGTATATGCAGCCACGATACCGTATGCCTCTAAACCGCCTAGTGAGCAGCTGACGTAGTAGTTCTGCGGAAACCCGCAAGGTGGAGAGAAGTAATGAATAAAGGGAAAATCAGACATCCATCCGTTCGTAGCAATTGCTACAAAGGAAACCCATATGGGTTCCTGTAGCTCAGATAATAGAGCAGCTGCTCCGGAGAGGCGGTGGTCCTGGGTTCGAGTCCCGGACCAGGACGAATTTTTCTTCAACTATGAGGCTTTTCTTTCGAGGAACCCGTATGGGTTTCCTTTGTAGCAATTGCTACGAATGGGTGGATGTCTGATTTTCCCTTTATTCAGTGAGCAGCTGTGCTGTTTTCAGAATTATTACTCACATGGTCGCTCATATGAGATCTGCCTCTCTGAAATTAACAGAAGACCTTAATCGGCACAAAACTGTTAGTTCAGAATAGTGAGAAAACAAGGTTAATGGCATAATTTAAAAAAATTAGCACACCATTCAACGAGTGCTGAAGTGACTTCGCACACTGCCGACGTTCACAGTCAAGCAGTGCATTAGTTACAGTAAGCAAGAAAAATGTAAGTCCATGTGCTTTATGGCAAAATTAACTTTGTGTGAAATAGTGGTAGCGTAGCAAGAATTTATTACATATGAGCACGATCTGCAGCAGCCCACAAACACCGAAAAGTGTGTAGTCATACATTTTTTTGGCTGCACTACTTGCTCAGCATCCAAGCAATGTCTCTCGGTTATGAAGTGGAGCTACATCACTGATCTGTCGAACAAATCCTCACACTCGGAGCCAGCAGGTATGCTCCTAAATCAGTGTCTAGGATAGATAACGTTAATGCGATATCGGAAACAATGACATGATCAAAACAGAACTGTGAGATAACAGTTCAAATCACAACGCTCAGTAAAAAGCTTTATTTACGGTACATACTTACATCCTACTGTTTTTCTTGGGCGAGGATATCCCTACACAGATACATAAAAACATTAACTTGCACTCCAGTCTTTCTCACTGGTAACACAGCACCGCAACAAACTCTGAATATGCCATTCATGTGCGACTAGCACAGACGTTGTCGCTCGAACAGTGGCTGCTGGTGCCATCGCTGTGCGGTCCTTTCAAACATTACATCAGACATTGTCAGCATATACTCACAAGGACATAAAAGTCGCATTTCACATACTGAAGAGCACAAGTCAACGTCTCGCAACATGAAAGCACAGTCAGAAACCTGAGCAGACATCACGAGTCAACAAGCAGCTTCAAGGTATACCTAAACCTTTTTCCGCACTTGAAAATGTTGCTCTTGCATTTATCGATATCAGCACAGTGATCACAGCTAAAGTAGATGAAGCTGAGATACAGTGAGCTTCAGGCACGCCTATAACACTTTTTCGAAGGAAATACGGGGAAATCGATGACAAGCTGGCACGGAATGCCACCTCACAGATGTAAACAAGCCGTCAGCCATGAGCACTGCAGACTCCGCCGAACATGGCCAGTCACTGGCACAACGCACAGCCTCATGGGAAGCACCATGTGACTGACTGGTTTTGGCGGGGTAGGGGGGGGGGGGGGGGAGTTTTCTAAAACTCCCTGTGCAGAGTTTTCACAAGAGAACAAAATATTGAAGCGGGGTAAAATCACGTCATGTCGCCTTTATCCTCCCGCAGCTAGCCAACGAAGTGAAACTAAGGAATGCTGCTGTATTGCCCCAATATATTAGAGCAAGTATCCAGGGCTTATCAGTTGATCAGCTTATCAGTCTTTAGGGCTGATAAAACCTGTTTGACTTGTTCAAAACTCCCATGTGGGTTTATTTTCGTTTGCAGTGTAGCGTTGCTCGCACTGAGACGACGCTATCATAAAAAGCGCCGGCAAAGGGGAGCAAATGCTTCGTCTGCTTCTCGTTCCAACGGGCCGCCGAAACTCGAGATTACGCTACTTCCAATACTAAACACGTAGTATGACAGCTTACATGGTGCCAAGCTGTCTCGGCATGCCCACTCTTTGCATACGCAGCAGATGTACCTCTAAAGCAGGGTGCGCGTATGCGTATGCGCTCAGCTGCACTTACAGCCATGCGCAGCCATGGCCGAGACGCGCGCTATTTCACCCCCTACCCCTCGCACGCTACCCCTCACCCCCTACCCCTTGATCACGTTACCGTGAGCTCACTCTCCTCCCCCCTTTCCCTTTGTTCGCACCGGAAGGTGGCACTCGTAAACCCACTATCTTTCTTGTCTCACCCTCGCACACTTTCACTCGCACCTAAAGCACAAAGTGCGCAGGTCGCAGGTCGTGATAGGCTCTTATCGCACTTGGACTTTATACAGAACATGATGCGAGTCCACCTCGGAGGTCACACTGCACGCGATTTGAGAGGTGCGTTTGCAAGCAGCTGGTTGTAATTCTACCATTTGACCATCTGCGTCCACGGAAGTTTCCATTCGTTGTCTGGGCAACCCTTCGCGGCAGAAGTGAAATTCCGTTATATTGAAATCGCATACAAACACACTTCGTTAAATTGAGGTTCTAAAAACGTGGTGTTCTATGGACAAGAGGTTATCAAAAGTTAAATACTTCATTATATTGAAGTTCGCTATATTGAGGTTTTACTTTTTGTTCTTATATGACAGTGCTATTGAATACTTCAGCCTTCATAGAAAAGGCTGCAGTTTTTTAGAAACAGAAAATGAGATGTTAAAGTTTCAGCACATATGGCCATAATTGCAGCTGTTGACACGTCATACTTATGTATGTCATACTTAGTACATACCATAGTTGACACAAGTCATGCTTAGTTGCCAAACAGTCATTTAATTGTAATTGCAATGCCATGGATGAACTGTAGCGCTCTTTTATGGAGTGTACGGCATGCACTTAAGAATGAGGAGTCTTAATAACATGCCATCTGCCGTCATATGAGTACTCTATGTACTATGCACTATGCTTTGGTAAGTATGCTTTGCAGTATGCTTTGGTAAGTGGAAGGCTCCAAGTTTCTTTAACAAGAAGTGGTGTATCTGTTTCTGATCCACTGGTCTAGGACTAGTGGCCCCTCATGTGTGGCTGGCTGGGGGTAGCATGAGGTGATCTGCTCCAAGCTCAAGGCACCAAGGTGGAGCATGTTACAACTTTTCACAATGATAGACCTGCCCAAAGCAGTCCAACTTGCATATTGGGCCAACTGATATATTAGTGAAGAACATCAGAATGGATACAACAGAGGGTCAAAGAACGAATACAGTAGAACCACGTTCATACATTTTGGGAAAAAACGCGAGAAAAAATGTACTAACTGGGAAAACGTACGATCCGAAGTAACTAAAAAATTTGACACTCAACTATTGTTGACATCTACGTAATGCAAAGCGTTGCACTGATCTTGTGGCACAAGATGCCGACGTGCGTCGAGCTGGTGGTGCTCCGGCGGCCCGAGAAGCATTTTGTTGTTTTCCTATTGCGTGGTGTTCTAAAGGGGCGACGGGAAACTGAAACGAAATCGAGCTGGTGGGCGATGCCGGATGCCACCGAAGCGAAACGTGATGCCTACATCGCGCCGCCTGTAGCAGGGAACGGTGGCACGTTTGGATAACCGCCCACTAAAAGCGTGCAGTACGCTACCAATGGCACTACGCACCACGCGCTGTAAAACAGGTAGGTGAAGATGCTTATCGCAATAGGTTTTCAGGCGATAGCTGTGAATGTGGCGTGCGACGACCTGGGCAGAGGTTTGCTGGTACCGGAATAATAAACTGCGCGTGGTAACTTTCACATGGGACGGGCGTCTATATACTGTTGTCGATTGCACGTGCCTCGCGCCTTGTCTTGTTCCTATGAGATGCAGTGGCCGGAAAACGTATACGATCGCAGTCTGCAGCAGGGAACGGCAGCGCGTTTCGGTTATCGTCTATTAAAGGCATGCACTGCGCTTCCGACGGCATCACATGCTTTGAAACAGATAGGCGAAGATGCTTATCGCAATAGGATTGGCCGTGATGGCTGTGAATGCCGCGTGCGACGACCCCGGAGAAGATTTGCTGGTACCGAAATGGGAAACTGATGCGCGCCTGCGTTTTTACGTGAGACGGGTGGGCAAGTATTGCCGTGAAGCTGCCGCGACGGGCACCCACATACTGTACTCAACCGCGTTCGCCTCACGCATTTTATTGTTTACATGCAATCTAGCGGCTGGAAAACATATCGTACATCGCAGTTTGGCGATGTACTGAACGTTGGTGTCGGAAAATCATTTTTTCCGGGAACGTATGAACCGGTAAAAATGAGTAACTCTATTGGGTCATTTTTTGTGTTCTCGATTACGAACGTTGGCGCCGGGAAAACGTACAGGCACCGACAAAAGTGGTATACTCCACACAGCAAGAGCCGAAGCAGCGGCAAACTGCATCGCAATGCCATCTACAGGCAGCATCTGGGATCGAGACAGCCAATGGGTGCCCTTTATTATCTGCAGGCATGTCACTTGACTCGTGTCGAAGTTTCGTGCTTCAGCTCACCAAAATGCCGCACGACGCCGCTGCAGTAGCAATCTGCGTGGAGTATACCACTTTTGTCGGCGCCTGTACGTAGCGGGAACGTATCAGCGAGGTTACTGTATAATGTACGGCAGTAAGGATCTGCACTGCAGCTGTTCAGTAACCACATAGTATACATATCATGATGCACAGAAATGGTCCCGTTCATTTCCCTCATGCAGAAGGAGGAGCAAATTCAAGTGCTGAACCAAAAGCTGCAGGAGCGACAGCGGCTGGCCCACCAGACTGCTCTGCCTGCTAGCGGCGAGAGGGTGCGCATTGCACTGCCTCCCACCTATGCAGATGGCCTGCTGGCCCCCAAGGAGCCTGTGGCCATTGACCCCGTCTCCGATTCTGGCTTTGTCACGGGCACCTCCCTGGTTGGCCGTGGCTCACGCCTCTCCCGTTCCGACTTTGAATTCTCCGAGTCATACCTTTAATTTGTGACATACCATCAGGTTGCACAATACCTGGCATGGCCATTGGAGTTTGCCATTCAGGATGAGGCCCAGAATGGCTAATGTACAAACTTTCATAATGGATTTCTTTGCATGGGGATACTTTGAAGGGGATGAGCAGCAGATGTGGTTTAGACTTTGGTTATATAATTATCAACCCTCAAGTTCCCTCTGTCTTATGCCACAGCTAAGGAAGAAGGGGTTGATTTCAGGGCAGTCTTTCCCTTTTCCATGAGATTAGTGCTGGTGTGCTTTGGTGACTTGTTTCTGCTTGGCCCATTCTCGTGGCATCCTATTAAGTAAGGAGGCTTAAAGAATGGATCTTGCAGACTACAGTGCTTGAGGCACTTGCCTTGCAATATAAAAGGTGGCAAAAATAGTGGAACAGGAGACAACAGCAGGGTGCTAAAGTATTGAGTTCATTTTATTGAAAGAAAAAGAATAACTTGCATAATGGATATGTATATGTGCCTATCCTATGGACTGGCCTGACTGCACTGCACACATTTCCTTTTGCTTCATACTGAGTTGTGCCTTTTCTGCCAAGGTTTGAAATACTCATTGCCACCAGTGGTTTTGGTTGTCACTGGTGATATGCATATTTTTTTTAATATACGCTCACAAAAAGTATTATTCTAATATTTCAGTTCACATTGAACACTGCAATTCCTCTGTACTCTTCTTCACATAAGCAATTTTTAGAATTGTGTTAGAATCGGGTAAATATCGCAATCAGGCATTGTGAGCTACTTTTATTGCTTGGAAATCTTAGGGCAGGTCAAAAATATGCGGGAGGTGATGACTGTTCAACAGGATCTGACGTGTGTTCAATGTCATCTCTCGCCGAGACAGATGCGGCCACTAAAAGAGTGGTTATTGGGGTCACCATGATGGTCAGGCACGTGCGTGCTGACTGGTCAAGATCGAATTATCTGGTGAAGGCCAATTTTAGAATCGAAATAAGGAAAGCTTGGTCCCATAAAAATGCATGGGCGCTGGCCGGAACCTTCGGTCACGATCAATTTAACAAAAAAATGGAATTAACCAGAGTCATATTAACGGAACTCAACAATAAGCTTTTCCATACAGGCAGTAATGGTTCTTTAATACTTAGTGTAAAAAACTAATAATACTGAGCAAATTTTATGTCTGGCTTGATACCACCAAGATTAAAAAATTTTTTCCCCTCACCACAAAAGCAAGGATGAGCAGTGGAAAAGGAGGAGTGTTTAGGAGGTTTGCTTTTCAAGTAACTAAGTCAAATGTACAAAAGGCAGTCAGAACAAGAAGGTAGAACGTACAGTTAAACATCATCACCCAGCAAAAACAGTTCCTGTGGAGCTCTGTAGCATTCTTTTGTGTCGTGTTTCATTCTTTTCTTTTTTTTTAGATCATTCTTACTCTATTTACTAACTCTCTACTAGTCAGTGCATAATTGTAGTTTAGTCTGGCCTACTGCAGAGCATGCAGCACAGTCCAGTTGCATCAGAACTTGCTCACATTTCAACAGCAAGAAGCAGAACTTACAAAAGCTACTCTAGATCTTTCAAGCAAGGCTCAAAAGCTACAGACCTTGCCAAAGAAAGGCTCTTCTCAATAGTCTTGCACAACACACATGTGTTTGTGCTGGTGCTTGGTGGCTGCCATTCAAGACAGCTGCTTTCACCTATTCCTTCCAAGCTCCTTATTGGTGCTCTTGCCACATGGTGGTGTTAGCAGACCATCCTACTGGAATTTCAGAGGTTACCCAAAAATTCGAGTCCCCTCTTTTCAAACAACTCGGCAACTGGCCATTTACTTGCTTGAGGCAGAAAACAAGGATAGAAATATGATAACCTGAGCACTGGCCACCAAGTAAATCCCATAACAACAAGCACTCACTTGTACTGATTCTTTATTCTTTCCACACCTCCTGCACCATGCGCCTGCTATGCATGAGTATTCTTTCTGTCTTGTGCTGAAACGCACTTCCCCCATCAGGAATTTGAACAGTGACCACTCATCAATGCTAGATGTTGATAACATGCTAGGAAAGGTATATCTCAACATCTGCAGCCGTATAGCTTGCACAAGTACTATCTGCCTCCCAGTGCCATGGGGACTGGTAACAGAATAACAAATTAGGTTTCTGCTGTTTACATTTATTACGTGTCTCCCCTTTTCATACACCATTCATAACAGGAACTGCCATGTCATATAAATTGAGTTCATAGGTTCAGTTGTTAGAATGTGGCTGTTCCTCAGTGATGGCTCACTTGTCAACCTGTCTTCTTTTTTCTTTTTTGCAGGGAAAGTTTTAAAAGAAAAAAAAAAGTTTTTTGTAAGGTTTGAGCAGAGCCAACTAGGCATGATTCATGGTGGGCCCACGTGTCCACCAGGCACCTCATTGTACCATAGAGGCATTTGAATTCAAAATCACATTTATTAACAAACGTGTTGAATGCCTGCTGTTGCAAGATGAAGTCTATCTTGCGACTTACTATTTGTTCGCTTTGGTTATGTAAACTTGAAGACCGGTGTCCTAGCTAGCTGCATTGTCTTCCCTTGGTGCAGGGACAGTGCTCGCAACTGGATTGCTTCAGATTGCACCTGTATCTCTTAGTGCTGTGTTCCCTTCCAAAAGAGCTGTATAAGTTGTAACATGCACCCTTATGTGTTCAAAGTAAAAGCAGTGTGAACCCACACTACTGCAGCATAGGCTTCTGACATGTACATGATACATGGTTATGTGTACAGGCGCAGCCACTGCTAGTGGGAACACACGAGCCCTTGACAGCACTCCGCAGAGTGCCACGCCACCACCGGCGCCTCGTGAAATCTTGCAGCGCAGACGCAATTAAAGCGATAGACGGAGCACCCGGCATATCGTCTGCTATGGTTCCTCTACTTCGCTACCTTTGCTGTGCGTGCATTGGTATCTATATATGTTGTGCACACTAGTAGCTCTGAGTATTCATGAAAGTGCTTCCAAAGCCAAATGTACACACGCTGATGCAGGTGTTACAGAGTTTGGAATGTGAATAGCAATTCCATGCAGTTTTCATTTGCAAAGGGTCATTTCAAAACTCTGTGCTTTGAGTTTAATCAAGAATAAATAGAAATTAACACTTTCCAAGGACTCTGGCTGGCATCATGGCAAATCCACTTGGGCGACCATCAGAGCAGCCATCCAGCTATGCGAACAGCTGCAGGGTAAACAGCTGGGCGGTATTATTGGATCATCACTTTTGAGAATATTTTACTTTAGCACGATGCGCTCTAAATTTTTCACTGGAACCTTGTTCTAAACAGCCTTGTTGTTCCCATATAGCTTACAGAGTTTCATGAGGTCGCCAAATTCGGGCTTTTTCGTCCCACATTTCTCGTAAAACTGCACTCATTCATAAACTTCAAAAGGTTCTATTCTTTAGTTGTCCACGCTGAATGCTGTTAGGTGAACTGCAACAGCTTTACTTTGTTTGAGGTGCAAGAAAGGGGCTCCTGGGCTGTGATTCCACTCTTGAGACCCACCTCAAACAGGCGATGCTTGACTGTTGTTGTTTAGGCGTCCAGACCAAGGGTTTCTTTCATTTCCTGTGCAGAAGCACCTGGCTTCGCTGCCGCAGTCGCTGCATAGTCGCCACGATGCAAAGATCTTTGTCGGTTGTCACCTGAGGCCGTGGAGCACGGGAGCATCCTTGATTCACCGCTCAGATTTGAATGCTTTAACAATCCTATTAGCGGTTTTCAGGGGTCTTCCTGTGGCTTCTGAAATTGCTCGCTGTAAGCATCCTCTGAAAGACACCTCCACAATTCCCCAGCGTTCATCCTCTGGCATTCTATCTATTGCGTAGCAACATGCTACAAAGAAATGAACTGGCATAAAAACATGGCAGTTCTTTATAAAGGGTCATGGAGAACAGGACCATATCAAAAGTTGGCATCATTTTAATTGCGCCAGTCTGTCTTTCACTATTTTCTATAAACCTACTGACCTTGTGAAGGGGTAGTGTGTTCTAGCTCTTCTTTATTCTCGACACTGAAGATGTAGCTGCACTTCTTATCGCTCTTGCATTAAGAAGAATGCAGCCACGTTCATGACCTAGCTTTTAGGCTGGATTTACATGATGGGATGGATTGCCGATTTATTCCAAGGGTGACCATAACATAGTTCAGCTGCAACAACTGACCAGGTAGCACCTCGTCTCTGGTGTTTTTGAGTGTGGCATTATTCGGCAGCACTGAGCTACGTCATGCTCATCTGTTGGCTGCACCGACAATCCATCCTGTATGAATCCCACTTTAGTCACAAAACTTCATTGCCGTTGACAACATGGCAATGTGAACATTGAAGCAGTGCGAGCGGGAGCGGTGGAGGGAGGAGCTGTAGCAAAGAATGCACCAGGCACTCTGCTCATTGTCTTGATTGTACCTGCGCAGCAATACTTCATGAGGTGTCAGTGGTGGCGCTCTGCATAGCACTGCCACGGGCTCCCTTGTTCCCTCTAGCAGTAGCTGCACCTGTACATGGTCATGTACCATCTTCAAAAGTGCAAACACTAAATAACGAGCACCAAAGCAGCTGACACCATAGTATTTAGTGTTTCCCACCCATTTAAGGTGTTTTTAAGAAGGCCTGTGACACAAAATTGGTTCTTACATTCAAAGTGTGTTACAAAACAAAAATTTGAGTCCGTGGGAAAATCTTGGATGGTTTATAAAGGCAGCACCATTGTGGAACATATGGAGGGTTCCTTTTTTCTCCTTTTACCAGTAATATGTTATGCCAGGATAGTTTCTGAAATAGCTAGTTGTGTTCTCAATACACTGCGTGTAAAACAACTGCCTTAGTTTCCACACAAATAATTTCTCTAGCTTGAGGCACAATTTAAACAGTTGTGGACACAATAAAAATGATTTTAAAAATTGTTTAATTCTTGTCTGCTCTGCTGTTGTGTTTTTCATTATACTAAGGCTGTAAATATGCCTTAAAGATTATTTTTAAACATATAAGACTAACTGTAGCCTAAAGCTGATACCTACTATCTGAAGTGATAAATAGTGTGACACACAAATCACACGTAAAGACAAAGGACAAGTGTTTTTTATGTGTAGGGTGTGTTGTCCTATTCATAATTTCAGATATGTCACAACCAGGCTCATGGCAAATGTTTTTAAATATTTTATTTGCCTTACTTGGCAGCACGTGCATAGCAGGAACAAGTGAGCTGAAAAAATGTCTTGCACAAGGAAGGTGCATCACTGTGCAATCCATTTATAACAGTCTAATCACAACATTAAAAAATGCAGTCACTACCAGTCGCAACACATCCTGACTGACGTCAACAATAAACAACATCCAGTCATAGAAACACTTCTGATATTGTAGCTTTTCTGTGTATTTTGTCTAATCTAGGAAGCAGCTCCTGGTAATCTTTATGTTTGTGATATGCCTTGCCACACTTGTCATACTTGAGATCTTCCTTATGCTCTGAGTGCCAACCAGGATTTTAACTTTTGTAAGAGAAAAATAGGGCACAAGACCCAAATGGTAGTGTTCTTAAATGACAATGTGAAAATTTAAATGTGCTATTGCTGCTTTATTTCACACAGAGCAGTTATTGTCTGACTACTAAAACTTCCATTGAGAAATAACTATGCACTGTAGATATAGTAGCACTATTGTCCACATTAGTTGGCATGCACAATGTTTCAAAAGAAAACTGCTTCTTTTAACATAGCTCAGTCCTAAAAAGTTGCATTGCAGAAAATTGTGATTGAGGAAGAAAACAGTAACGATCTTGGCATATTAACATCAGTTGAATGGAATTGTGTGTTAGGCATTGGCAAGCTACAAAAAAAAAGTTATTTTTGTGCCTGGATTCTGCTGGAGCAGGAGAGTGACAGCAGTACCTTCAACTTATGGCATTGTACTAAATTGCAGGG
The DNA here is from genome assembly GCF_038994185.2 of Dermacentor albipictus. Classification (NCBI taxonomy): domain Eukaryota; kingdom Metazoa; phylum Arthropoda; class Arachnida; order Ixodida; family Ixodidae; genus Dermacentor; species Dermacentor albipictus. The sequence continues at coordinate 44,134,523 of NC_091821.1, forward strand.
CATACTTAGAGCACCCTCCAGAACAGCTCCAGTCCATGCCCACATCTTTTGCTAAGCGAAATTCTATTATTTGGCCAATTTTGCCAGAAAGTTGCCCAGTAATCTTATTATCACGTGCAGTTTATTTGTAGAAGATCAATACAGAATGTTATAGTAAGGCTAAGGTAACTTATCGTTATAAGTGACTTGTGGTATCGTTATAAGTGGATTGCACTGTTTACTTGTATGGCATATAGTTACAGGCTGTGCAAACTTGTTACAGCAAGCATGTGTTTACTTTGAAACATGAAGTAAAGAGGAAACAATTCCATTAATCAGATCTTTAATGTGCACACTGCTTTTAGAATGTTGGCATGTCTTGAGCATTTGTGTTGTTTTGTTTTTCTTTCTTTCTTCTTTTTTAACATTTGTTCTGTTCTTTAATGTGTTTCCTAGCATTGAAACCATTCGTGGCAGAGCACATTGCCTTATTTACTTAACCATTATTTTTTAATTTTGGTTGTGGTATTATAGCATATGTTATTTATTGTGATTGTGTGGGGGCACAAATTTCATATTTATGTTTACTGTTTACTGATGGTTTACATGCTGCTTTCTGATTTCTCAAGTTTATACACAAGTGCAGCATTGACTTTATTTTTTTCCCCAAGAGCTGTTTAAGATCAAAAACTTCGATAAAAGAGTGCTATTGTATCCACTACATACAAAACACTAGGTGTTTCTGAGAACTGTGATTTAGTTTACTCTTGCAATGTGTGGAATAAGTACATAGAAGAATCAAAGTGCATCAGCATAAAATTTCAGTTATCCTTGTAAGTCACCTTCAAATAGTATGCACTTTTAAGTGCTTTTGTGCTCAAAAGCAGTCACGATCTTGCATTCTCGAAAGTTTAGGAATCATAGTTTTGTAATCTCATTGAACTGGCATTCACATGTCAGTTGCATCAAATCATTACGCACCTCGAGGCTGGCTGCACAGTTTGAACAAATGTTATTTGAATTCTGCGTTCCGTCATTTTCCATCAGTTCATTGGGCAGCAGGCCAGCTAACATTTGTTCAGCAGGCTGTGCATAATGCGAGCGTTTCAACTGCAGCCTTAGCAGAGGGAGTAATCATTCACATACTCGTACATATTTGAAGAAAATTGACCTTTTGAAGGAACCTTTACTGTCTGCAACCTGCCATGCTTTTCTTGTTTGTTTGTTGATTTGTTTTCTTTAATTTGTGTGCATTCGTTTGATGTTCTATTGAAAATGGTATTATGGAAGTGCACTACCAACTCCTTAATATGTGGGCTAGTCAACCAGAACCTTCAAGAGTTTCATTGAGTCTTAATATTCTGGATGGGCTAGAATGCAATCATTCTGTAGGTTCATTCATATTTATTCATTAAGCTTCATTATTTTCAGCAGCACAGAAAATAGTATTGCAGAGGACCTAAGTTCAAATTCATTGTAGGCTGTTTTATCAACACATAATTGTAGGATGGCATAGTAGTCTTAACAGTTACTGCAGAAAAATGTAATATCAACAATGCTAGAAATGGTAATACACTTCGTTATCCATGGTAGGTACCATTTTTTTGTGTATGTGTGGCAGTTTGTGTGCACATTCTAGTTCCTATATTTTCATGATTTCATGTTCTCACGCACACACACAAATGTACAGCACATGCATTATACTACTGTACTCATCAGTGAATTAAATGTCTACATTAAATGTGAATATTGACCTAGCATGGCTGAATCGAATGTCATGATCACATATAGATTATCTTGCCTTGGGAAACTGAGGTGTTCAGTACTTGTGCATTTGTACATGCACAATTTGGATATAATGCAAGTGAACATGAACAGCGCATGGTAACACTGCTGAGAAATAATTGAGCTGTGAAACACTCTAAAATACTTTTAAAAACACCTTTGCTATGAAGGGCCACTGCCTCTGGAATCTCCTCCCACTATAATATTTACAAAGCATTTTGCATTACAGTGTTGAGAAGAGCCAAAGTTTCCTTCCTAACATGCGGTAGAAATCCTTTAACTTCTATTTAGTCTTGCACGCCTAATTAGGATTTACTTGAAGAAGGGGGTACCAGCGAAACACCAAGGACGCGCACTCAAGGAAAAGGCGTTAGACATGGACGAACGCTGGACTTTCAACAGTACTTTATTGGAATTCACATTGACGCACATAACCTCTGACACATGCGAATCTTCAACTCCTCCCAAGACATGTGCATAGATAACACCTTGAAAGTACATTACTACGCGAAAACAGCCGACGCATGCGAAACTTCTACTCCTACCTATCGGGTAGGTAAAAGATGATTAATAAAAAACTGACATTGATGCACGGGTCTTAGGAGGAGTAGAAGTTGCACATGCGTCGGTTTTTTTTGCACAGTAATGTACTTTCGAGGTTTTAACTGTGCACATGTCTTGGGAGGAGTTGAAGATGTGCGTGCGTCGGAGGTTATGTGCAGCAATGTGAATTCCAATAAAGTACAATTGAAAGTCCAGTGTTCGTCCATGTCTAGCGCCTTTTTCTTGTGTGCGCGTCCTTTGTGTTTCGCTGGTACCCCCTTTTTCAAGTTCATCGTGCACCAACTGGCCCAAGAGCTTGCGCTAATGTAATCAGGATTTGTCAGACAGCTGGCTTCCAAATTTTCTCAGTCATTTCCTCTCACCGCCATTTCTTTTCTTTTTTTTCGCCCATTGTGGCTTCAGCTGTACCTGGTAACCAACTGGTCATGGCTGTAAAAAAAAAAAGTCCAATGCATCTGGCCAAGAGGCTATCATGTTGCATACTGTATATTGCGCCACCAGAAGGGTGGCATGGACAATGTAATTATTTTATGCGTTGCATATTGCAATCACTCAGTTCAGCCCTTGGGCGCGGCCGGGCAGCCACCATTGAGGGTATGAGCCATTGTTCATTGCTGCGCGTCTCATATGTGGGTCTATTCTCTTTTAAGTTTGCTATGTTTGTTATTAAGTTGCTTCTATTTTTATGTGTTGCATATTGCAATCACTCAGTTCAGCCCTTGGGCGTGGCCGGGCAGCCACCATTGACCTTTAGCGCAACCACGTGACGTGATGTCATGACAGCCGGAGGAAAAGCTGGGCCCCAACTCGCGCAATATGCAATGCATTCTTAGGTTAACCAAGCTAAGCCTGGCCATTTCTTTTTTATCATCTGTTTCATATGTATTTATTTACTTATGGGACCTCTAAAAGGCAGTCCCTGGGTCATGTTCATAGTTGCTTGATATATATGTATAAATACACAGATTTATTTCATGCATTTAAATTCCATTTACCTTTCAATGGGCAAGACACACGACTTGAGCCTGGTAGAATGTTATGTTTGCGGCCCATAGATGTTAACATAAATGCCTAGCACTACTGTTTCAAATTTAGACCACACTGTGAAGAATGCCTAGGTGGTGTTAGTAGGGCTGATGTTGTACAGGATAGTGTGATAGAAAAATGTCATGTCGATAGAGCTTGACTGCACTTCGTGTTTTCAAATTTTTATGTAAGCAATCATTTTGTTGTGCAGGGTGCCCTTTGAAAAGAGGTTTTGCTGCCATTTGCACTCTTTTTTTTGTACTGATGAGACGTCCAGCTGTGGTAAAAAAAAAGTGTATAACCTCTTTGCTTGCACAAATAATTATCATGCAAATTGGGCATGTGTTACAAGTCGGTTTAGTTGGCACACACTATAAGCTGCTTCCAAGCATGTGCTGCCTGTGTTATGTGCACTTACAGCTGTGGCCACCGTAAAAAAGAAACATGAAAAAATACACTTGAAACACAGAAATGCTCGCATTATCCAACTGCTGAACTGTAGTCAACAAAATTTTTTACATTGAAAAAAAAAAAAATGCTGAAACTGTAGTGACTGATGGCAGCATGTTTTTCTTATTTAGGCTCTCTTCATTTTTTCCTGGCTGAATTGACTAAGGTTGCCAAATTTTAAAAAAGCTGACACATCATATGATAGTGACTCTGAGACCAAAATAGGGATCGAAATCATGTAAACTCGGGGCATATCATACATGAGTCTAGAGCAAGGCCCTATTTAGAGAATAGAAATTTAGCAAAACTGTCATAAATCGGTAACAGTTTTTGCATCAGATTTTATATAAATGGCATGATACTGTATGCTTGAAATGATTTGTCGGGTGTAGTTCACAGAATTGTGATTTCTTATTTCTGGAGTGTAATGTTACATGAACTTAAATATATTTAAGAACTTAATTTAAAAATTTACTCGTAACAGTCACTAGAATTTTACATCTAAAATGTCAGAGATTTCATTGAAACGAGTTCAATAGTTGTCTAATGATAACATTTCACATCTGATTATAATGAAGAGGCCTTGCATATTCAGCTTTTTTTCATGGTATGCAGAGGTGCAATATTTTGCAGACAAAATCGTTATGATCTAAGCACTAGGCTTGCTTTGTTTGCAATGCCCAAACCTGGCAAGGGCCCCTTTGAGTGCAGGCAATGAGTGATTAAATACTAAAAATCATTTCTATGCTGAGTGGCTTTGAAAATTTTCAGAGTATTAGGATTCACATAAGGCAATCTGCGCAAGAATATTTGTGCTTGAAAAAAAAGTCAACTTTTTTTCTAGTCATTTGAACATTCGTTAACTCTCCCTATTTGTTGTCTTATTAAGAGGAAGCTTTAGCTCGGGCCCAACTCCGACGCGGCCTATTCACATACGTATAAAATGCAAAAATGTTTCTATGAGATAACCCCTGGACCGATTTTAATGAAATCTGTTGCATTTTAAAGAGAAAGTTAAATTCTAGTGACTATTGGAAGCGAAATTTCGATTTAGGGCTTGAATTTTCTTAAAATGATTTTCAAATATTTGGCCGTTTGAAAAAAAATAGAAGCACGAAGTTTACAAATTCATAGCTCTGCATCAAGAACCGATATCGCAGTTCTGTAAACAGTATCCATCAGATCATTCAAAGCGGAAAAATTCTATGTGTCATTTTTACATCTTACGTGAATTTGTTACGTTGGTTACAAGGGTTCTGCGAAAGCTGTATTTCCAAATTACTAAATTTTTTTCAATCCATGTGTAACATATCAATTTTGTCCGCTTTAGATGTGCTATTAGATGAAATACACAGTATTGTATTACCCTTTTTCGTTGTTTAGTTACAGAGCTGCAAACTTGATAGTTTTGTTTTTTGAAAATTTCAGATTTTGCCGATTTTTAATAAAATATTGACAACCTAACTCAAAAATTCGAAATTAACGGCCACTAGGTTGTAAGTTTTTCTTTTAAATGCAACAAACCTCGTCAAATTTGGTGCACTGGTTGCTGAGAAAAACGAATTCTCCTTTTACATGTATTTAGATGGGAGCAGTGGAGCTAAAGCTTCCTCTTAAACAAAAACAAAAAAACAGTCATCCTTCAGTTTCCTTTTTTTTTTTTTAAATCTAACCTTTTCTTGATTGTTGTGAGCGCTGCCAAACATTAGAACACAACTTTTGCTTTTTTTCACGTTCACACTTCAACGGCAAGCACATGTGCATCTCGGAATTTTAGGTTATAAGTCACACTAAATAGAAGTTTTGGCCGTTTTCTCACTAATTTAAGCTGGTTTAGTGATAGGATGACTGTGGTCAAGATGTCGGCTTTGTTGAAATCACATTACAGGGTCTCCTGTATAGCATTATGAATAACATTCTGTGTGCTGCCTCTTGTTTCAGTTCAGTGCCTTGGCATTACTATACATACAATCTTTGCTGTGTTCTTCCACGCTTTATTATTATGTATAATTTTTTTTTATGCACAATACACCAGAACTTTGTCAAAAAATGCATGTTTTGATACTTTATGGCAACTGTATGCTGCACCTTCTGTACCAACCATTTCAGTGCAAAATTTTAATTGTGCATCTTATTATTTAAGCACTAGATGCCATAACTCAATTTTTAAGTGTTTTCTTTTTTTTTCTCAAGGAAATACATGGTGAATACATCATTCACTCATTGAACAACTTCTGTGGCAATATTTCTGCCAAGTGGACGAAAGTGGCTAGTCCTGTAACGTTTACAATCTAGTCATGAAAAAAAAAAAATTTTTTTTTTTTAAACTTTCAGCGACAGTGAGCTAAGAGTACAATAACCCCCTTTGCCATGCACTATGACCTCACGGATTTCTTTAAGGCTGCACACGAAGTATGTGCTGTCACACTGTGGCGAACAAATGTGCAATTTTATTCCGATTGTATGTGTGCCACCTGTTTCCATAGTGCTGCTGCATAAAGTTTCCAAAAAAGAAAATGATGGCTTTTGTACTTGTTAGGCATACAATCCCAACTGTGATGGATCATGTACTCTATCTACTAGGACACTCTTGTGCAATATGAACCTCTATGCCGTGTAGTGGAAGGGCTTCTTGTAGACTATGTGGAGCTTCTTGTAGAGTATGTGGCTGCTGGATGGTGGAGACAAGTAATGCAAGCTGTTATTTTATTTTATTTTTTTAGCTTGAAGGCACAGGTGCAGAGCACGACAAAGGGCGGGAAAAGTAAGTCGGGTTATGTTACAGTACGCATGCACCTGTATCTAAAAATCGTCCACCGTTGGCACATCTAGTGGTTCTCATTCACTAGTAGCAGTAGTAGTAGTAGCAGTAGCAGTGCTGTGGCACTCGTTTACTCAGTAAAAGTTTATTTGCCGTACTTATTTTGGCATATGTTCGGTTTAGATAAGCATGCGGAACAGTATACCCTGCTTAAGCATTAGGCGTAGGCTGTGAGAACACTCATGGTAGTGTACGCTGTTTCTCGTTATCAGTGCAGGTCCCTAGTGTGGAACTTGTCCACCTATCATGTAGATAACTGTGAATAGTGCACATGTACAGGTTGTTTAAAGAGACTCTCCTTGCTGGAGGTATGTATCCTCTCCTACCTACACCTACTCAGAACATCTGCCTATGGCACCGTCTCTTATGTGTTGTTCTGTGCTCTACGAATTAAGGCAACAGCTTTAGATCTGTCAGGACATGTTGATTTTGATGTGAGGTTAGACCTAATTTGCAACTGTCTAGGTTCAGTGATGTGTGAACACAATCTATGCTTGTTCAACAAGTTGTGGGAATGTATTGTGTTAGTATAGTGCACACATCAACGAAAACACATGCAGATCTTTCGTTAGCCTCTGTGGATGTGCCCTGGGCAAGAAAGCCACTTCAGCTTGCTTGGGCTTTTAAACTCGAGCTCAACAACTCTGTGTCATTGAAGAGCTAATGTTTGGTTCTTGCAGTTTCTCTTTAGTGTTCTGCATAATCTGTTGTTTGAAGTGTAAAGATGTCACTGTTTTAAAATAAAAGCTGTTACACATAGAACTGTTCACAGCTCAGCTTATTTTATTATTCTCAGTGATGGTAGCATCCATTATAGGGAGGCTTGAAAGTTAGCACATTAAGCAGATGTAGCATGCTGTTCAGAATGCATGTTTCAGGTTGCTTTCTTGTGTGTACAACTGCTGTGGCGATGATAGAAAAGCATTATACAAGATAAGGTCATGCACATTTATGAACAAACCATGCTAGGTTGCAAGATTTGTCAATTATGCTGCAGGTTTTCACTAGATAGCTGCAAGACTGCTGCTAAAATGTGCTAAACAGCATCTTTGACTTTAAGCACTTGTCAATCTGGAATAAAATTGGATCATGTACCCAAGAACAATGTGCAAATATGCAATATCGCCATGGCTCACATTATGGATGGTGCGCATGCTAGTGGTGTGATGCCAGCGTGCATCACCATTGTTCCATGTTATGTTCATCAGACATATTAAGATGCTCTATGGTTGATACTCTGGACAACAGATTGTTGCATGCATGTTGTGGAAGGCTGCTACAGCACCAAATGTCTTGGCTGTTGCTGCTTTGTTTAATTTCTGTTCCTACAAGCCTATGTTTTGTAAAGCATGTTTCTTGTACCAGTTTTCAACAATGGTTGTGCGTGTTTTTGTGTCGCACAAACCACTCTGGCTTCTTTTGTACACTGCTCGAGTTACTAGATTCTGTCAGAAAAAATATTACATCCCTGTCCAGTCTAGCTATACGAGTGTGTCTCAAGTGTACATCACTTGTGTTTGTTCCGTAAAGTTTTGTAAGATTTGTGTACTGCCAAATATTAGATGCCAATAAATTGCATTACCATTACCATGGTATTTTTCTTGTACAGTGCCTTTATTCTATAGACAATAACAGAATGCTCTCTCAAATATTCACAATCATTACTTTAGTGAAGCATCACCCAACCAATCAATAAAAATGCAGCAACATATTGTATGAAGGAGCCCATGCTGTGTTTTTTTTTTTAATCTCTGCAGAAATTTCAGTTGCACTGACCTCTTTCATTGGCATGTTAGCCACAAAGTAAATGGCATTACGTAGTGCAGGGCCGTTATCTTGTATGCATTTGAAAAGCCGATGTTCAGTTTCGCCTCACACGAGTGGCCTAGATTGGCCTAGGCCGCGATATCGACGTGGCTTAGGACAAGTGTGTGAGATGAAACTGAACGTCAGCTTTTCGAATGCGTACAAGATAGCGGTCCAGATTAAGCCAACATGTACCACATTTGCACCTGCTGCAGTACATGACCAGACAGCCAAGCCAATTTTCTGTCAGCTTGAGCTAGTGCACACCACTTTGTTAAGGGTCACCTTGGCAGTACAGTGCTATAATGTGGCAAAACATTGAGCACGTCTTACAGGGTGCTCTAATGTAATCAAATCTTCAGTAACCTAGTTTAACCTAATTGCAAAGATGTTAATGATTTGAAGCCCAGATAGGCATGCAGCAACTTCAATGTGATGACCACCACATGATTTGACAATTCTGCAACTAGTGCAAATGACCAGCGAGAAATCCTGATAGTGTCTCTCGCATAGCCAAGCATCTCTGACTGCCATGCGTTGCTTTGGCAATTCCATGAACACAGATTGCAGCCTTGTGCATTTGTGTGCTCAATGTTCTGACAATCTTTACAGCAGATCAACATTAGAATGCATTCAATTAAGCACTATATAGGGTGTCCCAGCTAACTTTAGCCAGAGTTTTAAAAATATGCCTGTGCACTCTAAGACGGCTTGACCAAATGCATGTTGCTGACTATTGTATGGAGTAAGTCTACATTCAATAGCTTTGAAGCCTCCAGTATTGATTACCTTCTGTCTGCCATTCTACGTGTAGCAGGAATCCCCACCGTTTCCTCAAAATACACTGTACAGCCAAAGGACATCATGCATACTCAAGGGCAAAATTCCAAGTATCAGACGACGATTGCAAGGCTTCGAAGACAGCAGGTGAGGACCCCCAACACAAAGTGCTTAATTGCAGCTGTTTAATGACGGACACACTGGCTTACACATACGAGATGAGGATATTCGGTGCATGCTCAATTATTTTTGCAGCCATTTTATTTCGGCACGCAACCATTCAAATAATTTTGCTACCCTAATTCATGCTCCTTCGCAGAAGTACAAGAAAAAACGTCATATTTTTTTTCTTCTAAGAGAATCCCATTTCGAGCAAATTAATTGCTGGCGTGTATGTGCAGTTTTTTTTTTTCATTATCTGGATAGTTGCAACACGTCTTCTATGTATGGTGTTTGTGCAAAATTATTGCCATCACGGCATTAATTTTTTACTATTCTTCATTACACCGGTGCCACACGACCACTTTCGATCGCAATCAAGTCCGATCCGGATCGAAATTCTCGACTGCTTTTGGCTCCATCGTGCAGCTTGCGCAAATGAACCAATCGCGACAGAGAAATTCAAATCGGATTGGGCTTGATCGCGTTTAAAAGTGTGCCATGTGATGACCGCACTACTTGCATTTCGCTGTTTCTTCCCGTTTTCATGTATCTGCCTCTTACAATCTTGCTGCAATGAATAGTCCGATATTTTCGTGTTCTTGACTGTGCAGCAAGTTGATTTATATTTAAGGAACATGGCACATTCATTTACGATACACCCTTTGGTGGGAGTTACTAGATGTACAATATCAAGCAATAAAGTCCTACTTACTCAACAGTTGACATGATTGTTACACTAGTTACAGCTTGAAACAGCAAATATGAATTTAAATGAAACTAACATGAAGTGAAACACCTTTGCACGCTCGTAGTCACAATGTATAAACAGCGGCACGAGCGCCTGTATGAAATCACTCAATTTAAGCAACATTATGGGTCACACACACAAAAAAACGAAACTGAAATTACAGCCTCCGAGATTTGGCGGCGTGTGCGACCATCTTGGAGGCTGGTGCGTTTCGCCGATTCTGCTAGGGGCGCTGAAAGCCAAAGTTGGCCGCATGTGCTTATGGGAGTGTCCATTCTTTACGTTTACTATGTTACTCTATGGCCCCTCAGCTTAACCGAGCGAACGAGCACAGCGGGGGATGAAAGACAGCAATAGCGAAGAGAAGAGAGCGCAAGGAGAAAAGCGGAGGAGGGGGGTATGGCAAAAGCATGAGAAATCTAGTGCGACGCAAGACGGGTTCTGCGATGACAACTTCTACGAGATGGCGCCAGACTAGAGCGCTGTCGTCTGCTAACCGATGACACTATCGATACGGCATGAGGCGAGCACGTCCACCTGCAGGGCTGTTCATTATTGCATTGACAAGTTCGTTCCTAACAAATATGTTCGTACTAACAAAAACAATCCGTGGATGACCAGAGAAATTATCCATTTACGCCGTAGGCTAAAACGAGCTAAAAACAGAAGAAATCCCTCAGCATAATTACTGATCTAAAAGACAAGCTTGTTACTAAACTTTCCAATGCCAAAATTAGATATTTCACTAAATCATTGCCTGACTTCTTGATAAAAAAAAAGCCCCGATAAATTCTGGCGATATCTAGAAGAGCCAAATGCTGTGCCCTGTGAAATGTTCATTGACGGTTGTCTCGTGAATGACGCCCCAAAAATTGCTGAGCAGTTTAACCATTATTTCTGTTCCGAGCACGAGGCCAACGCATGATAACTCTCTTTCAGTAATATCTCCGGACTTTATAACATACCAAGGTGTACTGTGTTTGCTACTTAACTTGAAAACGAAATCCTCAGCTGGTCCAGATAATATTCCGAACACATTTTTGTGTAGGTATGCCAAACCGGTTGCACATATTTTAACACGTTTTCAGTCTTTCCTTCGAAAATTCCTTAATTCCTGATGATTGGCATACGGCACGTGTAGTGCCAGTGCTTAAAAAAGGTGATCGTCTGAACATCGGCAACTACAGGCCGCATCGCTTGATAAGGGAAATCAAATTCATGCCATATTCTTGGATTTTAGTAAGGCGTTTGACCTCGTCGTGCATAGCAAACTCATTTCAAAATTACAAGGTATAGGCCTACCTGTTAACCTGGTTAACTGAATTCGTTCCTACCTTTCTGACCGCAAACAATATGTACAAATGAGTGACTGCGTGTCTGGTGTTCTGCCTGTAACATCAGGAGTCCCTCAAGGTAGCGTTTTGGGACCTGTTATTTTTTTAGTGTACATAAATGACATTGTTACCTCCATAGATACATCAAAAATAAGTATAAAGCTTTTTGCAGATGGCTGCGTACTTTTTAAGACCGTTATCACTCCTAGTGATCAAAAATGCCTACAATCTTACCTCTGTGCCATTTCCAAATACTGTAACGATTGGTCCATGAAACTAAACAGTGATAAATCAATCTTCACACGCATTACACACAAACAATGCCCCTTTAATTACAGGTATTCTCTCGATAACTGCCCTCTGACAGAGGTTGATGATTATAAATATTTAGGTATTACAATTACAAACCGCTTAACATGGTCAAGTCATATAACTAAAACATGCTCATCCGCTTCTAAAAAGCTCGGTTTCTTGAGGCACAAACTAAAGACAGCTACCTCAGAAATAAAACTGCTTGCATATAATGCATTTATAAGACCTAAATTAGATTATGCTAGTGTCATTTGGGATCCATATCTTAAGAAAGATATTAGAAAACTTGAGATGGTGCAACAAAAAGCGGTCCATTTTATATTTAATGCTTACCAAAGAAATGACTTGCCGTCAACACTCATAGCTAGTAATAACATCCCTGTTTTACAACACCGAAGAGCAATTGCTGGGTTGAAATTTCTCCACTCACTATATTTTGGTAAATTTAACATTAAAACTGAAACCTACTTAACACACCGAATTTCTAGGCAAACTAGACACACACATGCTCATACTCTTGAACCATACTTTGCGCACACAAATTTTTTCATGTATTCTTTTTTTCCTCGGACCATAAAAGAATGGAATGCATTACCGTTGGAAGAATTTTGTGATGGGGATAATCCCGACCTTGAGAGCTGTATGCCTTTATGTTTGTGACCACATAATACGAACTGTGCTTTTTTTTTTTTCATATTGTGTATCTGATTGGTTGTGCTTTCCACTTTTGCTCTGTCCTGCTGACTTTTGATTATATTTATGTAATATACTGTCTTCTACCGTTTCACGGTGTATTTTGTGTTTCTTGAAATTCTTTTGTAAGCTACTTTTGTTATGCCCCCCTGCTTGGTCTTTCGACTGCAGTATGTTGTCAATAAATAAATAAATAAATAAATATGGAAACAAAGCACTGCATGAGCAGAGGTCTGTGTGCGGCAGCTGCTGTGAATCACAGCCATGAGCTGCCTCTCGCGATCTCCCGATTAGTGAGGCAGCCGTGCCACACTTCGCTCCGCTTGCAATGTGCTGCACAAGACAGATTGTCCACGCCAGCCACGCTACCCACAGCGTTCTCTTCCTTGTAATATAAACAGTGTACCTGTATTATCATAACACAAAATATTGACACGCATAATTCTTTCACTATAGAGCTGCGCTCAAACTCTGCACCAGGGAATATCGTAATTGTCGGTGAATTTTTTTGGCAGTGAGTGTTTGCAGTCGTCGAGTTAAATGTGTTCAGGTTTGACTGTGCACGCGACACCATGCTTGTTAATTAGCGAATTTTCACTAGTTTATACGGCCGACAAAACTAGTATCCTTACTTCGTGTAGCTGTCTAATAACTTGCTATCATAATCGATTCTTCGCTTTTCGAGCGAAACTGCTACTTTTTTGACCGCAGCTCTTAATGGTCTGTTCCTGTGGCGAGCGGTGGCGGCAGCGGCATACCTGAGCGAATGAGCACAACAGCGAAAGATGAAAGAGCGGAGCACGAGATGGAAGACGCAAGCCGCGAATGCGGAGACCAATGAGAGCGGCCCCTTCAGTGATGTGCACGCAAGAAAACTGGTGTCATGCGGACCCACCGCACCACTCATTTCGTACTATCATCTGCTCAGGTCAGCTCTCGCTCGCGCTTAATTGTTCGGTTTGCTTGGTTTGGCATCATTTGCACTTGTTTCAATTGTCGTGGCTTGCAACTTTTGTAATCTGACTGTATACGCAATGCGAATTGTTTAGTACTTTCTGGAAGCCACGCGGGCACCAGCGATTACACTGGAACCTTCAACGAGTCATGTATAAAAGCCAACACGCTTGACCTGCAGATCAGATTTTTGATGATTGTTGACTCTACTACATGTATTATTTGCCTCAACATATTGCAAAATGAAAACATGGATAGAGCTGCGCTCAAATTTCACATTAGGGAGTATCGTAATTGCCGGTGAACTTTTTTTTTCTCAGGACAAATATTTTTTTACACTTTTTTTTATTTGTGGCCACCTTCAGATAACGACCGCGGGCACTAAGCACAGTGAGCCATGGTGTTCAAGATTTACGGCGCCACGCGACGCAACACACACAAATCTCGGACGCCGCAAGTTACGGTGATGCATTATCGGCGAGATCTGCACCGCATGCACTAGCACTCATAATCGTGCTATTATCATAGAGAAAGAAATTCAACAAGAGGGGGCACTCGGCAAAAACTAGCAACAGGAAACATGCCACGACTTGTGTTAATCCTATCCATTTGTTGATTTGAGCACTGGAAAAAAAATTATGTGAAATGAACTTACAGACATTTTGATTCTTTCCAGCTAAAACTAAAAAGTTTTGTGTATCAATGAACTTATACTCTGCGACTTATTTTTCTTGCATTACCTAACAACATGGAGGAAGGAAAGCTTTTCCTTCCTCCATGCCTAGCAACAAGCTAACGGCACGCCAGGTGCGACAGATGCATGCGTCATGCGCCAAACAGGCCACCGAAGCCAGCGAGGCCGATTGCGCATGTAAAGTTCACCTGTTCAGCGACCAGTTTCTTTTGGATAAAGCATGTTTGTTGGCGCAAGAATATGCTCCCGGCATATTCTTGCGTTTCTTCTGCACTTCGATACGGCACCACTGAACTATTGGACTACAACAAGGTGAAAAATGTTGTTTGACAGTCTGTGACGCATTTCAAGCAATTCTGGCTTTTACGGCACATAACTGAGACTTGCGATGCAGTTAACGAAAAACAGCTTGGCCATCCTGGCGTAGTTGAGTTAGTGACTCGTACTGGGTGATGGTCGCGACACTTTCTATGAGCCCCAACATTATTATAACTTATTTTGGTAGCTTTTGGGCATGCTCGCTGAACCCGGCTTTGCGATGCAGTTAGCAAAAAGCGCCTCGGCCGTGTGAGGCAGTTTTGCGTGTACTGAATCTTACCGAACAAGTTTTGGCACTTTCCCTGACCCACAACATTATTGTAACTAATTTTGTTACTTTTTGGGGTACTTTTCATGCACAGTGGCCTCACCCAGCGTTGTGAAGCAGTTAGCGAAAAGCAGCTCAGCCGGGTGATGCAGTTAGTTTCGCTGTGTGCTGATCTTACCGGGACAAGTTTGGCGCTTTCTCTGACCTCTAACATTATTGTAACTAATTTCCTTACTTTTGGGGGTACTTTTCAAGCACAGTGGCTGCGCACAGTGTAGTGATGCAGTTAGCAAAAAAAGTATGCAGATACCACACACAGTGGGAATCAATGTAAGTGAAGCTTTCCGTGCTGGATGCTTTGATTGACAATAATTAGCGGTGATGTTGATGGCTAAAGCTTAATTTCTTCAACCTTTAGGCTAACACAAGAGTGGTGAGTTGATGTTAAACGTTGCCTTGCATGCACCACTGCTGTTTGTCTGCATAGTACACAGAACACACAGGGAGAGGTGTTTGCTTGAGGCATTGTTGTGCGCCATATTTTATAACTTCTGGGAGGGTTGAGCGTTGTCATTTCCTCACATGGCACATCGCATTGAGGCAGAAGTATTAAACTTGAATTGGATTATGGGGCTGTGCATTCCAAAACCACACTCGGATTATGAGGCAAGCTGTAGTGGCGGACTCCGGATTAATTTTGACACTGTGATGTTCTTTAACGTGTCCAAAAATCTAAGTGCACATGCATTTTCTATTTCACCTTCGTCGAAATGTGGCTGCCGTGATTGGGATCAAATCTATGACCTCTAGCAATGCCATAGCCACAAAGCTAATGTGGCAGCTACATAAGTGTTGATTTGACGGTTGACCGCTTCCGTAGTGTCTCCTGGACCCTGCAGTGCGCCTTAATTAATGCAGCTCTGCTTCTGCATGCCCTGCGCAAGTTGCCCACTTGACATATTTGCATGACGTTTATTTTTCAGAAATAGCAGCAACATACTGTACCGTATCTTGAGCTTTTCCTGTTTACCCGCAACCGCTGTCGCATAGTAGTGGGGTTTTCTTGCCTTCTCACGTCACCTCCCCTTCTCTTATATTGGAACTGCCTCTTCTCCCTCTCCTTCTCCTCTCTACAGTTCTATCTGCATCCCCTCTGTCTTCGCATGTTAGTAGAAAGGGAAACGCTGCAATTTCTGCAATGCTTCTGAGGGGAGTCGCAGATAATTACAGCTGTCAAGCGGCTCCAGAGGGCATTGTGCACATTCAACGTGGTGGGGTGAGAACGAGTTTCTCCCGTCGCATTTTCTCTCTTACTTGCACTATCATCTATATACACCCTCTGAACCACCCCCTCGACGGACGGCATGCGGCAAGCACAACAGCAGCCCACAGCAGCAGCAGCAGCAGTGAGAAAGTCGAAGGAAGAGGCAAAGAAAGCTTCGCTTTAAAAAGCAAGCCAGCCACGGCCAAGCAAGCCGGCCAAATGCGAATGTTTTCGCATTTTGCCCCCATCGAAATGCGGCCGCCGTGGCCGGGATTCAATCTCGCGACCTCGTGCTCAGCAGCCCAACACCATAGCCGTAAAGCAACCAAGGCAGGTAGAAAACGCATTGCTCATGGCTGTTAACACGATGGCGCATGTAAACGGTGCGCATGCATAATATGTATACACGTGCACCATCACACGATGGTGCATGTATAGTATGTATATGCTTCACAAATACAATAACAGCAATCACCTGAAAGAAAAGTTTCTTAATTAAGATCGCCAGCCAACTAATTGGTGCTGTGTATATCCTGTCATTGTGGCTTTTATAGTGGCCCTCAGTAGCGTTTATCAACACTATGGCATACCCCTCACGCTACGGCAGCAAACGACTCTTGTTACGACGAGGCACGCATTGTTATCGAAACCGACTTGTTGTTCACTGGAACTTCGAATTGAAACCACAATGCAGTTTTTTACAGCGCCAATTGCAATGCCTAAATTATATTTGAGGCACTACTGCGCACCTCAGGCTGCCTTGATGATGACAATCCAAACACCTTTTGCCTCACCATGTCTCGATCCTGCATGTTTAATTTTACACACACAGAACTATTCACTTTGTCAGCACATAAAAGAAAAACTCGCATACCTGCCTCATAAGCAAGACACTACAAGCCTCACATGAATTTACTTGATGTTTGATCTCCAGCGGGGAATAATTATATCTTCAACATTACTAATGAATGAGGCTTCGGCTTCTTTCTGGCTGCAGCCATACGGTCCAAAAGGCGTATTTCACTCAAAAATGTGGGCCGAGCAGCCTGTGCCAGTTCGCCAAACAGATTCGTCATGTCTTTTCCTCAATCAAAAATCACCAGTAAATTGCTCAAGTGAGTTGAACGCGTAGCATGGAAAAGGGAATCAATATTGGTACGTTCCTTTCTGTATGCTGCAAACAGCTGTAGGCCTCAATTACCATTACTTCAATTTACCGCTGCTTAAGATTAACCGTGAATAACAGCCCAATTTCCAATTTTCAGACGCAGTTAAAGAAACAAGTGGTGCCTTGTAGAAAACTGCAGTGTTAAGTTCTCGTGTTACTGCCGAGCGTTTATGTGAAGAAATGCAAAATTCGATATTATACCATGAACTACTCATCGTGAGCAAACATGTTTTAGCATATAAATTCAAGGTAAATGTTGTGGAAGTCATATATAGCCAGCATTTGTGAGATGCTTGTTGCATCACGGCAGGTATTATATCCCTAACCGGATTCTTATGTACTGTTCTTGCGGTTATGCTTTTATGATTCACGTGAGCTACCACTGCAAAGTGCAAATCCACGCATGAAAAACTCAATGAGCTGGTCTGAACTTCTATGGCTGGCACTGTAGCATTACCTTCGAGAAATATATTGTGGTCTAGGAAATAAGCTCTTCAAATTAATTTTCGCTAATGAAGACGTAAAAATATATTTGAGACAACCGCCATAAGTATGCAAGCATAACGAACAGACAGAAACACTGCAGAACGCGCCCGGACATGACCAGAACTGCAGCAGACGGCAGTTATGGGTCCATGCCCTGACATCACGTGAGTGGCACTCGCAGCGCCCCTGTAGGCCATTCTTGGGGCTAATAAACTGGTTTGAAAATTCAATGCCAAGAGTGCCGTGTGAGACAAGTTTGATCTTGTGGTGGACAGTGCAACACTAGCGCCTGTTGGATAAGTGCGATGCATAGCCTACGCTTCATAAAAAAGTGGCGATTCAGACCTGCACAGGCACCCATGTAAAGCAGTGGAATGTCCAGAAAAGGCAAGTATAACAAAGTATTTAAAACACACAAGCGCACTTGTTCCAGAACTATGAAAGAAAATTTTTCATTTGCATAGCATGCTTTTTAACTCAAGATTTATGCCCTTACGACACTGTATGTGGGGATTTGTGAAGCTAGCCGAAGAACTAATGCATAGTGGTGCGCGTCATGGAGCTTTACATGCAGGAAACATCCTCCCTCATTCTACAATAGCTGCAACAAAAGTAGGAGAACTTGCTGCAAATGTAAGGTGCTAGCTCATGCCTGAACTTCTGGCAACTATAAATGAGAGCCAGTGCACAATCATGACAGGCATGCGGACAGATGATTACAGAAAAATTTCTTTCACAACCGCTACCGCACTTACATCATGACAAATGGAAGCTACACTCGTACGTGCTCTTCACATGTGCTTTCCCAAGTGAGAAAAAAAGCAGCAAGAGCATCTGGAAAGAGCTGTTGTGTTGGTTTGCCAAACCAGGCATATGCCTTGGCCAAGGTGATATTTGTCACCGACCAGGGCATGAACATTATTTGCGCTTTACAGCTCTACCATAGAAGTTATGCCCACTTTCTGAACACTGTCCTCTGCAACACTTTTGCCAAGGAATTCATGGCAGAAGAGGCCACTTCAATCTATGAGAACTTGCAGAATGTAAAATGTCTTGTCCAATTCCTCAAATAAAGTAGATCAGCCAGTCAACTCAGCGACGGAGTATTACAGGAGGTTCCAACATGATGGAACTCCAAACTTGCGATGCTCTGATCTGTGTTCCACCAATTTGAAAATATAGAAGTGCTGCTTGAAACGAGGAATCCTGATGCTACATAAGCCATTAACAAGAATACGGTGAGGGTTCTGATCACTTTTCTGGGACCATTTCAAGATGCTTTGTGTGCACTTGGGGCCGATAGATGTCCATTGCTGCACTTGCCATATTGCATATGGCAAAAATTGCAAGCCTTGAGAGGCCATGCAATACTTCAGCAAAAACAATGGCAATAACAAAGATTTAATTACGCACATGAAATTTTTTGACTGCCAAAGTAAACTTGGCCGTGCATCATAAAGTCACAACTTTTCTGTGGGCTCAATTCAAGCACCTGCAAATGCTTTCGCCATAAGTGTGCAACGAGGTGCACGCACATGCGAGGCAGTTGACAGAATCGTTTGAGTTTCCAACACGACGCAGTAAGTCCAAAGAGCACCCTGCAACAATTCAGCACATGGAACCATTCAGTGAGCGGTGCGACAATGATGACAACACAGCGCATGACCATGGTGAAATTAGGGAGTACCTGCGTGCTCAATCACAGCGCATGATCAGGATGAAATTAGCGAGTACCTGCGTGCTCAATCGTTAAGCGCGTGCTCAGAATCAGAACTTAAGTATTGGAAAGGCAAAGAAAGTAACTACCTGAAACTTGACAAACTTGTATGAAAGATCTTGGTGATTCGAGCTAAAAGCGCCAGCAGCGAGGGCAACTTCAGTGCTGTAGGATACATCATGCACGAATGATACACTCTACTGAAGCCCAAGTCCATGGACAACCTTTGTTCCTTCACGCTAATTTGTGAAGGGATTTGCGCTCTGGAGTTCTTGACATTTATTAGCAAGCAAAGCTAACAGCTAGGATGGCATGCTCTTTTTGCCTTAATAAGCATGTTTTTATTTTCTGTTGCTACATGCTTTACTATTACACCGCCAAGGGCCTGCATGTTGATCTGTTGTCGATTGAAGCTATGTTACTGTACCAGCTTCATGCTACATTCCAGTGGATGACAATTTTTCCCTTTCATGATACCTCCTCCACCTTGCGGGATTCCGCAGAACTGATTTGCCATATTCAGTGTCCTTATGCTTCGAGTTGGCAATTAATTCACCCTCTTGCTGCGATCTGCTAGCCTCCTGGTTAGCTCAGATGGCAGAGAGACTGCCCTAGAAAGGTGTTGGTCCCGGGTTTGAATCCCTGACAAGAATGAATTTTTCTTCAAGTGCGACACATTCTTTCTGAGAAATGCATATGGGTTTCCTTTATAGCTTCATGCTACATTTAGGTGGATGAAATTTTTTTGCCTTTCATAATGCTTCCTCTACCTTGCGGGATTCCGCATAACTGATTTGCCATATCTTATTCATGTATTCAAGTATGAGTGAACCCCTAGTCCGAAACGATTCGGGTCTTCTTACTAAGCAAATTGGCTAGCTGGAAATAGTGGAAAAACCCTGATGGCAATGATCTTTCATATTTCAAATTTGCCTCAAAGTTAGTTGCCTTCCTTTTTACAAAAACATGATTTTCTTGCATTCAGCAGAACTGATAGTTGGGTAAGTTGGTAAGTAACCTAGTTGATAAGTAATAACCTTCTCTGCGTCCTTGTCTGTTGTGTGCACTTCAAATTTCACAATGAATGCTTTTTTTCTAGCACAGAAAATAATAAACAGCCAAAATAAATGTGCAGTTGTCCAACTAAAACACCAAAGAAAAAAAGCTTTATGGTGAATCTAAAAGGCATCACCTGCTGACAGCTAAAAAAAGAAAGGTAACATTTGTCCACCTAACCAATTGTAACAGTAAAGAATTTCGAACACCTAATGCACAAAAGTCTGTATATTTTGAATTTCCAGGTTACTTTTTAATGCTTACAGTGGTAGGCAAGAGCTCGCAATCTTCGGCCTAGCATGTCAGACTCTTTTGTCAAGATTCTCCATTGTAAACACTGTTGAGAAGCTGCTAAGCTAAGTGCATATTGTGCCATCTATTTCAGAGAGCCTACTGATTATTACAATAGAACTGTTTCTAGCTGAAACTAGTCAGCAGTTTGGTGCATGGGCTGGTGTATTACGGGCAAAACCAGAGGCCCCACACTTGTTTCAGATGTAGCTTTGGCTGCACAACTCAACATGTGCACAACACAAATGATCATCGACACAAGGATCTTCAGTTTCTTCCAACGATGCAAAATGACTACTTGTACAGTCAACTAATGCAGCACACTCTTCATTGGTGAATTTGTCAATCCAACTGCAAAGCCAAACAAGTCTACACACACTGGTATGCTTGTACTCAATTAAAATATCTTGTTACAGTTAACATGTCTTCATGTTAATGCTGTGCACTGCACAAGAAATGACAAGGATGTATTCGTTAAAGAGGTATATGCTTTGATGTGGAACGGATATTGATTGCAAGGAATGTTGCAATATAATAACACAGTAGACAGTACATAGAGCTATCCTTCGCTTGGTGTAGAAACTTGTGGCTCCAAGAGTGCTGTACGTCTCTCATTTTCACGGGTGATGCTCTGGTTGATTCTGTTCAGACGTTCCTTCAAAATAAAAACAATAGGAAGCAATAAATATGAATGCAGACTCCAAAAACAGTTTTGTTGTTGTGAGAAACACAACAAAAAATATATATAGAAATAAGAGAAACGACTGCTAAGCTCAAACAGCAACTCATGCAACAGTCAGCAACAAAGCGACTTGTATCTGTTGGGCTGCTGAGTGAGAACTTATGAAGTGTGCTGGCTGCATTCATTTAATCAAATTTTTCTGTTTCTACAAGAAGAACATCTGTCAAAATATGGGCTGAATACATTGTGAAGGAGAGAGCAAATGATTTTGCGCTGCTTTTGACACAAAATTATGAATTCCCTGCTGCATGCAGTGAAATAATATATGGCTCACATGTTCACAGGAGCCTCGTGAACAGAATGGCAACGTTTTCTTACTATGTTCGAACTGTTTCTCAGGGCCCCTTTAACTTTATTTTTGTTTTTCTATAAAAACAATGTACATACTTGCATGAGTCCCTGAATGACCAGCTACACATCTGAAAGCCAATATCGTAGAATTTTTTTGCAGTAGATAATCCATTGTTCTCTTTTATTTAACAAAGCATACTTTGGCACCACTGTCTTTATTTGGATTCTTCGTATGTCACATATGCACTTTGGCAGCCTCCCTGATAAAGTCCCATGTGGAAGCACAAGTAAACTGCACCAGTGTGCCAACTGCTAATAGAACTGCCACACTTCATCTCTGAATAAAGTCCTTTGATAAGTTTCAACGTAGCACCACTCCCCCTTTCCCACTCCCCTCCTACTCTAATCGTCCTCTTACATGGAGAACCTCTAGCAGCCCCAAAAGGTTCCAAACCTCTCAACGCATGTTACCTAATATGTTGCCTAATATTTGCTTTTTTTTTCTATTCATTGTTACCACTTCCTTCTGTACTGCCCTACGGGCCCTGAGAGTATTCAAATAAATAAATAAAGACAACCCTTCTGAATTGAATATTTCAACTTCAATCATTCTATTTTACAAACCTGCCTACACTAGTAGGCAGGCTTGGGGGTCAGGGAGAGTGGGTTATAAGAACACTGCCAAGGAAAGCAGTTATCCTGATGAAGGCAAGTTTCCATGCTGAAATGCTGGCTCAAGCGACAACCCTTGCTTAACCACTGACGATCACTTCAGGTCTCAATTTCCCTCTGATCCTTTGTCTTGTTTGATGCCATGAGGTTTAATGACATACAACAGCTTATTGGCAAGTTGCCTGCTTCAAAGTTCATATGCTACAGAACAAGACGCCTGCAGTCAGACTAGAGATGCCTGCTGTGGAGACTAGTGAGACATCTCGCAGCGGCTTCGTTCACACTTTGATATAGTTCGGTGTTTTTTGACCGCAACTGTGTGCAACTGTTTTTTTATACAGACTCACTACTGAATGAAACAAGTTTTAATCCTTAGAAACACACCCACTGTGGTATACGGCTGCTAATGCATTGCTTTACATCATTTTAATTTTTGTCCTTCTTTTCTGGTTTATTTATTTGCAACCCATTGCGAGGAGCCTCACATGCATGCTCACGCCAGCGAATGCTGTTGGCAGGCAGCGAAGCATGGACGGAATGCACGGAGTGATAACTTTTTTTGACTGAACCTCTTGCGTAGCTTTCACAGCGTTGACTGCTATGTATTGAGTGGAGTATAGCTAATATTCCCAGACCTACATCTAGTACATAAATATCCCAGAAAAGCATACAGAAAAATGGTCGTCATGGTAGCTTAATTCATAAAGCACCGCACTTCCATCAAAACGTGGCTGCTGAGGCCAAGAAGCAACCTTTGACCTCATACTCAGCAGATTATTGTAGCCATTGAGCCACCAAGATAAGTCCTGTACTGGGCATGCACTATATTTAGAAAACTGTAAAACTCATTCACAAAGAGCAAGTTTCATTAAAAAGAAGTACGGTGGCCAATAGTAATAAGTAACAATGCAAGAAGAGATTAACCCCTGCATTTTCAGATAATCCTCGACACAAAGCTCTTCCTCCATTCTGGATGGATGGATGTTATGAGTGTCCCCTTTGGAATGGGGCGGTGGGTTGCGACACCAAGCTCTTGCTATTATACTGCCCAATGTCCTACCTAGGTCAAACAATAAAAAATAGAAAAAAAAACCACTGTGGACTACCACACCCAAATTTTCTGACCCCTTATTGCGAACTGTGATTTTGTACGTCTCCGTCTTTTGTCGTTTCCCTACTTTTCTTCCACCAATCCTCCAATCGCCTCTTACTAATGCCTATTGCGGACATGTTTGCTTTACCACTGCTCCCGCTGAACCCAAGGGCTTCAAGGAGGCCAGTGAAGCCTAAATCGACCACTGGATAGATGTCTTCACATTCTAATAAAACATGCTCCAGTCTCCCTAGCTTTACCGTAGAAAGCACATGCTTCTTCTTCTTATATCTCGCTTTATAGGTGCGTGTTCTAAGGCATCCCGATCTTGCTTCAAAAAGTAATGAGCTTCCCTTTGAGTTATCATAAACGGTCTCTTTCCTGATTTCATTTTTTCCTCTTAAGTAGTTACTCATGGCAGGTTTTTTTTTTCATTAAACCACCCATGAGATTATTTCAGCCTCTCTGACTTTCCGATTGACCTTCTTTGTTGCTGTGTTGCCCACCCTATAGGCCGCGTATACTTGCTGGTAAGCTTCTTAGTTCTTTCCCTCCACTGTGAATCAATGTTTTTCCTGTACAGATACCTGAACACTCTCCTAGCCCAGCGGCGCTGTGCTCCACTCTGCTGAGTGGAGAACAGCGCCACCCATTGAGTGAAGAAGACACTACGCTTCTGAAGAATTGTCATGAAGTGTCAATGAAATGTAGCGACCACTTTTGTTGAGAAGCAATGCTGTCATCCACTTTCTCGAGTCGAAGTGAAGTGCTGAGTGGAGGTACGTTCTTGTTTATGGGGGTATGTGATTAGGTTAAAAAAACATAGCAGTGACCGCACAGACGGCGTGCATGTACAAGCATAACAGCACAAGTACTACCAAATGGAACGCATGTACCTGGGTGTTCTGAAGGATACTGTTGACGAGCACTACTCTCCTTTTCGCATTTACAAGTTTCTTGACATAGCTGTCGAGGTCATAGGGTATCTGCTGGTTTTCGGACAATGCCCGAAGGTCTGCAAGTAAATGCCAGTCATATTGTGATATCTATTAGGCAACCACTGTTTCTTGATGTTACAACAAAACAGTCTCCAAATATGATACTTCACTGTTTACAGAGCGACTAGAAAAATGTGTGTATGTGTGGTACACATTTTTCTTAAAACACTGACAAACACAAGGACTGATTCTGATGTTCTTGCCAGGAGCAAGTTTTTATCTAGAGTGATCTTAGACATATATGACAGCTATTTTATATTTGTCACGTAGAGCATACTGATGTTGCTGCAACGAATTGTAAAGAAAATTTCAGTGAACTAATAAAGTATGAGGAGGTGTATGGATGCAGTCTTTAAGAACATAAATTCTGTGATTACATATCATGCTTTTGGAGAAAACATTATATACATGCAATAAAAAAAAAATTCACCACTGCGAGGGCATCATTACAAGGCAAGTCGCTACAGGTGCACCATAATGACTGTCATATGTGTATAATATAGCTACAGTTGTTAAAGGCCGATTCCAGGCCGAAATGCCAAAATGAATTCCTTGTTGTGAGGAGTTATTCAAACAGCAATAAAGGTGCAAGGAATGCTGATGTTTTATATATATAAATAGTCGATTATAATTGTTCGCTAAACCTGGAGAAATAAAATAATCATGAAAGAAATATTCTGACGTTTAACAACAAATACTGCCTGTCCTGCCTCATGGCCTCTTTTTCCCACCAATTTTTTCCCCTCAGCATAATGATCAATATGCAACACCAACTAGCCCAACAGTCATAAATGCAAATCCAGTGCCTTACCTTCTGCCAAAGCGTCAATATGTTGTCGAAGCTCTAGCTGACTGATCCTAGAAATCAAGTGCACAAGGCGATTAGAAGGCGGAACATACGACCTTAAAGCTATGAGCCTTTACACATATGGCTTGAAAGATATACGTAGTGTGGGAACCAACACTGCATATGTGTCCCGTACAAACGCAGAAAGTCAATCGCCTGTACTGAATGGAAGACCGTAAAACAACTGATGGTCAACTTACAACAAAGGAATTAAACACGGTAAATGCCTCGTTGGCGTTGTATAATTCTCGCACGGGCGTGGTAGCGCTGCGTCACAAGTTGGTGCCTGCAGGCGTGATTATGTTTCTTTAATAGCTTTTATTTACTATTTGTAACAACGTGTCATTATTTCGTATTATTGGCGATGGAAATTCCTCGATGGCGTTCCACAATTCTCGCACGGGCGCGGTATATTGCAGAAATCGCAAGGCGCTTTTTTGTTGTTGTTGTTGCGGGGTGCTTTTCTCGTCGCAACGATAGATTTGTTTGTTTTTTTTTTGTTTTTTTTACAAGTACCGCTTCAGGAGGGCACAGGCAACCGGCAAACGCAGGCCTCAGGAGAGCACCTGAGACTAATAAAGCAGGCGGCGCAGGCTCTCCAAGGCACCCAAGGGGCGGCGGGGGAATCAAAGCTAGAAGCAGAGCGTGTCAGGGAGTGTTCGCATGCAAAATTGGCTGTCGGCGACCGATCTTATACCCCTCCTGGCACGCTCCGGCCTCGGCGAGCCCGAACCTACGGACAAGCCCAGGTTCTAGCTTTGGTGTTCCCGTTGCCTCTTTGGTGTCCTGGAGGTGCCGCCAATAACACGAAATAATGACACGTCGTTAGAACTAGTAAATGAAAGCTTTTAAAGAAATACAATCACGCCCAGACACCAACTTGTGACGCAGCTCTACCGCGCCTGTAGGAGACTTATGCAACGCCAACGAGGTATTTATTATTAAAGACTGCCGAATAATTACATTTAGCCCATAATCTATTGACTTAATTTAGCCTTACAAATCTTAACTAGGCATTTACGATTGTTTTTTTTTTTCCCCCATAACGCTTGATACATTGGCATTATTTAGCGAGTATCGACACGCACCTTGTGGACCTCACTCGTTCGTCTATTTGCTCCACAGTTGGAAGCAGAAGGCCAATTATGCCTTCAGCTAAACAGTCTCTGGCAGATGCTTCTGAATATGCTTCACTGCGATCATCAATCGAAGTTGTATTCTCACTATCGTCCATGTTTGTGATACTCTAAACGTTGTCTAAACCAACACCACAGAACACCTATACAAACTTACGGAGATGCAACACCACCGAGATGAGACGTTCATTGGAGGGATTGCTAGCCGTTTGTGCGCAGGCGCGAGCAAGAGCAGGCGCAAGAGTGAAAAAGTGAAAATCTCTGGGGGCTTTTGCTGCTTTTGCTTCTTGAATATTGAACTCGAGCTCCACCACTGGAAAGGCTGGCGCCACCGTCGGCGTGACGTGTTATTAGGGATCACGTGGACATAGCGGCCGCGTCGGCTGCTTCGGGAGCGCCGAAGCGAGCTGAAAACGAGAGTTTAAATTCCTTCGTACGCTGCGGTTCTCATTTAGTGGCGAGATTTTCCCGCTTCGAGTGTCTCCTTTACAACGCTTGAAAGCACTACAATAGGTAGCGGCTGCCTTTGAAGGCGCGCAATATGGTACGCTACTGCTCGGTGCCGCAGTGCCGGACGTATACGCAACTAAGCGTCGAAGTCTCTACAATGAAATTATTTTTGAACAGCTCTGATAGCGCCCACGCAACAATAGTTGCTTGTATACTGTCAAATGTTCATATTCTGCGGCCTAAAGCTCATGGCACGGTGCGAAAACGCGTACGCGGCGAAAGCGAAACAGTGCGCGGACAAGCATATATATGCAGACGGCCGCCGTTCCTGCGACCCGGTCGTAGGAGCGGAAAGGGGGGGTAAGCGTTATCGTGTTGATTACATCGTATCTTCGCGGGCTTAAGCTAATGTTCTTGGTCACCCATTCTTCCTGGCTCAGCAGCAATGACGTTACATAGGCTAGATACAGCTTCGTAACGTCAAATTTCAGATAATACCGAAGAATACGTCGTGCGCACTGCGATCGCTGCCTGTTCGCAGAACCAAAAAAAAAAAGAAAAAGAAACTGATAGCCCAGCAGGGAGTGACGGCTGCTGAAGGAACAGCAAAAAGAGTGAGGGAAGCAGGCCTGATACCTCCCTCGCCTCGGCAGAGAATTCTGGGCCATGGCGCCGTTCGCGTTCCTGGTCGACGCTCGCGCGATAACCTTCAAATCGCGCTCGACTGTACATGTACTTCTTTGCGCCTTGAGCAGTAACACGGACAGCACATGTTTTCTTTCACTGGCACAGACATATTCAGACGTAGGGTGTGCAGAGCCGGTGCGCTTTCATCACACGCTGGTTCCAAACTGCGATCCAAATCAAAACTGAATGGATGGTTGGATGGATGTTATGAGCGTCCCCTTTGGAACGGGGCGGTGGGTTGCGCCATTAACTGCTAGGAAAGCTTGCAAACGAGCGCGTCACCTGTGAGCAAAAAAATTAACCAGATTCAGCAATTATGTGTCAGAATTTGCCGCGTATGCGAATTTGTTAACAAAATAAAGCTAGCGCGATAACGTGCAGCCACAAAATTTCGTTCAGTTGATGTGCTGACTTTTAAAAAGAATGATCGCGACTGATATGGTTGGAAGTTCCCATATGATCCATGTGACCACGTCCACGTGCAACTGTCAAAACACCTCCCCGCTTCCTGCTAGTAGGCCACAGCAGACGCAGGGCGATCCAAAAACTATACCGCTGTGTTGTTCGCGGCGTCTGGGAACGCAGCAGAGTTTTAGCATTATTACTGCACTATTCTACCGGCTGCCAAGATATTCTGGTTCGTATACCTCTGGCTTTTGTTTTTGTGCACTTGAGTCACCGCAGTACGTATGCCAGTACTTCTGAGATTGACTTAACTGAGCTGTAAACGCGTGAAAATGCACTGCCTCGAAAAGTATTTGTCTCTTAATACAGCCATTGCTTGTGCTTACGGGTTGTTTTGTCACCTATGAAAGGTGGCTTTTAATTAAAGGTGGGCTTAGTTTCGTTTTTGAATTTCGAGACTGCAGCGTTGAATTTCATACTTACCTGTCGTGTGCACTTTTGATCGGTACCCCCCACTTTTTTATTTTATTTGGCAGGCGTATGCTTCAAATGGCATCAGTGTGCAAAATATGTAGTCGCAGCTGGGATTGTCCAAATGAGCTGTCTGCTCACTTGCAGTCCAACGAACACTTCATGGAACACGTGAAATGCAGCTTATGGATGAATGAGTAAGTGTCTTGTGTATATTCTCATGCTGGCCAAATTTGTGTGTGTGTTTGGCAGTCATGTGCTTCAAATGGTATCGGTGTTAAAATATGTAGTGGCAGCTGGGACTGTCCAAATGAGCTGACTGCTCACTTGTAGTCGAGCGAACACTTCATGGAACAGCTGCAATGCAGCTTATGGATCAATGTGTGCCTTGAATATATTCTCATGCTGGCTAAATTTTTGTGTGTGCATCGACGCGCGTCCAGTAGCCTAATTGTGCTTCAGTCCGGGCTTCAAAGAATTAAAGTGCGTGATATGTTGGTCGCATACACGGACCCCTTTAAACAATAACTTCACCTAACAGCGTCGCCCTCAGTATAACGATTTCTGAAGTTACAGCGTTTCGGGCGAAGTCTGTTAATATACAGTGAAGAGCGGTTTTTCATGCCTGTAGTGCAAATGTGGGACCGTGGCCAAGAGTACCATGTGGTGGAGAGTTTGATTTTTTTCCTCATTAGTTGGCTTGAGGACTTTTCGACAACTAAGCTGCTTTTTTCCCCATCTACTTACAGCTTATCAGAGGAATAATGATCTGTCCAATTTTAGATGTAGTTAGTGTAGTAAGTGTTCTGCTGTGTAGTTCAATCTAGTCCGGGCACAGCAACAGGCTACAGCCCTATTCTAGTACATTGTGAACAGGCACAGGTTCAGCATGAACGTCACTAGACTGGATTGATGGATGGAAGGTAGGAGCGTCCCCTTCGAAACGGGGGGATGGCAGTTGCCACCATGCTCAGCTTTTTATTTTTGTTTGACTATGCTGTAAGTTATTCAAATTCGCCATTTTCTTTAAAGGGAACTCGAAAGCCTTTCCAGAAAAAATTGGTGAAGAGCAGTACGTCGCGGTTTTCAACCCTCTGAATTCGTATATCGCATCGAAATTGAGCGTAAGAAAGCGCAAACATATTTTATTTCGACGAAAAGTGCAGCAGCAGACACGCCCAGCTCGCGCGCCTCGTTTCCGCCTGTGATTGGTCGGGCGCCTCGTGACGACAACAATGGTGTTCGTCCGGACCGACTGCTGCCGCTACACACGAAGCACGGTTCAAGGTAGTTTGGTGCTGTTTTGCTGAGACGGTCATGAAACATTTCGAGAGCTTGCGTTTCTCTGACGAGTTCGGCGTTAAGAGGAAGCTTTAGCTCGGGTGCTCCTATCTAAATACATGTAAAAGGAGAATTCGTTTTTCTAGGCAACCACTGCACCAAATTTGACGGGGTTTGCTGCATTTAAAATAAAAACTTAAAATCTAGTGACTGTTGGTTTCGAATTTTCGATTTAGGTCGTCAATTTTTGTAAAAATCTGGCAAAAATCGCAAATTTTCAGAAAACGAAACTATCAAGTTTACAACTCCGTAACTCAGCAAGAAAAAATGATATGGCAATTCTGTGAATTGTACCTGATAGCACATCTAAAGCGGACAAAATTGATATGTTACACATGAACCTCAAAAAATGGGGAAATGTGTAATTACAAGTTTTGCAGAACCCTCGTAAACAACGTAACAAATTCACGTAAGATGTAAATTGACACAACAAATGTGTCCACTTTGAATGGTCTAATGGATGCCGTTTACAGAATCGCGATATCTGTTCTTGATGCAGAGCTATTAGTTTGTAAACTTCGTGCTTCTATTTTTTTCAAACGTCTGAATGTTTGAAAATCCTTTTACCAAAATTCAAGCCCTAAATCAACATTCCACTTCCAACAGTCACTAGAATTTAACTTTTTCTCTCAAATGCAACAAATTTCATTAAAATCGGTCCAGGAGTTATCTCAGAAAAACGTTTTTGCGTTTTTACATGTATTTGAATAGGCCGCGTCGGAGTTGGGCCCGAGCTAAAGCTTCCTCTTAAGTCCACACTCCACGAGAGCGATATTGCGCGCGACGGTGACGGGCGATGGCTTCGAGAGACAAAACGGGCCGTCGCTTGAACAGATCGCTCGGTGTTGTCGCTCGATCCTCGTTTCTAGAAATCTAGAACTCGTCGCCCGGAAGTGCTATGAGCGACTAGCCAATAGTGCGAAGCCGGAACTGGATGTACATAACTCAAATAATACTGTCTGTCGCACGGAACGAGCAAACTATTAAATTTTGCACGTGCAAGAATAAGAACCTAGTGCAAGACTGTCAGAAATATTTTGTGCTCCTTTTTACAGTAAAATACATCAACTTAAATTAATCAAGCACGCGTCAAGCTAGTTTCGGCGCATATATTGCTGCCCTCATACCAGGAAGTCGTCGCTAAAAGCAGTCGCTCGCATGGAGTTCGGCTTGTAGGCGATGTAAGATTCGTCGGACGATCTCGCCGCTGCCACAATTTGTTAGAGTTGTCGGACGATCTACGAGCTGTAGGCCGATCTCACCGCTGCCATTCAGATGTAAGATTTGGCAGTCGTAGCTGTAGGAAGGAGCTTGACTTCGTCGGGACTTACGAGAGCAGGATTTATTTACATGTTATATATTTACAGTTGAACATGAGATACATCGACAGTCTAGCGTGACTCCCAAATGGAGCCCGCAAGACGAGTATACAGCAAACGGCTTACGAGCACACAGCTCACGAGTACATTTCGAGCACGACAACGAGCACACTCAAGCAGCCGACAATCGCTGCTTATAAGCACTCCACTTGACGTCATAGTTCGACGTCATTGTAGATGACCCGCCCCTTTTGGAGGAGGTGGGCTATCGACTTGGAGGAGGGCTCACGCACACACATAGGTGCAATGGTCTGGAGCCGACGTCAGAGGGGCTTCGTAGAACTCTGAGCCGCCCTGGGTAGCGTGCCCGGGTGGCACATTGTCTTGCGTCTTGGACGGCGCGTGGGAAGGAGCCCTCGTCGGCGTTCCCGCGGCAACTCCCCCACTCATAGCAGAATAGGGCGGCGTTGTCGTGTTGCGCACAAAGCCTGCTTCGTCGAACTCGGAGCCGTCCCGGGTGGCGTTCCCGGGTAGCACATTGTCTGGTGTCTCGAAAAGCGCATGGGGAGGTTCCGCCAATTACCTCCCCTCGAGAACTCCCCTGAGCTGACCCCTCGCCACGTGGCTGCCGGTTATCCGCAGTTCTCTGAAGTGCGCCACCGTCCCGGTTGGATCGGAACACGTGCAGCGGGCTGAAATAGCTGCAGGTCGATCCTAACAGCGACCAGTGAACCCGAAAGCCATCTCCATCGCCTCGCTTGTCGCTGTCGCGTGCAAGATCGCTTGTATGGGGTTTATACTTTACTCCCTACATGTACGAGCCGATTGCGAAGAGCCAGCCTCTCCAGGAAGCAAAACATGCTGGTGCAAGCAGTGCTTAATTTTCGACGCAAGCGAAGGCGCAGTGTTAGCATATCCTCGTGTTGGAAATGTTCTTTTGTATGTTTTTGGTAAGCTGCACTCAGCGATCCAGTGAGTTCGTTTCCGGGCAAACAACTGTACTGTTATGTTCCTGCATACCTCCTCGTAGAACGTAAGCGGTGATGCGATCTTCGGCATTTGTGCGCTGCCCCAAAGCTGTCGGCAATCTACACAGACGGTTTAATTGCGGGAAAAGTTTACCGCCTCTTGTAGCACGTGCGGTGTATAACCTTCATCAGCGCGTCATCCGCACGCTACTCGTAACCGGCGAATTCCGTCGGCTACGTGAGATGGTCGGTTTCTTTATGAGCGCGAGAGAAGGGGGAGCGCAGCGTGCTGGCGTGAGCCGGCTTTCCAACACGTGCAAACTTTACACTTGCACTGCGTTATGGTAGCTGTATGCAGGCTGTTTCACAACACACGTGCGAATAGAAAATTCGCGGCGCTTGGTGACGAAACGTGCGTCAGAGGTGGGAGATAAACATGCACCTTCCGTTCAGCGTGCTAACACGAAGGAAAACCCAAAGCACGCATTATTGATAAACTCTGGTAGCAATCGTCGTCACGGAAGTGGTTAGAGCACAGCAGTGTTTTTCTTGAGCGCTTAAAATTCTTTCGCTTTACAGCAGCCTCCCACTTGGCTGAAAGTTTCAAGTCTTGCGGGAAGTAATGGAAGGAAACATCGTCGCGGCCGCTGGTTTTCATGCTACCGTAGGCTGCACACAACGCCGGCATTGTCGGCCCACCATTTCAATTGATGGTGCACACGTTAACTACCACTACATGAAGGCGTGGGCGGGGCTTCACCGCATACTTAAGTTCTATCTGACGCCACGTTATCGCTATTTCGTGAAACGCAAGTGACTCAACCTGACTCGGCTGGCTTAGAAGCGGCCGAATGTCACCGATATCGTTGCGTGCGCATGGGCGATTCAAGCGCATTTTGAGGCATCAAACTCAGCGTAGCATATATAATACATTGGATATTACAGTGTTAATCTTGATGCCAATACGAACGCAACAGTAAAAAGTGCAAAAAGTCGCAAAATGTTCTTAATGCTCAACCAATATTCAAATAAACGCGCTTTTTTTAATGATGGCCCAAAACACAAAGGCCAGCACCACGCGAGCGCTATGCAAATGACATGTCTTTTTGCCGCAATTGAACACTCACAAAAGGAAGACGCAAAAAGACAACACGGCCCGTGTTGTCTTTGTGTCTTCCTTTTGTGAGTGTTCAATTGCGGCAAAAAACATGTCTTTTAGCAAGCATTAACTAGCTAGTCCAACAAGCAGTTCTGTTGCTATGCAAATGCTATGAGTACGCGTTAGGAACAAAATCTATAGTGACGCCAAACGACGGGGAAAATGGGTCAATAGGCATGCCTCTCGGCCGTAATTGCATATAGCCGCTCATTAGCATAATTCGCGTGGCTCGTCGCACCACAAATTATCGCGGAATATCTCTACAATGGCCGCCCAGTGCATCATCAAGCAACGTCATATTGACATTTACGATGCGGTCCTTCATGTGACACTTGCACGTGATACTCCTTAAGCCAATCAACAAGCTGACATGGCGGCTATCTTGGACCTCCACCACATATTCGCGAAATTGTAGAAGCTTCGCGCAGGCTTGTGTACGCTACCGTTCGTTCTTCTTTAAGCGCTAATGTCGATATACAAGTGCTGAAGAATGCTTGCCGGCACCAATTTCAAAACACGTATCCTCTCTATGTTAGGAAGAGTTGAGCGTACAAAAGTACGAACACGGGAAAAAAACGAAGTATACGGAAAGAGAGCAAACTACCAACTGGTTTTATTCGTTTCGAAGCTGCATATATGTAGGTAGTGTCCACATGTGCCAAAAATTGGAGGAGTGGGAGATAGCAAGTCAAGCCTGCTTCAAGTCAAAAGCTGCGAAAAAAATTGTTTTCCGCATAATACAAGGTAACATATAAGTGTCACGCAGTCATCGCCCCTTTTCCTCGATGTAAAAAGCCTCTACAAGCTCACGGGCTATTTTGTTCTCGCTCCTGCCTAGAATCGTAATGTTGCTTGCATTCTTTACATGTGATGCAATGAGCGGGCAAGTTCCATCCTTCTCTTTTCCGAATTGACAACGCAGGCTCCCCGTCAGCAGTCGCTTGTGAGATGCAATCACTTTTTGCGAAATTTGGCATAACTCGCAAGGTAGTGTCAGTTAACGGGACAGCATTTATTACTGCGGAAATTTAAGAATTATACAGGAACAACGGAATCAGCCGTCACCTCTGTACCTTATCACCCTGCAACCAACGACCAAACTGAAAGATATGTTGGTGAACTGAAGAAAGCACTGGCCCGACAAACACCAGGGTCCCTTTGAGTTTCGCGATTCTTATTTCGGCAGCATAGTACGGTCCATCAAACAACTGGAGTTACACCAGCTAGAGCTATGTTTGACCGTGAGCTACGGGCGCTTATTGATCTCCTCGTGCCAACAGATAAAACAACTGACAAAAACCAACAGCTGCCCAAGAACTAAAAACTGTGTCGCCGATCATGGCTCGTGAATTGTGGCACAGCCACCTTTAGGCGACACCTGAATCAGCTAAAGTATCACCGAGGCGATCTAGCGGCAGACATGGAAGCATCCCCAAACCTGGCGTGGGAAATAGTCTTCGACTCGAAGGAAAACGCAGCTCAGATGACACCGGAGCAACAACATGCCGCGGTTCCGAGGCGATCTACACGCGTCAAGGAGATGCCTACGTTCTACAAGGCTCCCTTCGTGCTGGCATAGTAAACGTAAACCCATGCGTAAACCAAAACTCCCTGCGGCGGACTTCGCGGGTGGATGGATGGATGTTATGAGCGTGCCCTTTGGAACGGGGCGGTGGGTTGCGCCACCAAGCTCTTGCTGTTATACCGCCTAATGTCCTACCTAGGTAGGACATTAGGCATATGGCATGGATATGGATATGGCATTAGGATATGGCATGAAGGAGGCTGATACACTCAAGCTGATAAAAAGCCTAGTAGTCAGCAGAGTGGTGTACAGCCTACCGTACTACAACTGCGTCAAAAGCGAAATCCAGCAAATCGATACCATCCTAAGGAAAGCACTCAAGACGGCGCTTCAAATACCCCAAACAGCGTCGACCGAGAAGCTGCTAGCCCTAGGGCTGCACAACAGCTTTGAGAAACTGCAAGAAGCCCAAAGGATCGCACAATTCCAAAGACTACAGCAAACTGAAACCGGTAGAAGACTTCTAGTCAGGTACGGCGGCGAATCAACCCTACGAAGTACAAGATAACATGACGATACCGGACGAGTACCGCAGTACCATCAGGGTAGCACCAATACCCAGAAATATGGGCCCGAACCTGCACCAGGCACGCAGGGAGGCGAGGGCAGAGTACGTGCAAAGGACACTGGCCATCCGGAACGAAACGGTGTATGTTGACGCCGCAACATACGCCGGCAAAGGAGAAGGCCATAAGCATAAAGTGGCGACGGTGATTGGCCCGGACTTCAGGGAAATCACCAGCGCGTCAATACGGAACTGCACGGTAGTTGAAGCCGAGGAAGCGGCCGTAGCTCTAGCGGCAGTGGAGGGCTATCGACTAGGCAAATCCCTAACGATTCTAACAGACTCGTAAACAGCATGCCGGAAATACATGAATGGCAGGATCAGCCGCAAAGCGCTGAACATTCTCCGCTCTAACGGCCGACCCACAGACAAGCAAAGCAAACACGCGATAGTTTGGATACCGGGACACACGAGTGTCGAGGGAAATCTGGAGGCAGATAGGATAGCTCGAGGGTACGCAACAAACCGGGCGTCCAAGAACACTGCCGCCATAGAGGACCCAGAACCGGCAGGCCAAACATACGCTGACACGCTAAACTACTTCAGGGGCGCCAGAATGAGATACCCGGCACCAGACAAACAACTCAACAGAGAAGAAGCCGTAATCTGGCGGCAACTACAAACGGGCACATACCCGAACTTATACATTCTAAACAAAATTTACCCTACCCAATATGAGAACACATGCCCCTGGTGCGGGGACAAGCCCACGCTATATCATATCACGTGGGCCTGCCAAAACGCAAAAGAAATAACCATAATAGAAAACCCGAGTGCGGAAATGTGGGAGAGGATGCTTTCCAGCGACATCCTGAAAGTCCAGCAAGGGCTAGTAAGGCGTGCTCGCACGGCAGCTACCCTCAGTGGGGCCCTGGACTAGGGGCACCAACCCTGCAAATCAAGATGGAAGAAGCCGTCTGAAGAACCGCTAACTCCATATGTAAATAGAGCAAATAAACGTTTTTCACCACCACCACCACTACCTAGGTAGGGTGGCTCCTAACCTATGTACCGAGATACTGGCGGACTTTTGCTATCAGCGCACCTAGCGGAATTGGCGAAACTCACCAGCGTCCACGACGGCCGCCGCACGCCGCCGAATCTCGGAGGCCGTAATTTCATAGTGAAAACATTTTGCACCAAAAAAGAACACACACAAGAAAGACGACGACACCACGGGTGCCCGGGGTGTCGTCGTCTCCGTGGTGTCGTCGTCTTTCTTGTGTGTGTGTGTGTGTGTTTTTGGCGCAAAATCTTTTCAGTATGCAAGATCACCAACTAGCCCAGCAGTTAACTCTTCTAAAGCCGTAATTTCATTTTCGTTTGTTTTAATTTTTGTTTTTGACCAGTAACGTTGCTTGCATAGTGATATCATGTAAGCGCTTGCGCCGCTGTTTATATGTTGTGAAGACGAGCGCACAAAGCTGTTTCACTTAATGATAGCTTTATTTAAATTCATATTCGGTATGTTTCAAGCTGTTATTTAGTGCAACAATCAAGTCAACTGTTAATGAGGAAGTAGAACTTTATCATTTGTGATATTGTACTTGTAATAATTGACGCCAAACGGAGTATCGTAAATAAATTTGTCATGTTCCTTCAATATCAATCAGCTTTCTGTACAGCCAAGAACACGAAAATAGTAGAAAAGAATTTATTGCACCAAGATTGTAAGTGGCAGATACATGAAAACGGGAAGAAACTGCAAAATACAAGTAATACGGGTGTCACACGGCGGACTTTTAATCGCTGTAAAGCCCGATTCGGTTTGAATTTCTCGGTCGCGATTGAGTCTTTTGCGCAAGCTGCGCGAGGGAGCCAATCGCAGTCCAGAATTTCGATCCGGATCGGGCTTGATAGCGATCGAAACTGGTCGTGTGACACCGGTATAATAAATAATAGTCGGAAACTATAATGGGGTGATTGCAATAAACTTAAATTTACACAAGCATAACACACACAAGACGTGTTGTAAGTACCTACATAATGGGGGACAGAAAACTACACAGATGAGCCAGCAAATAATTTACTCTAAATGGGATTGTTTCAGAAGGAATAAATATGACGCTTTTTTTGTACTTTTACGAAGGAAAGTGAATTAAGGTAGAAAACTATGTGAATGGTTGCGTGCCAAAATAAAGTGGCTACATAGACAGACAATTGGGAGCACACCAACATCATCTTTAATGCGTAAATCCAGTGAGTACCTCATTAAACAGCTGTAAGATACTGGCATCTCAGCCAATTATATACAGGGTGTCCCAGCTAACTTGGACCAAGATTTTAAAAATACCCAAGAGCTCTAGAGAAATCGTACCGACTGCATAGTAGCCGTAGTCGTATGCACTTACGGCCAGTATTTTTTTCATCGCGAAGTATTAATTACTTTTAATTGTTGAAGTTCTTAATTATTGCTTGAATCGCAAACATATCAATTCCAAAGTTGTTGGGCACCTCAACCTCCGAATCAAGCATTTTAGTGCTTAGGTTTGCCTCGTTGGCTTTTCCGAGAAAAAACAAAAGCGCGCGAAACTTCAAAATACGGAATAGATAGGCGCTCGCGCGCCGCTACTGAAGCGCTCCCAAGCGAATAGCCTCGGATACACAGCTTCACTAGCGGCAGCAGCAGCTCGATACAGGGCTTCATACTATGTGATGGTCGCGGCATCAAGAGAACACGCCGCTGACGCATTGATAAGCGTTGCGGAGCCTTGTACGATGCGGCGATAAGAGAATGCAGCCGTATATCTTTCAATGGTTGCTTTTAGGCGCTTGAGTAGCGGCGTGCGAGTGCGCATCTATTTCGTATTAAAGACTAGCGCAAAATAGCAGGGACACACACAGAGAAGACGACAGGACGAGCGCTAAACATCAACTGAGGTTTTTATTGCGAGCGAAGGTACCGTTATACATTTCGGTGGTGCATGCGCACACAAGGTTAAAACAGTAAGGGCACATGCTAGTCAAAATGTGGCAGACTGTTCTGTAAGTACATTTTTTTTCTTTTTTGGACAAGGCAAGTGATGATCCTGGGGGTTGAGCCGATGCCGGGTGTTCGGACCTTTAAGGCCCCCCCGGCCGAGGCAACACTACTCTTTGGCCTCTGCTTCACACAGACGGTACCTTCAGATTGACCCACTTGGGGGAAATCGGCAGTCGCCTTTTCCTGTCTCTCTACCCTCATCTTCGTCTTTCTCTTCCACTTTTAGTCTTTCCTGTCCTCTCATATTTTCCATTCACTTCGATTTTTTCTGGCGGCAAGGGTTAACCTGGTGTGGCTGTCCTACCTTGTGTATACCATATTGGGTTATAGTAACGGCATACTGCTGGCGCTGTGCAGACTTGTTCACAAGTTCTGCCAAGTCCGTGGTGGGTGACAGACGCCGTTGCCGAACAAATCACTCTTTTCTATGGGATCCTCGGACCGTTTTTCAACCGATCGTGCCTCGAAAAGGATACGCACCGATGCAACCTCGCTATTCTTGCCCAAAAACAAAGAAACTTTCCCGAAATTCTACGTCCTTCACTGTGAACAATCATCGACAAAAGCAAGAGCAATTTCACCATTTCTTGTGGCCATGCAAGTGCCTAAAAGAGACCATTGGAACTGGTTATAAGGTAGCAAAGATGGCAAATGGGGATTCATTCCTCGAACTAAAAGTCAAGGAACAACACAACAGACTCGCACACCTCGTAGTCTTTGGTAACATCCCTGTTTCTGTGAGCGCACATCGAACTATGAACACAGTGAAAGGCGTAGTATCAGATGAAAACCTAATGACATTGAATGAATAACTTCTGGATGGATGAAAGGACCAAGGCGTAATCCATGTGCAGCACATCAAAATCAGACGGATTGACAACGAAATCCTAACAAAGCATTTGATACTCACTTTCAGCTCGACTATTTTACCCGGGACTTGAAACCGGCTATGTAAAACGTCATGTTCGACCTTTCATTCCGAACCCGCGACGTTGCTTCACATCTTGCCTTGACGTATGTTACGTACCTATACTACTGCTGCACACTGTCGAATTGTACCATAGGGGGCCGGGCTTAGTCAAGCTGCAGTAATGCAGCCTTTTCCCGCTACCCCCTTTCTCTTTGTTGAGAGATGAAATAAAACTTTGATTTGAATTTGATTTGATGTCAGAGATTTGGTCACGCATCCCAGAGCTGCCGAGGGCAGCTTATGTGCGCAAAGTGCGGCTCAACCGGTCACTCTGCTGACGACTGCAATAATGAGATACATTGTACGAACTGCTACGGCAGTCACCCTGCATACTCCAGAGCTTGTCCAGCCTGAAAGAAAGAAAAGGAAATAATTACTGTAAAACTTAAGGAGAATATAACATTCCGTGAAGCACGACAACGAATCTCCTCGTTATTCTCATTGAAAACATCTTTCGATGAAGTGGTGCAACGGGGGGCGGCGCCACAACGGCCTCTGCGGTAGCCCGGACCACGCCTGGCGTGTCCAGGCTAACGCCACCCGCCCCTACGGTGGGAGCGGTCAACACTGCCCTGCCATCTCTTAGTGTCCACACCAGTGGCCTCTTCAAGATCCAGCAGCAGCCAGGGCACCGTAGAGGCCACAGGGGCCCTGTAAACCTCCGGCCCGGTGGGGACGAAGACTTCGTCGCTTGAGATGAAGTCTACGCGACGCACACATCGCTCCTCTGGAGCGGGTGTCCAGTGCCTCGCAAGAGGCCATGGACACCAGTCCAAGCGAAACGACGCACGCAGCGTCGAAGGAGCGGCGAGGTTCTCTTGACTGCTCAAAAAAAAAAAAAACCAATTACAAGGCCTAACAAAGGCTCTGTAAAGTAAGTCACTCTCCTCCCTTTTGAGACAGCATAATTTTTTTTCCAAGATGGACGACATCATACTGTGGACTATTAAGGAACCTAGATGACGTCCAAGAAATTCCTAAAGTGCTGTGTGCGCAAGAAACACACCTAACTTCCAAGCACACCAACTTGCTCCTACAATACATGACTTTCCGGAAAGACCGCGAGGATGCTGTCGCATCATCTGGCGGTGTAGCTATCATTGCTGATAAAAGTGTCGGCATTTGACGCTCCAAACGGCCCTTGAGGCACTGGTCCCGTTCGAGCCGTACTTTTAAATAAACTCATTACCATCTGCTCCTTGTTTATACCACCACATTATCAGCTTCACAGGCGCGACTATACAATCATTAACAGATGAGCTCCCAGAGCCTTATCTGATTCTTGGTGATTTTAATGCACACAGTAGTTTGTTGGGCGATGCACGCTGTGATGCGTGAGGTCGTGTTATTGAACAGCTGATCATTTCCTCTGGAGCATCTCTCTTGAATACGGAGCCCACGTATTTTAACATGGCTAACAAGTCATACTCTGCCATAAACCTTCGCAGTTTATCGCCGACGCCTTTACCCTATTTTAAATGGAATGTGTTTAATAACACGTATGAGAGTGACCACTTCCCAATAATCCTAAGTACGCCGAAACAAGATCAACTTCCCCGCAGGTCCCTCGGCGGAAGGTTGACTCAGCCGATTGGGATCGGTACCGAACTCTTACGCACATGACGTGGACTGAGCTGTCCGGTATAACCATAGATGATGTTACATATTTTACAGCTTTTATACTTGATGCCGCCTGTAAATGTATTACTCAAGCGAGCGGCATGGGTTCCAAGCGGCGTGTTCCCTGGTGGAACGATACATGTAGGCAAGCAAGGAGTAACCAGAACAAAGCGTGGGCGCTGCTTCGCGATTCGCCAGCAGCACAAAGCCTGGAAAAATTTAAGCATGTCAAATTCCAGGCAAGGAGAACGCGCCGACAAGCAAGACGAGAGTGTTGGGCAAAGTTTATATCAAGCATCAACTCGTACACAGACGAGAAAAGTCTGGATTGGAGTGAAGAGAGAGAGAGAGAATCAACTTTTGTACTGAGCCCTTAGTGACGGTTGGTGCGCGCTGGCACCAGATGCCAGCGCGCACTCAGGTCCTTTTTCTCAGGTCCCATATGCGTCCAGCAGTTCCTGGCCCCTAGCCGCCAGCGCGAGCTGGGTCGGTAGGTCGGGGCTGGACAACGTCTCCTATCGCTCGGGGGGTTGGGGCTGGGGAGGGTTGGGGGTTCTTGAGCTTAGTGCACTCTGCAAGGATGTGTGCTAGAGTGCCTTTTGACCGTCTGCAAAAAGGGCTTGAAGTGTCATGCTCTGTTGGGAGCATCTTGTGCAAGAGCACGGGATGCGCTAGCGACCCCGCTTGCGTGCGTCGCACGATCGTTTGCTGCATTTGAATGAGTTGCGGATGCGGACGGGGAAGCCTACATCTGCCGCTTCAGTACATTTGCGTGATTTCTTTGTAACTTGTCACGGGGTGCGGTAGCTCTGGCTCGTCCTCGGCCCGGATTGACAGTTCTCGGGCATAATGGTCGGCGAGTGCGTTGCCTTCCACTTGCGAGTGAGCCGGGACCCACACGAGCTCAACGGCCCGTCCCGGTGATTTGCATTTGGTGAGGATCGCTAGTGCCGCGGGAAAGATCTTCCCGTTGCGGTAGCTTGCATAGGCGGTCTGGAAATCTGTGACCGTGGTCCTCACTCCCGGTTGTGCGAGTGCGAGGGCCACGGCCACTTCTTCTGCTTCGGCTGTATTCGTCGTTTGTATCGACGTGCCTGTGACCAGTTTATCGATGGTGGTGACGACCGCCGTTGCTCTGGTTCCGTGCTTGGGAAGCGAGGCGTCCGCGTAGAGAACCTCGGGGTCCTCTTCCAGCTGTCGAGCCAGTGCCTTGGCCTGCGCAGAGCGTCTCTCGTCGTTCCTCCCCGGCTGCATGTTCCGGAGGAGGGGCTTGGTCTTAATAATGTCTCTCCACGTTGTGGGGAGCGGCTCCGTTGTCGGTTGCTGTTCAATTTGCCATCCTATCCTGCGTAGGACGGCCCGACCGTGCTCTGTCTGGCTCAGCCTTACTTTCTCGTGGGATAGGTGTGCTTCCACCAGCTCTTCCACCGTGTTGTGGGCACCCATTTCCAGCAGCTTCTGCGTTGACGAGTAGACTGGGATGCCCATGGCGAGTTTGACTGCTTTCCTTATCGTCGTGTTCAGCGTTTCGCGGTTCACCTTCGCAAGCTGGAGGTACGGGGCGGAGTCCGTTACGCGTGACACGACGAATGCCTGCACCAGGCGCAGTGCGTCTTCTTTGATTCCTCTGTTCCAATTGGTGACTCTCCGGATCATGCTCAGGACTTGCTCTGATCTGGTCTTGATTTTGTTGACGGCTGCGTGCGCCTTGCCGTCGCTGCGCAACAGCAGGCCCAGTATCCGGATCTGCTGCGTTGGCTTGATCTCTGTGCCGTCGATGGTGATGATTATGTTCGGCGGCGGCTCTTTCTTTGGTCTTCCGGGCTGTATCATGAGCAGCTCCGATTTCTGTGGAGCGCAGCTCAGGCCGCAGGTCGTGGCATACTCGTGGACGGTCGATGCCGCTCTCTGCAGGGCTTCCTCCGCCCAGGCATCGGACCCCGCGTGGTTCGTCCACACCGTTATATCGTCGGCATAGAACGCGTGGTCCACGCCCTCGATCTGATTGAGTAGTTCGGGCAGGGGCAGGAGTGCTAGGTTGAAAAGCAGAGGCGACAGGACAGACCCCTGTGGGGTGCCCTTGTCTCCGAGCTCCACAGGCTCTGACCGTTCATTTCCTATCCGGATAGTTGCTGTTCTATTGGTTAGGAAAGCTTTAATATGGCCGTAGGTCTTGCGGCCACACCCCGTCTTGCGCAGGTTCTCGAGCACGCTGGCGTGGGACACGTTGTCGAAGGCTCCCTTGAGGTCCAAAGCCGGTATACCCCGGGGCGCGTGCCTCGTTGCTCTTTTAATCAATAGTTCGTGTAATTGGATCAGGACGTCTTGGGTGCCCAGGTGCTGGCGGAATCCATACATGGTCGCCGGCATCTGATTTGTCTCGTCCAGGTGTGCTTGAAGTCTTCTGAGAACCATGCGTTCCATGACCTTGCCCACACAGGACGTGAGCGAGATAGGGCGCATGTTCTCGATCGTCAGAGGTTTGCCGGGTTTAGGTATGAACCATACCACGGCCTCTTTCCATTCTGCGGGCAACTTCGAGCTTTCCCAGGTTCTATTGATGTGACCCAGGAGCCCGCGCGCCGCCGCATCACTCATGTTATTGAGCAGCTTGTAAGTAATGGCGTCCGTTCCGGGTGCGCTCGTCTTATTACTTTCGTCTATGGCTGTTAATAACTCCGTAATGGTGAATGGTTCATCCAATGCCGGATTTTCCGGTCCCCCGTACTCCTCCGGTATCGGAAATCGCCTTGAGGTAGAGCGCCTTGAGGTCTTCAGTGAGCCTTTGGCCGTTGCCGTCGTAAGCGTTCAGAACTTTGGTGAGGTTGCGGTTGGTTGCGGTCTTGCTGCTCAACGGGTCGATCAGGTGTCTGAGCAGGCACCAGGTCTTGCGCGCCGACAGCTTTCCCTGCAGCCCGTCGCACGTACTCATCCAGTTCTCTCGGCACAGCTTGGTTGCGTACGTATTCAGCGATCAGTTTGTTGAGGAGCGCGATGCGTTTGACGAGCTTCTTGTTTCGACGTTGACGCTTCCATCTTCGCGTGAGCGAG
This sequence comes from Dermacentor albipictus, assembly GCF_038994185.2. Taxonomy (NCBI): domain Eukaryota; kingdom Metazoa; phylum Arthropoda; class Arachnida; order Ixodida; family Ixodidae; genus Dermacentor; species Dermacentor albipictus. The sequence continues at coordinate 44,178,552 of NC_091821.1, forward strand.
TGCCGCGCCGCCCACATGTGTGCTAGTTTGGCGTCGACGAAGGGCGTCTGCATCTTTGTCACAACTTCTTGAGTAAATCTGTCGAGCGCGATCTTTTGTTCTCGCGCCCATTCTGCGTATACGTTTGATGTCTGTCCTCCTCCGCGTTTTCTCCGGAGGTCTCGTTTTCTTCGTCCGTGTGCTTGCGCATTCGGTCCCAGGACGGTGACCCGGGCTTTGCCGAGGGCTGCCCGGAACCTTCGTCCCTTGATCGTTACACTTATGATTCTGTGGTCGGAGCCCAGGTCTATGTCTTCGTTCCGCCAGGCCACTTCTAGGGAGCCCGCCATCCACGACAGGTCCGGGGTGGTGTCCCTGTTGACTCTGTTTCCCTTTCGGGTGACGACGCCCGGTTCATTAAGGAGCGCCATTTCTTGGTCCTCCATTGTCTTTGCTAGAGCCTTGCCTCGTTTAGATTGGTATTTGTAACCCCATGTAGTGTGAGGGGCGTTGAAGTCGCCTAGGACCAGGAGCGGCCTGTTCCCCGCCAACCTCTTCGCCTGTCTCACTGTTGTTTCAAAGTCGTACTGCCTTTGTGACGGCCTGCAGTATGCGCTCATCACAAACAGGTTTCCGGCACTGCCAATAGTCCTTAGGTCTCCTCGATTTGGCTGCACTTTTTGCACTAGTTTAGAAAAGTGTCGTGCCAGTGTAGCGCCAGTTCTTGAAGTGCGAGTGTAGCGCCACACTAGCGCTTTCGGTGCAGCGGTCAAATCGAGGACGAAAGTGCAGGAACGTTCAGGCCTTCGTCTGCTGCGACTGGGCGGCTGTGGTCTTTCTTTTGTTGGTGTGTGCCGCAAGCGTAAACGTGTGCGCGATGGCCTTTTTTGTCCTCTGGACACTCTGGGAAGAATTTATATATTAGTACCTGGAAATTAGTTCAACTTCGGCATAATTATTCAGAAAGCATGACCAAGCGCAATTTCCACACCTTTCTGAATCATATATGGCACAACGTTTCAAACGACGGACCGATGTGGTTTCGCGTAAACTTAACGTCGAGGTAGCGGTAAGCTCAGGAAAATTAATACGAACGACTGTGACCTGTGGGAAAATCCCGGCCTTCAGTGCACTTAGCAGCAGCTGAACCCGGAAAGCGCCCTTAACAAGATGCTGCGTACACATCCTGAAGAAAACTGGCGTCCGTGCTGCGTTACCAACAACAGGCGCCGTCAATGCCGTCTACCAACACCCGCATGGCCACGGAACCGCATGTGTCGTCTGCTACCAAGAGCCTTGCACTACGTGCACGAGAAAAGAACTTGCGGAGAGTCTAGTGCCAAAGTGTACATGAACTCGTGCAGCACGACGTCAAATCGAGTGCCGAAGTGCAGGTGGCGCTAGCTGCACTGGCAAATCGAGTGCTTGAGTGCTGCACCCCCTGAACTAGTGCAGGAAGTGCAGCCAAATCGAGGAGACCTCTTGTGTGAACCTCGACCAGCATGCGTTCGCAGCCCTTTTGCGCGGTGAGGTGCTGGGTGGCTGCTATGTTGGTGCGCACCAGTAACGCCGTCCCGCCTTCCGTCGGATCCGTGTAGGTCACGTAACCCGGGAGTCTGGGTCTGCCGTGTGTCTCTTGCAACGCGATCATATCCGGTTTCTGGTCGAGTCCATCTATGTGAAGTTGTAACTCGGCTTCCCTGGTGCGGATGCCTCTGCAATTCCACTGGTAAATGATCGTTGTTTCCCCCCCGCGGGCTTGCTTTTTACTGTTCGGCGTCGGCGCCATCTTCCTTTGACGTTTGATGCGACCGCGCCTGTACGCGATCGATTCCTTGACTTTATTGGCGCGTTCTTTCCTTAGCGCTGCGAACTTGTTCTTCTCGGTTATCGTCGCTGTCTTCGCCGCCAGTCGTTCGTGCACAGAATCTTTATTTGACCCTCGAAGACCCTTCCCATATGAGCGCGATTGTGTGCGCGACAGCGACGAGCGACGGCTTCGAGCGACGGATCGGGCCGTCGCGTGAACAGATCGCTCGGTCTTGTCGCGCGATCGCTCGGTTCTGCTAATCTAGAATTCGTCGCTCGTCGCCCGGAAGTGCTATGAGCGACTAGCCAATAGCGCGAAGCCGGAACTGGATGTACATAACTCAAGTACTTCCGATTGTCGCACGGAACGAGCAAACGATTGAATTTTTATACGTGCAAGGATAAGAACCTACTGCAAGACTTTCAGAAATATTTTGTGCTGCTTTTTACAGTAAAACACGTCAACTTAAGTTAATAAAGCACGCGTCACGCTAGTTTCGGCGCCTATATTGCTGCCCTCATACCGGCAACACTGGGGAGACATCGCTCGAAGTCATCGCTCGCATGGGTACAGTGGCATGGGGTAGAACTTGTAGGCGACGAGAGAACGCGACAGCCATCTCCATCGCGTCGCTTGTCGCTGTCGCGTGCAAGATCGCTTGCATGGGGTTTATACTTTACAATGCCCAGTCCGCCGATGCTAATTTCTATCGAGGAATATGGGGAGGGTTTTCATGCAGAATTATCAGATTTAAAGTTACAGCAAAATGGGCACTTTCATAAAGTTTATTGACGTTCCATTCCAAGTGAGACAGAAGGGAAGAAGAGCCAATTGCTATATAGATATATCGATGAATAACTGTTGTGTTGGACGCTGTAATAGGTCGGCTCCGTCGTGTTAAATAGGCAGGCACTAGAGAGGCCAGAAGAAAATTTTCAATGAACCGACTCGCGCGTCGCATCGCCCCACATCGTATTATGGGCATTATTATCACGCACGAGTATGTAGGGGTCCGGGAGCTGATCAATTAGGTTTTAGAAATCGCTTTTTCTGTGATAATACTTAAGGGGGTATGTATATAGAACACGCAGTTACCAGCTTATTAAAAAGGATTGCCCGAACTGACACCGCCTCAAAGGGCGTCAGAAGGACGACGTGCTGACAAGCTACAGACTTGTCGGTAACTATTGCTACACCGCCGGGGGCGTTAGCCTCGTCGCGGTCCTTTCGGAAGATGGTGTAGTTGCGAAGAAAGTTAGTGTTTGTGGTTTCAGATTTGTCTCTTGAAAACACAGCAGCTTTACATTATGTTTGTGTAGGAGTTTTCTAATATCGACAAGGTTACACAAGAGAGAGAGAGAGAGAGGTCAGTTTACACAATAGTGATAGTTCTTGCTAGATTCAGAGGTGTGTTTATGGGCTCTGCATTTCGCACAAGTGTGGCGGCCTCGGCAGCTCTGTGAATTGTGGCCGATCGATACGTTGGCATTTGGAACATCTGAGGGGATTTGGCACGTATGGCTTAACACGGAGCTTGACGTACCCGGCCTCAATAGACTGGGGCAGAACACTGAACCGAATGTGAGTATCAGGTGCTTGGTCCGGATTTCTTTGTTGTCACGCCTCATCTTTATTCGTTTAACGCCGATGACGCTCTGCCCACTGAAGCCCTCTACTTCAGTAAGGCTCAACAGATCATCTGAGACAACGCCATGGGTGATATTCATAGTACGGTGTGAAATTACTGTTACTTGGGCCTCCCCAAATGAGACTAGATTAGGCAGTTTTTCGTACTGTTTCTGGTCGTGGAGCTCCGAGACCTCCGCTTGCCATCCTCGATGCGTTATATATAACTTGTACCAAAAACTTCGGCAAGAGACTTCGAAACAAGTAATGGTGAAATTGTTCGCACTGGTTTAATTGTCTGGTTTTTCAGAATGAATGACATGGGAACGGGGGAAAGATTCTTTTTGCCGACCAAAAACTGGAATACTTCACCGGTGCGCCCTCTTTTCTAAAGGCGATCAGGGAGTGGGGGGGGAAGGAATTAGCCATAAGGATATGTGGAGATTTCGACAGCAACGCCAGCCAACCACCCTGGAGTCCAAGGGGACGCTGCAGGAGCTGTGAAACAGGTCCTGCAAACGCCAGCTGTACGTACGTGACCACTATAATCGAATATGGCATGACCTAGGTAGGCTACTCACACAGGGTTAACCCTCGCTGCCTAGAAATGGGAAATAATGCAGAAGAGAGGAGAATACAGGAAAGGTTAAAAAGTGAGAGAGAAAGACGAAGATTGGAGAGTAGGGTAGGAATAGGCAACTACCGATTTCCCCCGGGTGGGTCAGTCCGGGAGTGCCGTCTACGTGAAGCCGAGGCCAAAAAGGTGTGTTGCCTCCGCCGGGGGCCCTTAAAGGTCCAAACACTCGGCGTCAGCTCAACCCCCAGGATCCCCTTTTACCGGACACGGCTAAGCCGCGCTCGGCTACACACGGGAGGGTCCAGCCCTCGTCTGCTCAGGTACTAGGTGTCGCAACGCCCCAAACGCCTGCTGACGCAGACGCCCGCGGGGATGTTTTTTTACCCCGAAAAAAAAAAAAACCTGCAGCCTTCAGTGACCTCTTCGCAGTCTTTCATCAACGGCGTGTGAAATGAAGGTGAATGCTATGCGTGTCGATTAGTATTGCTTCTCTTTCAAGTAAGCAATACTAACGACTCGTGAAAAAAGAAACAAACTTTTCATAATCTACATTTATTAGGGATGGAAACATCGTCACTTGCACGCAGAGGTCATAAATATATACAAGTTGTCCCAATTAACTATCATGCACCCAGATTTTTAAAAAACAGCAAATGCGTTACTCGAATAAAACCTAGCTAGTGCATATTTGTTTCTGGTACAGTGGAGTATAGCTGCGACTAATTTGTTCATTACTGAGATTTATTTAGGTAATTGTAATTATCTAACTCGAGACGTACTATCCTTAAAGCCCCTCAATCTCCAAAAGTAGCGCCAACCACTTTCCTGTTCCTCCGCTCCACATCCGCGCTTGGCGTGGCCTGGACGGTGGCGCCGCCTATGTTGTTCCTGCCGTAGCAGACGACGGCTAACGCGCTACCGGAGGAAATCCGCGGTAAAGTTCGTTCGAGCGGTTCGAGCCCTGCGGAGAAGTTTTTGAGGCGAGGTTTTACTTCGTCAGTCGATAACTGGCCTTGGGAGGAAGCTTTAGCTCGGGTGCTCCTATCTAAATACATGTAAAAGGAGAATTCGTCTTTCTCGGCAACCACTGCACCAAATTCAACGAGGTTTGTTGCATTTAAAAGAAAAACTTAAAATCTAGTTACTGTTGGTTTCGAATTGTTCATTTAGGTCTTCAATTTTATGAAAAATTGGCAAAAATAAAAAATTTTCACAAAACGAAACTATGAAGTTTACAACTCTATAGAATAGGAACAGCACAACACAGGACGAGCGAGTAAAGAGCACATGCAGCGCTCTGTCCTGTGCTATTAACTCGCTTGTCCTGTGTTGCGCTGTTCCTGTTTTTATTCTACAGATGAACCAACCAGCCCTATTGAGCATATAGCTAACGTTTACTACTCTAACGCGGCAAGGAAAAATGATATCACAATTCTGTGAATTGTATCCAATAATACATCTAAAGCGGAGAAAATTGATGTTACACATGAATCTAAAAAAAAAAGCTCGGTAATATGGAAATACAGCTTACACAGTACCCTTGTGCACAACGTAACAAATTCACGTAAGATATACATTCACATATCAAATTTGTCCGCTTTGAATGTCAGCTTACAGAACAGTCATACCTCTTCTTAAGAGGGAGCTTTAGCTAGGGCCCAACTCCCACGCCGCCTATTCAAATACATGTTAAACGCAAAAACGTTTTTCTGAGAACCCCTGGACCAATTTTGATGGAATTTGTTGCATTTGAGAGACAAAGTTAATTCTAATGACTGTGGGAAGCGGAATTTCGAGTTAGGTCCTGAATTTTGTTGCAAGTATTTTCAAAAATTCGGAAGTTTGAAAAAAATAGAAGCACGAAGTTTACGAATTCATAGCTCTGCATCAAGAGCAGATATCGCGGTTCTGTAAACGGCATCCATTAAACCATTGAAAACGGACAATTCGATAATTCGATATGTCATTTTATATCTTACGTGAAGTTGTTACGTTGTTTACAAGGGTTCTGCGAATTAAGCTGTGTTTACATATTACATTCTTTTAGATTCATATGTGTAACATATCAGTTTTGTCTGCTTAAGATGTACTATTAGATGCAATTCACAGGATTGTATTATAATTTTTCGTTGCTGAGTTAGAGTTGTAAACTTGATAGTTTCGTGTTCGAAATATTTTCGCTTTTTGCCAATTTTGAATAAAAAATTCAAGACCTAAATAAAAAATTCGGAACGAACAGTGACTAGATTTAACGTTTTTCTTTTAAATGCAACAAACCTCGTCAAATTTGGTGCAGAGGTTGCAGAGAAAAACGAATTCTCCTTTTACGTGTATTTAGATGGGAGCACCCGAGCTAAAGCTTCCTCCCAAGGCCAGTTATCGACTGACGAAGTAAAACCTCGCCTCAAAAACTTCTCCGCTGACACAAAAATTCGAAGTCGAGTTAACGTGCGACATCGATTTATTTGGGCACACGTATCGTATGCAAAATATAAACTGCGAATATAGCTTAGAACTTATTTAAAATCAATCTTAAAGTACGCGTGCACGCAGCGAACCGCAAAACGTGGAATCCTCGCGATATCGACATCAAGGAAGGAACATAGAAGGAATGTAAACAGAGAAAACGCTACCATGATGCTACGTCACGAGTTTGTGCGGCTTGCGCTGCCATCGGGGCAGGCCATGGCCATTTTCCTTCGTCCATGGGGCAGGCCCTGTGAGCATAGTTTCCTCTAAAAATTTTTGTAGAAAACTCTATGCCTGTGAGCAAGTTTCTCGCCGCTCCGATAACCCCGGTTTTTTTTTTTCGTCGCTGACGGCAGTGAAAAAAAAAGCTGCTAAAATTTCTGTCCGACACGAAATAACTCAGTGACCTGAAAAGTGTGCATGTTATAAAACTTTGCGCGAAATAGTAAATCGTTGGCGTAATTTCCACTTGCAAGCGGTCAGCGCAACGTACGCTGCAATCGTCTCTGCGAAGTGGCTCGCCTGGCCAACGTATTTTCTCATCGCTACCAACGGCAGCGAGAAAACTAATTGTATTGTCACTTATTAGCGACATAAATGAGCAGACGATTGTGTTGACGAATATATACACTCTTAATCAAAATTACACCCTTTTGCCACACAACGATAATCGTCATCTGTCTTGTCCGCATTTCCTTTCTTTGACGCGGCGAGCCCGGTATTTTCCAGTAACGAACGGCATGCGCGTTATCAGCATGACATAGCATTCCCGACAGGAAAGTAACGAGCGCAGCGCTTTCAAGAAAGGAAATGCGGGCAAGACAGATGACGATTATTTACTCTAAAAGGAGTTTGCACCCTTTGGGGTGTATATATCGTCATCTGCCTTGATGCGTTTCCTTTCTTTAACGCTGCGAGCCCGGTACTTTCCAGTAACGAACGGCATGCGCGTTATTAGCATGAGATAGCATTCCCGCCAGGATAGTAGCGGGTGCGGTGTTTTCAAGAAAGGAAACTCATCAAGGCAGATGGCAGATGTACATCCCAAAGGGTGCAAACGTTTTTAGTGTTGTTGTGTGGCAAATATACACTCCAGAGGGTGTAAACTTTTCTTGGAGTGTAAGACTTTTACACTTTAAGAAAAGTTTACACCCCGCACTCTACACTCTTAAAACGGTTGCACCCTTTGGGGTGTATATTTGTCCCACAACAATAATCATCTGCCTAGCTTGCGTTTCCTTTCTTGAAAACTCGGCGCTCGCTGCCTTCCTGTCGAGAATGCTGCGTCACACGGATAACGCGCATGCCGTTCGTGACTGGGAAGTACAGGGCTCGCAGCGTTAAAGAAAGGAAACGCGGGCAACACGGATGACGATTATTGTTGTGGGACAAGATACGCCCCAAAGGGTGTAAATTTTTCTAAGAGCGTACACTCTAGAAAAATGTACACCCTTTGGGGCGTATCTTGTCCCACAACAATAATCGTCATCCATGCTGCCCGCGTTTCCTTTCTTTAACGCTGCGAGCCCGGTATACTTTCCAGTCACGAACGGCATGCGCTTTATCAGTGTGACGCAGCATTCTCGACAGGAAGGCAGCGAGCGCCGAGTTTTCAAGAAAGGAAACGCAAGCTAGGCAGATGATTATTGTTGTGGGACAAATATACACCCCAAAGGGTGCTACCATTTTAAGAGTGCAGTTTACACCCTTTGGAGTGCCCCTTCTGATAACGCGAGTGCCGTTAGTTACTGGAAAGTTCCGGGCTCGCAGCGTTAAAGAAAGGAAACGCATCAAGGCAGATGACGATTATCGTTGTGTGGCAGAAGCGGAACGCCAGAGGGTGTAAACTGTTCTTAAAGTGTGCAGAGTGTGTATTTGCCACACAACGATAATCGTCATCTGTCTTGCCCGCATTTCCTTTCTTGAAAACGCTGCGCTCGTTACTTGCTTGTCGGGAATGCTATGTCATGCTGATAACGCGCATGCCGTTAGAAAAAAAGTAGAAAATTAAATAAGAACGTAGTTACGTTTGCTGGCTTTAGTGTCTTGACATGGATGCTTTGCAAAATTTGATATTTAATTTTCTGTGACATGACGGCATAAATGAACCACCGCAACACTTCGTCTCATCGGACCTCGCTGCGTGCTTTGTCAACTTGTCTGATAGTGTGTTGATTTGGCTTGTCTCGTTGTATGTTCCGATGTACGACTTTAGAAAAGGCAGTGCACCTTTGGCGCCAAATGTTTATAACAACATTAAAGCCAGAAAGTTCCGGAATTGAAAATCTAAAGCATGACTTTAGAAAAGTCAATGCACCTTTCGCATCAAAATTTTGATACCTTTATACCCATAAGGTTACGGAATTGAAATCCGTGCGCTGACATCCACAGGCACGACAAGCCTGCTCGCTATCAAAACACCCTTGAAACTTTGTGTTCAGATGGGGCTCCCTGCGTTATATGTGACTCCCGGTGCATGGGCGGTGCTGCAAAATTCAGCCAGAGTTTGCAAAGTACGTGATGAGATGTCTTTTCGAGCATGAAAAAGACATTCTAGACAAAATCCAGAATAGTTTCTGGCGCCGGGGACTGTTTTGGTCAGCGAAAAAAATTCGGGCGGGGTGGGGGGGAAGCTGAAGCCCCATAAGCCCTCCTCCCTGGCTATGCCACTGGTATGCTTAGCAATTTTTATATGTGTAAAAATTAACACAAATTTATTGCAATAAACGTATGCGTTTCTTCAAACAAATGGCACACTTCTGCTTGAGAACATGAATTGTCTGCTGCAGCTGTTTCTGTATGTACGTGTGCACTTGTGTGTGTAAATGAAGTTCTATGTTTGGAACAGGAAAAAGAAAGAAATGGTTTGAAATAACCCACAGCCTTACTCATAATTAAATTTGATTGAGAAAAAGTTTTAAAAGTTTGCTTTTGATGCTAAATGTTCTTGTTAAAGGTGAGTATCTGCGGAAAACCATTAAATAAATGCACGACAATGCAAAATAAATGCACTAGTGCTGGCGCTTTCGTTTGTCGTTTTCTTTGTCCTGCCTTCACACAGTGCTATATTCCTTTCAAGGTGTGGCCTTGCTTGTTTCAACAGCCCTGTCATGACAAAGTATAAGATAGCTCTCAGGTGAAAATTACTGGAAAGTTGTATTAAATTATTGTGTTCATGCCCAGATGGTGGCAGATTACTTTTGCTAGTATCCAGTGGTGTTAGCTGGCAAAACAAAAAGAAAAGAAATCAATATGTGGCAATCCAGCTAGACCAGTAGACCCCAGCTAAATGTTTGACAAGGGGTTGCATGTGAATTTACATTTGGAAAGTGGACACTTAAATTTCTACCAATTGTAATTAAATGCTGATTAACTTTGTATACCAAAGTAACCCATCCTAGCAAAGCCATATATGTACCACTTTCTCACTTTCTCCCCACAGGGAGCCATTGCTACGCAACAAAAGCCATGTCAAGGTGTCATGTTTGAGTGCGAGAAAATGCGTGCCTGCGGTCTACATACGTGCGGAGTTGCACAAGGAAGTTCGTCGCACTGTGCGTGTGCAAGTCTCAAGCACCTGTCGAAGTTCAGTGCTAGTGCAGAGCTGCAGCCTGCTTGAACCAGATGACATATTTTGTATTGAAGGTGCAGATAAAATAAGTGGCCCAGGAAATTGCGTAAGTGTTCCTTGTACTACCTAGACTACACAGTGCAGTGGCACATGCAGTACTGGAGACGCAGCACATATTTTACGCCATGTGCCAATTGTAATTCTGTAGTATTTAGGATGCATTGCGATGGCTTAGTGAGGAAATGAATGGGCTGGGGACGCACTTTCCATTTCCTCCGAAAATGCAGGGAAGTGCTCGGCTTGCAGGTTGATTGGGCATTCACCTTTTTCCTAGTTCATCTGTTAGGTAATTGTTTGTGACAGTTGGACATGCCTGTTAAAGCGTTGTGTGTCGCTCCACCGCCTCGGCTAAATCAATTTTTTCTTTATCATTTTTTTTTGTTATATACGTTTTTGTCATATGTGTGTTTCTTATGTATGTTCTTTTTTTATGCTTTGTCTCATGTTGCATATTGCACACGTTAAAGGGACAATCAATGCAAATATTCAGTCAAGTTAAATGATATATTTAGGCTCTGGAACGTCTATAAGGCGTCAATATTATCGCAAACAGTTTTATATGGTAATCGAGTAATTGAGGTATACATGCAGGACATGATTGGAGACTCTCCCAGGATATACAAGTACTAGCCCGATGACGTAGATATCGTAAATCTGTCGCCTATAATACCCAACCACTCACATAATAAAAAGATGATATCGCGTCGCATTATAAGACGGAATAAAGTGCTATTTGTCTACTTATTTTATTCGCTTCATAAAAAAAAACAACTTTTTGGCGTTTCTTGACAACGACGCGGGCGGTCAAAAGGCTACATTTTTGCTCGGCTCGGCGCCCCTCGTGATTTCGCGTTTCAGTAGTTTCGTTATCGCATAGTGCTGCGCTGGTTTTTCTGGTTCGTGAAATTCACACAAACTGCAAGTAGCAGAGAATGCCTTTCCGGCAGTACGAGCAGTGTCAGCAGCATGTCACAAGTCTTTGCAGCCTAAATTAAATCGAGCCCAGCATCGCGAGCCAATGTTTCATTGTCAGGGCCATCAACAAGGCCCATCGCGATCAACGAAAGTCGAAGCCCTAAGTATGAATGAGTCGAAGATATTGTTTACGATTCGATGCGCGCTTCTCCTTCCGCTTTCGATGGTCTCGACTCGGTTTCTAGTCGCGCTTTTGCGTATTGCGAAAAAAAAAAAAAACTTGGAGGACGCTTAAGCTTCGCCTTCAAGAGTGGAACGCGATAGCGTTATCGCACCCCGTTCGCACCGCCCACTCATCCGCTTGGCATGCTCTTGAGTCACACAAAGACGAAACGTGCACCTGAGCAAGCGGAACGAACCAAAAAACTCGGTGTCTCGGAGGGAGAAACGATCTACGCGAGTCAAACACGTGATCGGCACGGACAGACGGGCCGCGACGCGCCATGAAGGCGGACGCGATCATGGGGCTGACGCCTCGATGGGATCGTCCTCTATCTCGCGTGAGAGCACCACACAGACGCATGGCTCCTCGCCAGCAGCTCGCAGGGGCCGCTTTCCCACCAGACGCGCAACGGCGCAGCGATCAAGTCAAAGGCGTCCCGCATCGGACGCTGCACCTAGGAATCGCGCTGTGAGCGGAAAGAGGAGCCGCGTCACCTGAACACGAGGCTTCGAGTGACGCACGCTGGAAGTTGTAAGCGGAGAGAGCGAGAAAACTTATTAAACGCAAGGGTATTGGGGCATCCTCGCGCCGGTTCCCGCACGGCCTCAATGCGCTCAAACGAGACTCGAAGGGGAGAAGCGGGCGTGTGGCGCGCCACTTGTCGGGGCAGCGCCGTACATAGCGAGGAGGGGGTCTTCTGTGTTTGGCGCAAGATGGCTCTGCGTGTACGCCAAGCGCAGAAGAAATGTAGCGGAAACGTACTTCGCTACGCATTTAATTGCGATTTCTGTAATTTACAGGCTCATAATTACTGATATACACTGCAATATAACTTTCTACGGCACGTTTCTGAGGCAACACCGCATTCACTAGAGGCACTTTTTTCCCACTTTGAAGCATCGAACTCGTGGCTGAGTGCCTAGGGCAGGATATTTTAAAGCGAATGAATGTGCCAGTTAGGTCAGGAGTGAAAACATTCTTTTTCAAGTTACACTCGAATACACTACCTGTCAAAGCGTGGCTTGAAGAAAAGGAAATCTTTGTCCCTTGGACAACGAACTGTCTGTTATAAGTAAGAAGCCAGAGACAATCGAGCATGTTTTTCTAGACTGCTGGGATGCAATATTCCACTGGGACGTCCTACAGAGAACTATCAAGAAAGAGTTGCCACTAGACCCTTATGGTATCAGGTTTTTACCGTTTTATCACGAAGATGTGCCCTATGACTTGTTCATGCTTCTTGGCCTCCACAGCTTGTGGACAACACGTATGCAAGTAAGGCATGCAGACTATAATACCCGCAGTGCACGTGAAAACTTTATTGAAAGCGCTGCTTAGAGAATCTATCCGGGCACAGCATGACCCACCTCAGTGGGTAACATTTCTTGACCTAGTGAACTAGTGAATTTTAACTTGGCTCGTCTCAGCTCAAGTGTAGCTGAAGTGTTTTATTGTTTGTGACTTTTTTGTTTCTCATATGTGAACTTCGGAAATAAAGAAAAAAAAACATGGCTGAGTGGTAGTGCCACTGTCTCGCACTCCGGAGACCCTGGTTCGCTTCTCACCCAGCCCATCTTGCAAGTTGTTTTTATTTATGAATTGCCTTCCGCCATTTTTCGCTCATGGCCAACGCCGCCGCCGACACCAGCTTTTCTGTGACACGAGCTCCTTAACACTGTCGCTTTAGAAATCAGCACTGGCTGACGGCAATCAAGAGCGGTGATGGCGTGGGCAACGTTGCAACTCCCAGCACGGGGGTGGGAGATATAGTTGCACTAGTGGTAGGCAGACCCTTCAGATGTGATTTTCTTTTAAACTAAGTATTTTTTTCCTGGCACAAAAGCACTGCAAGGTTTCTAGAAAGGTATTTTAAAAGTGTGCATTGACTTAATATTTGCCTTTAGTGGCTCTTTAATGAGTGACGTAGATGTATATAGTATTATTTAAAAGTTATTTGCTGCTGAAATGTGTGCTTGTTAGGTATTTCAGTAGTTAGTCAGAGGAATAAAATTACTATTAATTCAGAAAACAAAGAAAAAATTTGCTAGCTTTGAATTCGGTGTGTTTGTTTTGTATTATGTACATTTTTCTCAATCTACAAGTGACTACAATTGGCTTCAGAAGTTGTATTGTGAGGTGGTATTCATTGATGTTGGCCATTATGTAGTAGCATTCTACAAAGCTTTGATATTCATAGTTTAATACAATTACAAGAGGGGAACTGTGGCACTAACGTCTGTGGGAGCTGCAACCAGGGCAGTTCAACCAGTATGGAAATGATGGTTAGTACATGGATATGCCTAAACTTTGTCCTTCTGGCTGTAAACAATTTCATTACTTTGAAAACTGATCATGTTTAGAAATTACTGCGTTAAAATAAACATAATTAAAATTGTCCGATAACAGGATTAGAAAACACGGGACATTTAAGCAAAGCAGCCCAGTATGGATGCCACGAATGCATGGACAAGCAGAACCACAGCAATTAGCAGCAATCGTGCATGTTCAGTCTTATTGCCTTTTGTATTTCAAAAAAGTATAGATTGCTTTGAAATTCAGTCCAATGAAGGCATATAAAGCATAATAATTGAAGCCACTAGAACGTCTGAAGCCACAAGCACGAAGATCAGACAAATCTATGTACTAACCATCATTCCCGTGGTGGCTCAATGATCGCAGTGCCACAGTCCCCTCTCGTAATTATTATAGGAAACCCTATGTAGACATAACCCACCATGGTAGGAATGTAGGTTCTTTATGTTCATAAGGAACAGCAAAACACCTAGAACACTATCTTGGAGTACTACAAAGCTTGCGTCACTCTGAGGATCAGTAACAGCCAATAACAGCGCACTGTTTCCAGAAAGAAACGAAGTCTTTTATCATTACTAATGTAAAAATGTAAATGTATAAATGATAGTTTCGCTATTATTTGGCTGTGTAACACACAATCGAAAGCTTTAGAAAATTCAATAAAAATGCAATAGGTATGTAGATTCTCATCCATATTTGTAAACAAGTTAGTAAACTCAATTAGTTGCATTTCTCACAAAAGTCCTTTTCTAAAGCCACATTGATTATGGAAGAAAATGCCATTAGCATGCAGGTGTTGAGTGATGTTGGATGGGATATGTTGAGCAATTTACATGGCACACTTGTTAGTGATATGGGATGGTAGTTAGCAATGCTGCTTTTGTTACCTGACTTAAGTAGGGAGACTACTTGACCAATTTTCCAGTCTTGGTGGGGTATCTCTCCTCTGGATAATGACTGTTGAAAGATGCATTGCAGAGTGTTGCTGGGAGTGGGTGCAGTATACTTGAGGATTGTACTAGTGGCCGTCGACATCCAAGCCGGTTAAAATTTTAAGGTTGGTAATTACCAATGAAATCCCAGCAGTACATACATCGATTGTATCCATGTACAAATAAAATACTTCTGCCATTGATGGAATGGTCTTCTTTCGCAAAAACACTTGTAAAATAATATAACTGGGTTTTGTTCGGGCATGATTGGAGTGCTGTCATGTAGTGCTCTCTTTAAATATATGTGGCGGTGTTGGTTGGCTATTTTTCACTGGTTCTCATCACTGGCCGTGCAGTGCGCATTGACCGTTTTCATGCACTCACTTTTTATTCCTGGTCTTTCCTGAAGGTGTGCATCTCTCCAGGCTCTACATATGACATTGTCCTCTCCTGCACAGTCAGGAGCACCGGTGTGAAGAGGACTGGCATAGTGTTCAAATTTTGTATGGAACATGCCTTGCAGAAAAAGCCTTTTGTGATAGTTCGCTTCTTCGAACTTGCCTGCCATGATGACCCTACTGAGAACAGTGTGCTGGAGCCGCAAATACCATATGAATACCGGCTGCCTGTGCCTAGGCTTCCTGATGCACAGCACATCATTCCTGTTGAATGTAGTGGAAGGTTTGTCCACAGCATGTTCTTCCTTTTAACATTCTAATGCATTTTCTTTTTCTTGGGAGGGGTTGCAGGGCTCTTCTGGAAGAATCACTTTTTGCTATAGTTCTTTGAACTTGCTTTTAGCCCCTAAACCATTCAGAGCACAAGAATTTCTTCTATGGCAATTTTTAGAGCATCCTGGAAACATTCTCCTGAATAATAATAATAATAATAATAATAATAATAATAATAATAATAATAATAATAATAATAAATGTCCGAGTTTCATCCTTTTGAAATGCTTAAGCAGAGCAGTGTGTTCACTGCAACAGTAATTCCATATTGCGAACCTCTACCAATTATTGCAGCTTTTCAGTGACATTAAAGCAATGAAGGTGTACTGAGAAAGTTGACACGTGTTTTAGTGGATATATATGGTGGTTTAAACACTCCATGCAACGTAAGACTGCTGACTGAAGCAAGCCATTTAAAAGTGTGCATACCTTTACAGTCAGTGATGGCTCAACAACTCAGTGCCAAGTGCTGCTCAAAGTAAAAAAATTGTCCTAGCTGGCTTCCTTCTCCTCACTTAATCGTCACCCATGGCCCTGCCTTTAGAAAATTTGCTCAGATGCTTCCTTATCATAAAGCTGCTCCCCCTTCAGGGTAAGTTTTGTTGATCAGGTGCAAGGTATACGTGTAGGAATCAAGCGGGCCATTTGAATTTTCGTGATAAATCTTATTTGCAGTGGCACATGCCCACACACATTGGGGTGGGGTGATGACTAGATACTTTGTGCAGGAGCTCACTGCGATTCTTCTCTAAATCCCCTATTCAAATGACCCATTTGTGCTATGAGTCTCCTTCATCCCCATACTTGGTAATTTTGGCTGTTTGTGTGTGTGGTATGCGAACACAGCAAGCTCATGCAATGTTGCTGAACAGCTGGGATACTTCTCTTTATATTGGTTGTATCTGTTAGAAACCTTTCTTGAATGGCAGAGGAATGAAGGGCAAGCATACATCATGCTTTCTTGGGAGAAGCCTCTCTTTCTGCTTGATCTTGTCACTGACTATATATTGATCCAGAGCATAATGCACCTCCATATTATAATCGTTCTTGTATTGTCAGTTAAGTTCCTTTGTTGCTTTCTGGTATCCACTTTGTTGATTTACCTGGCAAATAGTCTTGTCAGAAAAATTTATTTGAAGTCTTGCTGCTCTCACAAGTCTTTCTCCCAGCCATATGTATGATGGCTGGATTTCAATGGGAAGAAATGCAGCATGCCTGTGTAATAAAATTCCTGTGCACATTAGGAGACTAAGGTGTTCAGTATTGGTCTAGCCACCTCCTGTGTGTTGCCCTTCATGGCATAACTATATGGCTTGTGCTAAAAGTAGTCCACAGATGACTTTATTAAATGTAGTGTCAGACTTCTGCACTTGTTTATTTGTGCTTGGAGTGTACTTGGGATATAGTGTAGAT
Source organism: Dermacentor albipictus (assembly GCF_038994185.2). Taxonomy (NCBI): domain Eukaryota; kingdom Metazoa; phylum Arthropoda; class Arachnida; order Ixodida; family Ixodidae; genus Dermacentor; species Dermacentor albipictus. The sequence continues at coordinate 44,195,171 of NC_091821.1, forward strand.
AATTAATATAGTGTAGATAATTACAAAGGAAGGTTTACACAACATTGCCAAGCTTTTGCACCAATTCTTTTCTTTATATGATGGATTTATTCGCATATCCCTGCCTATACTTTACTGAATCTGGCCTCACAGCTGTACCAATGTATAAGCAGCGACACCTCGTGCCTCCCATGATAGCCACCTAGCTCTCTCAAAGTAGCAACAGCTATTGAGCAAATTCACCATGCCTCTTTAATTCATGAAGTTTCATGTACTTGCCAGAAATTTGGGTGCTCTTGGAGCTTTGGCATGCTGAGGGGGTATGCACCTAGTAGGCTAGCTTCAAAGGCCCATTCATATTGTTCAAAGGATAACTAAAGTCTGAATATCGTCACAAAGAAATGATGATGCAATAGATTTTTTTTTATGTTCTTTCATACATCAACCAACTTTCCTGAATGTGGCTAGCTATGTGGCCTTGTGAAGCTGTACCAATGTGTGAAGTAAGAAAGAAAATCCTAATCTTTGGCTGGATTTGAGAACCCCATGGTTGTGATATGGGTGCTCTACTACTACTCCATAACTGCATTGCATTACCCACAGAAAAAAACAACCTTATGCTGTAACCTTACTCTCCTAGTTCACAACATTGTTTTGACAGGTCACGTTAAAAGTACCATCACAAAATATTAAACCCTTTCTTTTGTGATGTAAATTAATTAATCCTTGTACTATTGACCACCACAAGGACCAGAAGTGTGATATATCACTTATTTACAAAATATAAACAAAGCATTAATGGGGGAAATATGTATTGCAGTTCAGCATACTGTACTTGATGTCACAGCCAGCAAATCATCTACAGAGCACCAAAATCGCTCTGGACATATGTGATGTCCAGAGCGATGTCCATCTACATCGTAGATAATAGATGTAGTGGCAATAAACATATTATACAAACTTGTAAATTGTTTCATAGTGCCCCTTAACAATGAAATGCTATTGCATTCTCATAGTGATCAGAGATAAATTCTGCAAGCATGTTTTTCTCTACAGTATGCTTCGTTTCTTTCCTTGGAAGTTGGGTGGTGGCACAAACATTTTATATGACAAACACCTCACTGCATATTTGAATCTGCTCTTTGCTAAATGCACATGTTTGTTCATCTCGTGCGTATGTCAGAGTAACTCCTGCATAGTGTTTTTTTGTGCATGCATTCTTGTAGTCTCATTGCTTTTGGTTCCACTAGATTCTGCAGTTTGAGCAACCAAAATTATGTTTTGAAAATGCTTTATTGGCAAATTCAGCATTGCATTTGGAATATTCTGCATTGTTGTTTAGAGATTCCCTTCTCAGTATTTTTAGGAAGATTTGGTCTGAACCTTTCAGGTGAACTCTATTTGATTAGCAAATATAATCACATATAAAACTGGTGGTAAGCCATTGTGCAGCAGGCATGTGTGTAAATTGGCTTGTATCACTGTTCTGCTGAAATTTAGCTTTCATTCATGCATCATGGCAAGGGCAAATTGAATTTCTGTTGTGCAGGAAAGCCAACTTGTAAGCTTTGTATAGGTTCTGGCTATCATCAATTATACAAATAGAATAAACAAATTATTTATCCATTTGTATTAAGCAGCAGCATTTGCTGCTGTTGAAATGAGTGCTTAATAATATGTGTGCAAGATTTTCTTGGGATCTATAGTTGACTTGATCCAGAGAATGAAATTGCTTTTAAAATGCTAACATTCTTTGGGGTTTCCACAAACCATCTAGGAACCGGTTCAGAGAAGAATATGAAGTTCCTGCACTATTCAAAAAATTCCACAAGTATGGTTTGAAGCCTTGGAGCAACATCACAGATGAACAGCAGGAACAGCTCAAAGATACACTGTAAGCAATGCTGTAGGCAGAGAAGAAGTTATACTTTATGTGCTTGCATTGTAAAGCTATAGTGGGATGTTTAGCTCAGCAGATTTTTCAGTCAAAATTAAGCTAAGCAGTGCATTCTGTATGCTTTGGCTTGTTGATGTGGCATTTTGTTAAATCATCATGCAGACGTACACATGCACTCATTTGGTGTCCTTACTGTGTGTGTCTACATTATGATTTTTTATAAACAACTAATTTCCCTTTTACCATATGCATTAGTGGCATAGCCAGAAAATTTTTGGAGAAGGGGGCTCACCCTTGATTGGGCGAGTAGAGGGGCAACGCTGCCCCACTGGCAAAACTTCTGATATTCATTACCAGATATATTGCCCATTATAGTGAAAAAAATCTGTGCATTATTTATATCCTTACTTGAAGAATCAAACTAGTGACGTCTGGCCTTTCCACGTTTCTGTGCAATGGATGTACTAGATATTTACTTAAATTTAGTGTGTAGCTATTCATTAGTTTTTTTAGTTGTGTGTGTGTGTGTGCATACATACATACAGGGTGTCCCATATAACTTGAACGCCAAGAGTTTAAAAATGAAAGGCACGTCGGAACCGAATTGAACCAAATGCATACTATTCACAATAGCCTATAGTAACTCGGACATTTTTTTGTTTTCCCGATAACTTGGTAATGAAGTTTAATTACCCAACGTTTTAATTATTGGCTGAGGATCCCAAGTATGATGCGCAGATTTGTAGAGCGCCTTCAGAAACCACCGATCGAGTTGTTTCCTTTACGATACGTCTTGCGTAGTCCTTTTTTTCTAGGTTGCAAAGAAAGCCCGTGAAATATGAAAAAAGCCACGTGATGGAGCGCTTGAGCAGTGGTATCGTGCGCTCTCAAGCGTGCGTTCGGTGAACAAGGTCGGCACTCGTCGGATGATGGCGAAAATGCTTGCTGCTGGTCGAGCGGTGCCGATGAGATAAAGAACGCCCTGCCGCTTCCTCGTCGCCGGTCACAATGCAGCCAACCTTGTTCACCGAATGCGTGCTTGAGAGCAGCACAATACCACTGCGCAAACGCTCCATCACGTGGCTTTTTTCATATTTCACGGGCTTTCCTTGTACCCCGGAAAAAAAGGACTACGTGAGACCTATCGTAAAGGAAAGAACTCTATCGATGATTTCTGAAGGTGTTCTACAAGTCTGTGTCTCATACTTAGGGTACTCAGCCAATAATTAAAAAGTTAGGTAAATAAACTTAATTAATTAGTGAGTTATCAGGAAGACAAAAAATTGTCTGAGTTAATATAGGCTATTGCAAATAGTATGCATTTGGTTCAGTTCGCTTCCGATGCGCCTTTAATTTTTAAATCCTTGGCTCAAGTTATGTGGGCACTGTGTGTGTGTGTGTGTGTGTGTGTACGATGAAAAGTTATGCAGGTCCCGTGCATATGTAGTTGAAGAAACGAAGGTGCACACTTACGAAAATTGCATCTTTAATGTTTTTAATGTTTTGGCCGTGCCACGGCTGAAACGTTCAAAATATTAAAGATGCAATTTTCGTAAGTGTGCACCTTCGTTTCTTCAACTATATATATATATATATATATATATATATATATATATATATATATATATATATATATATATATATATATGTATGTGTGTATATATGTGTGTATATATATATATATGTATGTGTGTATATATGTGTGTATATATATATATATGTATGTGTGTATATATGTGTGTATATATATATATATGTATGTATGTGTGTATATATGTGTGTATGTAGTAGGCAAAGAGGGATTCTTCAGGCTACCTTTTAAACGTAAAGAACTTGAGTGGTGCTACAAGGTAAACAGAACAAGTATTTAATTTTGACAGTTTCGATCGGTGGACTGATCTTCATCAGGGTCTACAAAAAAATGGCAGTTCGGCCCTGGTAGGGAAGACACCAGACCGAGTACCCGGTCGTTCTTACATACATCAAACCGAGAGGAACAGTTGTGACAGTGATTGATTTTCGGCGCCTTGGCAGATTTACAGCGGCCTTTGGCAGCTATGCAGGGCAAGAGGAAGGCGGAGTCACGTGTATGTAGAGCAAGGAGGTCAGTGAGGGAAAAAAAAGGAAAAAGAAAGAAAACGGAAAGAAAAAGAAAAAAGCACACAGGAGGAGGGAGACGTAAGACGGAGAGGGAGGGGGGCGGGAAGTAGCGGCAACTAGGTTCCCGTGCACCCGAGGCAAGGAGGGAGAAAGCGGTCGCTCCGCAGCTCCAGTGCGTGGGCTGCCGTTGTAGCGGGAGCAGGTGGCGGGGGGCACAATAGAGAAGGGGCCCAGAAGGAAGACAGAAGAGCGGCAACTTGTAGAAAGAAACACAGTGTCACAGTACATATATACAAGGCACGACCCGTTCCGGCAACTTTGTGGTCCAGCTACGGTGCGAAAAAAAGAAAAAAATATATAGTTCCAAAAAAGGATATATGCATGGGATTCGCCAAGCAAGTGCGCCCATGGGCTTAGATTTAGGGAGTCGAGTTAAATAGCCTCCTTGTGGTCCAGTTTTTGAACGTTTAACAGACAACTGACATCAAGTCAGCACGTGCGTATTTCAAGAAGGGCAATAGCTCACTCAGAATGACCACTTCAGTGGCAGGGTCCAGGAAACTGAATTTATTGGTTTTCCGCTCGCCCCCTTGAGGCGCATGCGGAGGGGTGAGCAAGCAGTGAATAGCCAGCGTCTCAATCTTAGAGTACATAGCATGTATTCGCGTTTCCCATGCACTTTCACGGCATATCCCGGAGGCACGTCATCTGCCCCGGACTCTCATTAATTCCTTTAGTGTACGTTCCAAATTTATGGATGAAAAAAGATTCTCTCTGCTCGCGTGCACGGGTGTGTTGGAAACCAGATTGCAAGAGCACAACGCTCACGCGTTCAAAGGAGTGATCTGGCAGCCGAACGTGCCTGGAGAAGGGTAAATTGGGGAGACTTTTCACATGCGCGCGGTGATTGTTAAACCGCAGGCGGAAAGGGGTCTCTGTTTGGCCGATATATTCCTGCTTACACACCTTGCATCGAATTTTGTACACGACGTTACTGGAATCACAGTCAAGATTTTCGGTAATTTTATATACGAAGGGCGAGTTCGATGCTTCAGCCGTGTCTGCTGTTGTCATGTGACGGCATACCTTGCAACGAGGTTTCCCACACGGTCGACAGCCCTTGGGCGTGTTTGACTTCTGTGTCCTCGCCCTGACTAACAAATCCCTTAAATTTTTGTTTCTTCTATACCCAACCCGAGGCGGCTGCTTGAAGATAGTAGCGAGTCGGATGCTCTGTTTCATGATATTAAAATGGCGGGTGAGAATGGCATTGACCCGCGGAGCACCGGTGGTGTATGTGAGGACCAAGTTTAGATCTGATTGTGTATTGGTATTGGTGTGTGTGTGTATATATATATATATATATATATATATATATATATATATATATATATATATATATATATATATATATATAGAATCACAGTTCGAATTTTTATTATTTGCACATTTTAACCCTTTGGAACAAATTTTGCCCTTGTAGCATGTGTACTGCATTGAGTACACCAAATCCGTATGCCTGCAGAAGTTTATTTAGGCTGTGAGAGAGTTGTGTGTTATAGCATTAATTATAGTTAGAAGAAAGAAACATTTGTGTGATGTCTAGTTAGAGAATGTCATTAACCTGATAGTTCTTTTGTTTTGAAGGAGTGCTAGCATTATTGTGTAGTAGGTTTGATAAGTGCTACAGAATGTTAGCATTTTTCTTCTACTGTCTGTAAACAATTTAATAAAATCATTTTAAGCAGACAGTGTTTTATGCAGCCAATAATAATCTGGCACAAATGGTACTCAAAACAATTGCGATCAGTTGCTGAGAAACATGGGTGGTATGCACACAGTAGCAGCATGTAGCAGTTTATTCAGAGAGCATTCTGCAAATTAAAATTTTAAAACATCCTTCGATGCAGTTTGCACTGAAAAATGGTTTCAGAAAGACAGTTTGAAGTTATACTGTGTGCCATGGACTGCTAAATGCCCGGTATTTTATAGATGGCAGTGCACATTTTTTACAGAGATAACACTTTATTAGCTGATTAAACAGTGTTTCAAATGTGTTTCCCTCTGAAAGTACAGTTTTTGCATGCTTGTTTACCACTGTTCTGGCACGGGTGATTACTGCTGCAAAGAAATACATACTGGACAAAATACATTGGAAGGATGAGAACAGAGTGTCAGATGGCACACCAGCATGAATAGAACTGCTTGCCGCAAGGGAAGTGGGCAGAAAGAGCTGTGAGCACTAAATCGTAAAGGACTTGACTCCCTCTAACAACTAAATTGTGTGCATAGGTGAAACGTATAATAAAAAAAGCAGCATCGATCTTCTATTGTTTGGAGCACATCTAAGGTGAGCATCTCAAGTTCGTCGTATAGCCGGGCATGCTAGTAAACACTTAACTGTGGCACAAAAAGTGTTAACTGTAAGAGAAGTTAGTTGCAATTCAGGTTGCCCTGAAGACATGTAAAGGATTCTTCTACATAGTGCAGAATCAGCACACAATATCAACTAGCGTTTTTTGTTTATTCCAGGAAACATCTAGATGAACCACTGTCTAAAGAAAGTTATTATAAGTATTTCACTGCACTTCTCTACCTTGAAGAAGTTCAAATGAGTGTTGACATCAGGACATATGACATGATTGACGTCTTGGTGCAACAACATGGTTCTGGATTGTTTGCCTTAGAGGTAATGTTCGGCTGCTTTTTCTTTAATTTTGCATGTAAGCAGGTAAAGAGTTGAAACACGACTTAGGAAACTTGTGTGAGCATGTTACAGTAGCAGTAAATTTTAGGGAAAAGTGCTATCAAGCAATCTGTTGAAAGGAGATTGGGAAATACTTGAAGCATCTTACAACATATAACTGGCTCATGTAGGGGGTTTTCTCTTTTCTTGTTAAAGAAGGCGTACATTTTTTTTTTTTCGTTAAGGTACTTGGTCTCTAACAGCTGTCTTGTGCAAAGTGCTGAAACCAATTCAGTGACAACACAGCTCCTAGTTAATTCTTTCAAGCTGTGTGCAATTGGCTTTTACTAACACAAGGTAATGCTGTCAAATTGAATGAACACTGAATATGAAGGGCGATAAGGCACTTTCTCAAGCGATTCTAGTCCTTATGAACCAGTAGCCCTGAAGCATGAGGTAATACTGTGCTCAAAGCATCTGGTTCTGTTCCTGTATTCTTCCAAATCCCTTTAAACAATGCTTAACACATTTCTCGATGAGCATACTGGTTCAGGTTCTGCATGCATAGTAGGCCCGCATAGTAGTAAGCTTGATGTTACACATTGCCCAACTCGGACCCTCTGCTTCATTTCAAAGCGACTATGTTGAAGAGTGGCCATGCAGGCAAACTTTAATCCCTTGATATGCATTAGCTGATGGTCATTTTTTAAGTTGTTTTGTTCATGCAAGGGACACCCTGTCTTGCTAGAGCATACCTGGACAAGGTACAACCCGCAAGTTAACACAGCTTGGCATCCTTCCCCATTTGGCTTGCCAAGCCCAATCCATACTGCCCTGCAATTTATACACCTGCTGCGTTAAAGTAGCCTGTTCCACATTTTTGTATCCCGATTGCAACACACTCCTGCCAGTATCAGGAATCAGCATAATCATTAAGAAAGCAATGAGTGAGCAATAAGAAGGCCGAGGCAAGCAGTACCAGCCAACATTGTCAAGAGGGCACACTGGCTGTTTTGTCAATAAAGGCTCAATCCATTTGTTTCAGATGTGATTTGTTACAAATGCAAATATCAGTGTTAGACATCTGAAGGATAACCATAAAATATACACTATTGGACATGCATATAGGATTTGTGATGGACATGCAAAAGATATGGCGAACACAGTTTGAGTGTTTATGCATAAACATATGTACAAATTTGCCAAATAATGCTCTGCCCTTGTCACATGCATACAAAAATGTAAGGCAGAATACCTGTAGGACACTTCAATGGAAACACTAAGGTATTTTGCATGTATTTTTTCAACAACTAAAGGGACATTAGATTATGGGGTTTTACGTGCCAAAACCACTTTCTGATTATGAGGCACGCCGTAGTGGAGGACTCCGGAAATTTCGACCACCTGGGGTTCTTTAACGTGCACCTAAATCTAAGTACACGGGTGTTCTCGCATTTCGCCCCCATCGAAATGCGGCCGCCATGGCGGGGATTCGATCCCGCGACCTCGTGCTCAGCAGCCTAACACCATAGCCACTGAGCAACCGCAGCGGGTAACTAAAGGGACATGTCACAGGGACATGTATTCTCATGAAGCTGAATGCCTATAAAAGTTGTAGCAAAACTGAAAGTTATACTGGAGCAAGATAGCCGAGTTGGTTGATATTCAATGTGTGTTTTGTAACTGCGCAAAAGCCACATGAACGAAAGAAAAAAGACTCGGCAACATGGTGCTATGTTATCGTGGTTTTCTTCCTTTTGTCCTTGTTGCCTTTATGCTGTTACAAAACGTAAAAGTAAAGTTCTATATTAAGAGATGCTTGCAGTCTCACCTCGTCAACCACGTACGTGTAGTATCAAATTTTTTTTAAAACTAACATTGACTATTGCAATTTCACTCCTTTCTTTTAAAATACCAGCATCAATGTGTGGCCTAAATTTTGCTCACATAGAAGTGACAACAAGGTGATGCTAGGTGTTTGTGTTCTTTAGAAGCCAAGAGAGAATCCATATGATTACTTTTGTTGTTGAAACCCTGTATCCTATTTTGCTATTTTGCATATTTTGCAGTATCCTATATGCATATCCTATTTAGATATGCATAACTTAGCTTTGGGCTCTCACTATGTGTCTAACAGAGGTTGTTATATACCACACAGAACAATTTTGTCCATGGTAGGGGATTTGCATCTCATTCTTGCAACCATTTTATCCTCCTTCAGTGGCAATAGAGTGAATATTTGTGGTTACTTGGGTTAAATATTTACTGCATTGATGCCTTTATCACCTCTGAAACCACACCTTCTTTACATCTCAGTGCAACCGTGCAGGGCATAGCTTAAATCAGCAACAACAGCTATCATCCAACATGATTCCTGAGTGTAACAGGACAGGGAGAATTAACAAATACACAGTGCACTGTGTGATGAGTGCCTTTTTCTTCTAGGTACCTGGTGCAACAGAAGGACGCCCCTCAGTTATGAAAGGAAACAGGTTGTTTATTCGTTCCTCATTAAGCCACCCTACTTCAGTGACTGAGTATGAAGCAGTTGTCCACAAAACAGATGGCCCATACATTACGGTCAGGGTTAGTGAAGAGTGAGTGCATACGTTTCCAGCTGCTTGAATGTGCAAAGAGTAGTCTCGTGACAAATAATATTTACACTGCTCTTGCCATGTGTATGTGCAGGTTTAACCTCATTTACATCAAAGGAATGAGGTTTGACATCCGCTTTACATTCAATCGAATACCGTTAACGCGGATGCATCGATCTCTTGACACATGCAAGAAACGACGCCTCTGGAGTTTCATTTTTCCTCCCAGCAGCTCTTTGCCATCAAAACCTGCACTGGAACTGTCTGATCTGAGGTAATGAGCCTATTCCTGGCAGCTAATATTTCATATAATTCCCTTGTTTTCTGCATGTCGCAAAACAGGTTTTTCAACAAGAAGGTACAAGAGAATGAAGAGCAGTCCAAAGCTGTCCGTGATATGTTGCTAGGGTTGCATCGCCCTTATCCATACCTTCTGTTCGGTCCTCCTGGTACAGGGAAAACAGTCACTCTAGTAGAAGCAATTAAACAGGTAGGCAGTTTTCTCTGGCAGTGCTCATATAGCCTGTAGCCTTTATTATTCATTTTTGTATATTCAACTTGACTTGCCTCTTTTACTTTGTGTTGTGTGGAAATGTCAGAATAAGTCTAATATTATTACTGCAGATATGCACGCTGATCCCATCTAGTCGCATTCTGATCGCTGCTCCGTCAAATAGTGCAAGTGATCTGTTAGCCGAGCGGCTTTTGGATCATGTGATGCCATCACAAATGCTTCGATTGTACTCTTCTTCTGTCCACCCTGACAAAACTTCAGAGAAACTAAAGGTAGGGTGCACATTCCATAAGATCTCTGCATGTCTGCTTGCATTGAAAATTTCATAAATGTAGTGGGCTGGCATGTTACTGTGTTCCCTGAGCTGTTTCCCCAAGGGCGAGTATTTTTATGAAGTATGCACGTCCTATTGTTTTCCTTAGAAATGCTGCAATTTTTCGGAAGGTGAAAGTGAACATCTTTACACCGCGTCAGAGTTAAAGAAGTACAGGATCATTGTGGTCACTCTGGTCACTTCGTCAAAGTATGTGTTTTTTTATCTTCTTCCTCTTTCACATATGCTAGTGTCATCATTGTGTGAATGCTCTGCAGGTTGATCTCGGCAGGCTTGCCTGTCAACCATTTCACTCATGTGATTGTGGATGAGGCTGGCCATGCTTTGGAGCCAGAGTGTGACATCCCTCTCATGGGACTTCTGGATGCTTGGAAACCTGGCATGAGTGGTACAGGGGGACACATAATTCTGGCTGGGGACCCTATGCAACTGGGTCCAGTCATCCGAAATCGTCTCTGCTTATCTTACAACCTGGGTATGCACTGTCCATGTATGCTGCGAGATGCTCACAATGGCACATTTAATGTTTTAACCCTTTCTGGTCCAATTATTCCTGCAACATAACACTTTACAGAAAATATGAGACCTAGAAGAAAAGTGCACCTGCCAAAACTTGCCACTTCGGTGCTGCAGATGAACATTGTTATTCCTAATATTTCACAAGTGTCTTAGTCCAATAATACTGAGGTTAGGTCTTCCCATATTTTGTGACCTTACTTTCTTCATTTCATTTTATTTCCTTAGACTCCATTGAAGGGGTGTTACACAAGGGGTAGGTATACTTACATGAAAAATTGAAAGCCATATTTTTATTACAGTGCAAGGTAATTTATTATGGTGTTTGAAAATGTGGAAGGATAGGTTATGACTGTGATTTCGTTAGGAAGGCTGTTCCAGTCTGCTGCTGCAAGAAAAAAAGAGTGACCGGTGCAACTGGAGATGCATGCCGGGGGGAGAATGTATGGGGGCTGCCGAGTGAGCTCTAAAAGAACTTGTGAAAAAGACGACCGGCAATGCGGCGACGAGATGCAAGCAATGATAAGCCGGATACTGTTTTCAGTGCTGATATGCTGACGTCATAGGAGTAACTGAGAATGAATAAAGCTTTTTTTGTAGCTCGATTTTGAAGCGATTCGAGTTGATTGATGACATATACTTGATGGGGGTTCCAAATGGGGGTTCCAAATGGGGAATGCATATTCTAATTTCGCCCTGACGAGAGACTGATAGGCTAGTAATTTTACATATTTTGGGGTGTGGCACAAATGGCGTTTTAAAAACCAGAGTGTTTTGGTAGCAGATAAAATGATGTTAGAAGATAAATGATAAAATGATATGCTGTCCCAGGTTAAATCACTACAAGGGATTACTTCGAGATAGAAGGTTGGCGTCAGCAATTTGGTGCGAGAAAACAAGTGGATTGCTGCGGCGGTGGAAGGAGACGGTTTTACATTTGTTACGGTTTAGTTTCATTAGCCAAAGGTTACACCATTCTTCTACACTTTGCAGGTCGTTTTGAAGAGGCATGTTATCGCAACCATGCAGGTCTTGCTGTGGTTTCTGTGCACTGCCTAGGCAAACACAAGTGCTGCACCCAAGATAATGTTTAATTACCCTGCATTACTCTTGTATTGCACCAAGCACTGAACGACATCAAAATTCCTCATCCGCATCAGCGCCAACAAACATCAGTCAGCGAAACACTAAAGAAAAATTTGCTTACACCATTACCCACAGAGCGATCCGCATAATTCTTTTCTTGCACGCTGAATTTGTGTGCAGGACATCTTTTGTTTTTTCTTACATAGAAAATTATTAGTTAAATTTTTGCTCTTGTTGCCAGTTGCAGCAGAAGCTTGTTAATCTGTTCCTGTTTGTTATCCCGGCTCTTGCACTCAGAAATTCAGATCCTGTTTTGTTCCCATAGGGTCATTTGTATTACCTGCCCATTTCTTATGTTTCTCTTTCCACTTGCTATATTGCGATGGCGTGCCGTGAACATGGCATCACCTGTCAGTGGTGAATACGTTGGTTACATATGTCACCATTGAAAACAGTGACTGTGCAGCACCTGCCATGTGGCACAGTACAATCACCATCACTGTTTTGATAAAGTCAGTGGTCGCCAATTTTAACACACCTTACACCATCAAAAGTGAGGACAAGATCGATGAAGGTACAAGTGGTCCCCCCACACCCACGTTTGCAGATGCTGTTGTAATGCATTGTGCAGTTGCTTGATGGACAGAAGTTGAAAAAAAAGCTATGCATGCTCAAAAAGAGGCTGTTATTATCCAAGATTAAACCCAAGCACCAGATGAAAATCACAAACTTTGAGTGTGATTCACAGCTACGACCACTTGAAAAAAGTGTTTACATTCAAACTGTTAGGCTGTAATTACAAGCTTTACTTAATGGGTTTTGAACAGTTTGCTGGCTTTCTATTGAACTTCAAATTAAGTTTTGTGTGAGAGTAGCTTTCTGCTTGAGTGCTGCTGCAAGCAAATTATTGGATGTTAAGTTTCCTTGGATTATGCGCACTTTCTCCTTTGTCCTTTAAGAAATGTATTGACAGCTGCTTGTTGAGAGCTTAGGCCCTCCTATGTACTCAGAAATATTTGGATTGTTCCCAGCCTGCTCCAAAAAGCAGTTTCACTTGCTCTTAAAGCTGTTCGTAACCATGCTTTCCAAGTTGCAGCCTGATTAAAGAACTTCAGGTGGTGAAAATTAGCACTAAAGCACTTCCGACAACCATAGGGTATAAACTTCAGATATAAAACCCCGTCAACTGTTTATAGATATGCTGTCCACTTTTGTGAGTCTGCATACGTGCACATCATTGTTATAATTGCCAATCATTTGCACATCATTGAGCACCATTCATATAATTTTTATATGTTCTATTGCAGTTACTTTAAAGCATCAAATTGATTTATGTGGCGTTTATTCATGCAGGTGTGTCCCTACTTGAGCGACTTATTAAATTGCCTTCATACCAGCAGAATGATGAGCACAATGCACACATGGTGACGAAACTGCTCAGAAACTTCAGAAGCCATGCAGACATTCTCAAAGTTCCAAATGAGATGTTTTACAATAGTGAACTGAAGGTATGACTAGTGACATGCAACCTTTGTGTAACTTTTGGCAATTGTGTCCTAGTGTTTAGATTTTGTGACCTGTAAATATTTTTATGCTACTCTTATAATTTCGATTAATGCATATAGAATGACTTGTATTTGTTTGATTGGGTACAAATTTTTGTTATGGCATTCACCTATGAGCAGTAGCATGGAAAGCTACATTTTTTTCAAAGACAATTATTCTAAAACTCTTATGTGAACACGTACAAGTAGCTTCTCTGCTGCATTTTCCTCCTTCTGGACCATGGTTGGGTGTAGTCCGATAAGTGGGGACAAAGAAAGTCGGATGCAAACATGCTGCTGTTTATTTCCTTTCTTTCTTCATCCCCATCTACAGCACTGTCTCAGCCATAATTTCAGTTGGCTCGCCTAACTTTCTCTACTTCTGGACTATTATATGTTTGGCATTGATGTCAACAGCTGTTGCTTTCTGTATGCATTTCTCAGTGTTCTGTCACAGTTCTCACAGGGATACTTGCCATATATATGTGAATACCAGATGCCTTTTCAGTTCAGGCACTGAGAGATTCCTTACATATGTTTACAGAACTTGGAAGAGTTCAGGTGCAGATTAGTCTAGTATTTCTGGTTAGCCAGGTAGTGGCCAGCAAATATGTTAAGCTGGCGACACCAGGAGCGTCAGAAATATCCCCCTGTATAGTTTGCCTTGCCGAGTGTGACCGCACAGGAGCTCGGCGAATAACTGTTGTCACAGCACATGCGCACAAGTTTGGTTTGCAGCAAGCGAACACATTCTTGTTTGGCGAAAACAAACTTTGTACTCTTTACTTTTCGGTGCACTCGAACTTCACAACTGCATGATGACGGCCAGCCAAGCTAGTGTACGCTGCATCCTGGTCTAGCAGCTCTGGCAAGAGATAGGATGTGTTCGACTCTTATTCCAGTGATGTGAAGGCATGCCACACACCCCAGCTAAGCTTGCTGTGCCATGACACTAGACTGTAGTATGTCCTCTTTTCGCTGGCATAGCGTGACTGAGCTGGTTACTCTACGCTGGTGAATTTTTGTGATTGAATGGTCTACGATTTGTGAAAAATTAATTCAATTAACTTTTTGAAATAAGTAGGATGTTCTTTCACTTTGTGAAGCTTCTTGTCCGTAGATGACTCAAACAATCGTGCTTGGACAGTCAGTCTGAGATACTATCAAACATGTGAATAAGGTTGATCACTACATTACAGTATTGCTATCTTGATGATGGATGGTTACAAAATGCTAAAACCCACTGCAGTGGCTTATTGGTTGAGTGTTTTCTTTCATACTGCGTAACCATGTCATCATAGAAGTGTAATTCTCTGGGTGCATTGTGAAAAACATCTGGGGAACCCTAATTAAACTGAAGCCCTCCACTGCAGCATACTTTATATTACCTTGGTTTTGTCAATGTTAAACTCAATCAATCAATCAATCAGTTATTCACAGAATGGAGAGTAGTGATTATACAAAAATACTCATGAGAGTAATTATTACGGCTAGCAATAAATAAATTGCTAAAAAAAAATTCAAAATTTTATTTTTTGCCATTGCAGGTGTTTGCAAATGAGATGATTACCCAAAGCATGTTGACGTGGGAGGGACTGCCCACAAAGGGTGTGCCACTTCTTTTTCATGGTGTTTGTGGAAAAGACATGAGGGAGTGTAACAGCCCCTCATATTTCAACCCTGATGAAGTCAGGATTGTGGTGGACTATGTGATTTCCTTGTTGGATGGTAAAAATGGAGTGCGAACAAAGGTTCGAAAGTCCGACATTGGAATTGTTTCTCCCTACCGCAAGCAGGTTTGTAAACCATTGGCACACATGGAGTGCTTTAAGCATCATGTACAGCTTCACAAGGTTGCACTTGTGATCATGATACCTACTTTAGTTTTGGAATGCAGTGTTTAAATTAAGTATTTAAGGTTCTTACACAGAATTTCTTGTAATTACTGTCAAAGCTCTTCTCTTCCTATAGTAATATGTCATTCAGATAATGACCTAGTTGCATCTGCAAGTCTTTCTGCAGGACGAAACCCCTTGCACCTAAAATCACCTTTGTGCAGAGGCTTGCAAGCTGTTTTGTATGTTGCACATACATATTGCACATAAATATTGCCCATGATACTGTTGTGCCCCCCTGCCCCCTCCCCTTCGCTTTTTATTCGTTTTCTTCTAAATATGTAATGGTCTTGTTTTTCTTTTCTCATTGTTATTTGTCACTTTTGATCATGCATCTGACGTACTCAATTAAGTAGGTTCCCTATATGGTTTTGACTGTGGTGCATAAACACAGATTCAATAGGGCAGGTCTCTGTGAACATTAAGGGCCAGTTTTAAGTGCTCTGTTTTGCTGTAATTTGTAAACACAATTTAAAGGTTTTGCATTATTTATTGCTGATCTAAGCGATGGTTCCCTGTACAATTGCTTCCACCCAGCTAGCTGCCTATCCAAGATAGACTGAATAAGTGACATCTTACCTGCACGTGATGTCATCTGTGATACATTTTACATGGCACTGTGCAAGCCTCTTTAATAGTATACATGTACATAGGAATTTGTTCTCTGTGCCCTCAAAAAATGAACACAGTTCAGACAGTTTTTCAAAGCTATGGCACACTTCCAGCTGAGATTGTGCATACTCTGCTGCAGCTGCTTTGTTTAAATGCAGTCGCTGCATGCACAAGTGTGAGGGTAAAGATTTGGGGCAAATCTATTTGGACATACTGAGATCTGTGGTCGACCTGTTAGGATGAATGGACTAAAGGGAGGGTGAGAAAGAGTGCAACAAAAAATCAACAGTGCAATGGTGACAACTTCTGGTGAGGTATGAAGGGGAATATGTTGAAAGAACTTGTTTCTATTCTTCAGGAAATAATTATGGTAGATGCAGTGTTGTACTGTTGTTGTCTCTCTGTGAGAGGTGTATGCATTGGAGTGCACTGTAGTGAATGCGCTGTTGGCGCCGTAACATGAAAGAATGCATCAGTGCAAGCGAGTTGTAGTAAGAAACATTGAATGCACTTATTCATACCAACCAGCGATAGACATCGCTGCTGTCTGATACAGTGCGCAAGTAGGGGAGTCATATATAGCCGCATGTAATTTGAGTTTATGGGCGGAGGCAGTGGCTTGAGAAGAAAATTTCATAATCTTTCCTTAACAAGATAGCCATATGTATAAACAATTTTCTTGGGTGTGAAAAAAATTACTCCAGGAACCCTTTAAAGTATCACTCGTGTAACTGAAGTAGTTTGTAAGTCGCTAACCAAAAGCTCCTAGAATGAACCTATTGAATGCATTAATAAATTAGTCTATGCCTTCAGCACAGACCCGTGTATGGCTGTACCAGTACCAATACCAAGGCGATTTTTATTTTTGGGAGTATCTATGAAAGTGTTTTGCAATTTCCCCGCAGTTAACCCTTTCATTGTCTAATTTTTTTCTGAGGTGATGCACATCCAGCGTAGGGTTTTTTCTTGGGTATCATAAAATGAGCACAGTGTCTTATTTTTTATTATGCATAAGGGGAAAAAATCACACTAGTAATCGCAAATGCTCTCTTAGTATGGTCCTCGTATTCCTACCTAACATCAGTGACATGGCAGGACAGAAACACAGAAATGTATCGTCACATCAGTGACACAGGAAGGGTTAAAGACACTGTCATGGAAGCAGAAAACTGGTGCGTAATGAGTAAGGATAGAGCTAAGAGATGGACTATAGGTACGGTTCTTGCTAGAGTGCAGTATGTTCAGTTTACCAGTTAAAATTACCCACCATGGTGACTTTGCAGTGCAACACCATAGCTGCCAAGTCTGAGGTCATGGGACCAAATCCCTGCTGCACAGGCCGCATTTCAATTGAGACGAAATCCAAAAACATTCGTGTGCTGTGCATTGGGTGCACCTTAAGATACCCAGGTGGTCAAAATTTCTAGAGCCCCACTACGGTGTACCTTATAATCTGGTTGTGGTTTTGACACAAAAAGCCTCAGAATTTTTTTACGCTTTAATATTCATTGGCATGTATTGAATGAAACGGAAGGTACCTGAAAGGCTTGCAAAAAGTTATCAGTAGTTTGCAACAGTGTTCTGTGAATTTTCTTTCATAAGCTGTGTGTAGGCCAGTGAATGCTTGGATGATTCAAACTTGAATAAGGAAACTAAAGTAGAAGGGAGAGGGCTTCTTTAGTCAGGTTCCAGTGTTTTCACTAGAGAAGTGGTCCTAGCTGGCAGATGCCCAGAGAATTCATTATCAGCTAATTCATTTTTTGCTGCATTTAAAGCACTCGCTGTGTGGATGGGTTTCTGCGTGAGGCTCGCCCTACAAGCAAGCAAGCAAGTAAGCAAGCAAGCAAGTCGGGAAAGGGCACGACACTCCTCCACTCTGCAACACACAAAGAGCTTACGGCAGGGTTCATTGACTCTCCAACACTGCACAGAGAAGGTTCCGCTCGCCAACAAATGCAGGTTTATTGACCCAAGATACAGAACAGTGTGACAGTCGCGGCACTTACGAGCAAAGGCTCACTGCAAGACCGATCGAGTATGCACATCCAGTGCGCTAGGGCTAACCAAGTAGTGGTCCTTCATGACTCTTTCATTTGATTGCGATGCAATGTGCCTTCAGAACTTCATTGTTCTATCACAGGTGCTAAAGATCAGGAGCTTGCTTGAGAAGCGAGGGTATAAGGAAGTTACTGTAGGTTCCACTGAGGAATTTCAAGGCCAGGAACGTTTGGTGATCATCATAACAACTGTGCGAAGCAATCGCATACTTGTCCAAGGTGATGTGCGCCACAATCTTGGATTTCTGCAAAACCCAAAGGTAAATATAGTCTGTGCAGGTCTCCATTGCATTGCTTTAACATCCTGGCTTTGTGGAGGTGCACAAATGTTGCCTTCTGGGTCATGTGGTCTGGGAAGTTTTTAAAGCAAAGCTTTCTTTGCGTCTTCCTTCAACTATCCCACTGCTGCTGCTGCTGCTGCTGGGTAGTTCAGAGTGTGTATATAGATAATTAAGAGGTGTTAGTTAGAGAGGAAATGCGCCCAGAAAAACTTGTTTTCATCCCACCAGTACGTCGAATGTGCACAATGCCCTCTGGAGCTCCCTGGCTATCGCCACATTATCCCCTTGACAGCTGTAATTATCCGTGACTCCCCTCAGAAGTATTGCAGAAACTGCAGCACCTCCCTTTCTACTAACCTGTGAGCCCAGAGGGGACGCAGATAGAACTGTAGAGAGAAGAGGAGGAGAGGGAGAAGAGGCAGTTCCCATACAAGAGAGGGGGAAGCGGCGTGAGAAGGCAAGGAAACCCCACTACTGTATGACAGCAGTGGTATTGGGGAAACAGGATAAGCAAGTTCAAGGTATGGTACAGTACATCGCTGCTATTTCTGAAAAATAAACACCATGCAAATATGTCAAGCGGGCAACTTACCCAGGGCATGCAGAAACAGAGCCGCATTAGTTAAAGCGCACCGCAGGGTCCAGGAGACACACTACGTAAACGGTCGACCATCAAATCAACACTTCTGTGCCCGCAGCATTAGCTTTGCGGCTATGGCATTGCTAGAGGTTGTGGATTTGATCACAATTGTGGCAATCGTGACAAAGAACATCACGGTGTTAAAATTAATCCGGAGTCCGCCTCTACGGCGTGCCTCATAATCTGTGTGTTTTTGGCACGTACAGCCCCATAATCCAATTCAAGTTTAATACTTCTGCCACAATGCGATGTGTCATGTGAGGCAGTGACAACGCTCAACCCTCTCAGAAGTTATAAAATATGGCGCACAATGCCTCAAGCGAAGACCTCTGCCTGTGTGTTCTCTGTACTATGCAGACAAACAGCAGTAACGTTTATCAACTCGCCATTCTCATGTTTTAGCTTTAGCCATTAACATCACTGCTAAGTATTGTCAAACAAAGCATCCAGCATGGAAAGCTTCGCTTACTACATCTATTCCTATAGTGCATGAGATCTGTAATTTTTTTTTTACTTCATGTTTTATTTGTGTAGGTAGGTAGTCAGCAGAATGAAACACAAATAGAAGATTGGGTTGTAGATGTAAGATAAAGGTGCCATTAGTTTCCTTTAACAAATATCCAACTTCATGTGAACTTTGTCTAAACACACTGATGCAGGAATTGTACCTGAAGCAGAGAATGTTAGATTTTTCTGTTCCAAATACAATTATCATCATGGGTTTTCATTTGTGCCGATTGTACAGCCTATCATTAGAAACGTAAAGGCCAGCCAGCCAGCTATTGCCAACAACGACCAACTGGCCTTTACTTTTTGTGAGTGGATTTAGATACACTCAGGGCATTTCACGTAACTTATACTGACCTTCAGAAGAAAGCGATACATCATAAATGGATGTGACTGACATATATTTCACTGGGATATTCAGCTACTACATCTTTTGTATTGTGCTTAGTCGGCACACTGCCAGTGTGGAAGTAGCCATAATGTATTAGTGAAGTGACCCGCCGTGGTTGCTCAGTGGCTATGGTGTTAAGCTGCTGAGCACGAGGTCGCGGGATTGAATCCCGGCCACGGCGGCTGCATTTCGATGGGGGCGAAATGCGAAAACACCCGTGTACTTAGATTTAGGTGCACGTTAAAGAACCCCAGGTGGTCAAAATTTCCGGAGTCCCCCACTACGGCGTGCTTCATAATCAGAAAGTGGTTTTGGCACGTAAAACCCAATTTATTTTGTTTTTATTAGTGAAGTGCGAATTCGTGAGAAAATATGTGTGTACTGTTTTAGAGGTTCAATGTGGCCATGACCAGGGCAAAGGGTCTCATGGTGATCGTGGGAAACCCCTATACTCTTAGTGAGGATCCATGTTGGAACAGGTGAGTGAAGAATAGGCATTTTGCTGCTACTGCCTCATTTGTACTGCCTTAATGTGATTATTTCAGAATTCTGGAGTTCTGCATTACCAAGAGAGCATACAGGGGTGTGCCGTACAAACCAACAAAGTGCCGTGCACAAGCTTCCAACAATGTATCCAAGCTGTCTTTTGGTAAGAAATAAGCTCCCGGAGACTATTTTTATCTGTAATGGATGATTTGGACATTTGCTATGCACCCTTTCTGTTATCAAAGGCAGTAATAGTAAGGGCAACTGACATGCATTACATTACTGCCAAGCAGCATTACACATTCATCTTTGTATTCATAACACTCGTAATAGTAGCACTTGAGTAGGTTGTTTTGCAAGGCTTGTGGCTATGATAGCAGCGTAAAAACACCCTGAACCACCCTTCTTTGAAGCCTCAAAAAATGCCGAAGAATGAGTATGGTGGCTCCCAGGAATGTATTACCCAAAAAATTTTGTCGGAAGGACCTACTACGAGTGTAGATTCGAGCGGAATATTTATCTTTTCCATTTGCCTTCGACATGCTCCATTCACAAGGGACGGGGCAGCGCCAATGGCAGTGCCCCACCTATGGCGTTACGGTGAGAGGGCTCATTGCAGCACCCTGTGGCTGCTGTGGCATTTATGCTATGCAGCACATCCAGCTACATGCACCTGTAGTGCATGGCAGGGCTAGAGTGCGCACTCATGCTCGTGTCCTCCAGTCTGGTCATGCTACGCAGTGTGAACCGGCTTTTTCCTGCAAGGATACTAAGGAAATTTAGATTGCAAATTCTGAAGCGCTATCAACAGCTCAATGCAAAGCACGTCTAGCCAGGAGCGGCTGGTCATGAGAATGCATCCCTTATGGATGCCAAACGCCATTCCTCGCAAGGCGCGGCAGGTGTAGTGTATGTGTGGTCTGGGCCCAAGTTTTATGTGTTTCAGGGCTAGTTCAGCATTCAAAACTATATGAATTTAGCGAGACCCTACGGCTTCGACACTGATAAGCAGTGTGACCAAAATTTCATTCCGATGTGGGCAGTTGTGGCCGATCACGAGCAGACAATAGTCCGCTTCTTAAATTATCGGGTTTTACGTGCCAATACCTTTAACTTATGAGGCACGTTGTAGTGGGGGATTCCGGAAATTTGGATCATCTGGGGTTTACTTGCCGTGGTTACGAGATTGTGGGATTGAATCCCGGCCACAGCGGCGGCATTTCGAAGGGGGGTGAAATGCGAAAACATCCATGTACTTAGATTTAGGTGCACATTAAACAACCCCAGGTGGTCCAAATTTCCCAAGTCCCCCACTACGGTGTGCCTCAAAATGAGATTGTGGTTTTGGCATGTAAAACTCTATAATTAATTTACATGGAGTTCTATAATGTGCACTGAAATCGAAGTACACAAGTGTTTTTGCATCTCGCCCTCATCGAAATGCGGCCACCGCGGCCGGGATTCGATCCCACAATCTCGTGCTTACAACACCATAGCCACTAAGCAACCATGGTGGGTGTAGTCTGCTTTTTCTGTAAGCGTGCAATTCTTATAGAAATTTGAGGCGCACATTTGTTTACTCCAGCCCATTTAGTAAGCTGCGTCAGTTAATATACACATTAACAGTAGGGAGAAGCACACTGGTTCAAACGCCCTTCTGATGGATGTCAGCTGTCAATAGCAGCCGTCTATAGGAATCTTGCATGTGATGACATATGCAAGGTGCCGGCAGTTTCTAAATGGGTGAGAAGGCCTCCATTTGAAACGAGTGTTTGACAAAAACGTGACCTAGTGTGAACTCCATGTGCCGCACACGAGTGCAGAATTTGGCCGAGACGTTCACAGCAGTGTATGCTATCCACAGAACGAGTTTTTTCGTCAAGCCCTAGGAGTGGTTCAGGGGCCTTTTAATGGGCAGCACTGTAGCTTCACTCACCTTGTGAAAAATTGTCCCAGAGCTTCTATACCAATTACATTTATTATGGCTTACTTCATATGGAATTTTACTGTTGCAGGCTGAGCTGCTGCTTTACAGATCATGCACAGAAGTGTTGGGAAGATGTAATGCATGCAATTCATTTTTTTCCTTAGTTTTCAGCAAACGCTCAGAAACCCAAGTGGGATCACATTTTCAAGTCCAGCATCATAAAAAACAGGGCATGTGTTTGCAGCCACCATTTCCTCTGTGGCTCAGTGCACTAGGGTTTTAGTCTTAGTGACCTTCAGTGTAAAAACAAAACTAAAGATGAATCAAAATTAAATCAGCTTTCAGCAAAACAAAAGTGCAGTTTCACTGTTTCAGGTTCAACTATTCAAGGTGCCAGCAAAATTTAAAGCACATCTGTGTAGTCATAAAGCAGATCATATTTTTTGATGAGCCACTGGTGCCCAGGATAGAGAAATGTTGGAAGTGCGTTTGTGGCACGAGGTAAAGGCTTAGCATGATGTGGCTATAATCATTGTTTTCCTCTTTGATAAGCTGAAGCAGTGGCATGATGGGTATGGTAGGATATGTGCAAAGGCTGATGAATCAAGTAAAAAGAAAAATAATTTTTCGCAGTGACTGCAAACAAAACGAGACTTGGGGCACTTATTGTCACATAAGGCTTTGCACCATCACCCATTTCCTAAGAAATGTGGTTTCGCTTCTTCAAACCATTTTCTACTATCGTTTTCACAGCATGTTGCACTCGTCCCTTTGCTATTTGTAGTGCACACATCTGCATCTGTTAAATGGCCCTGAAGTTCAGTTTTAGACAGCAGTATTCTCTAAGCAAAGATTCAGTTGTGTATGTGTGCTTGGAATTGATATAGCAGTAAAACAAAGGAAGGTACAGTGAAACCTCGTTAAACCGTAGTTGGCCGGAGCTTGGAAAAAGTATGTACTAAATGGTAGTACTGTTTAACTGAAATAGCATGAGACTGCCCACTTACCTGTCAAAAACGGAGCTCGGAGAGAGAGTGATGAAAGGGCAAAAACATGCAGTATTTATTCACTTCGTGCGACATTAGTCTTATTTTCGTTTCATGTTGCGGCAGCTTAGCAGCAACAACAGCCTCAAATTCAAAGATGCGAGCCTGCTTTTCCAGCCCCCTCTTCTCAGCAAACACTCACATGGCAGCTACCTCGTTTGCGTTGCATATTCTCCGTACATGGGAGCGGTAGCACTGCAGAAGTCGCGTGGTGGTGGTGTCGCGACAATTGCATTCATCATGCTGACGCAAAGCGCAGCTTCTGCTACTGTTGGGCCTGAATCGCCCGTGCTGTCGCTTTTCATGTCGCCCTCATCACTGTCGTTAGGCAACACTTTGGCAACTGTAGAGGCAACGATGGTGAAAAGTGCAACCTCGTAGCCGACATCTTATCGCAGTCGCAGCAGCGCCGCCGAGCAACTTCTTCCCACCACACACGGTAGTCCACGGTAGATCCCTGTGGCGTGTCAGCGCAGATTTCTTTGTGCCACATTCGATAGCACGAACGATGTCCAATGTTTCTTCTATGCTGAGCACCCGGTGTTTTTATCCGAGCTTCGGCATGATTCGAGTCCTAGCTTGCACGATGCCACAACCAGTCTCAATGCTCTCTGGCATGACGCCGAAATGATGATGTGGCTTCACGCGCAAACACATAGGGCACTTTGAGGCCATTGTTCCGATCTCTGAGGCTTGTTCTACCAGGCCGCCCAATGAGGACGATGCACTGCTGCGATTGCACAACAAAAAGTGGAAACACTACGTGCCAACCGATACATACGCAGTAAGCTGGTATATACAGTTATTGCGGGTACAAAACGCATTATGTTCAGTGGCTGCTGAGTCGGAGATTTTACTTTACTACTTTAAAACAACACTACTGCTTACGCGGCTACAGTTTAACAAGGTTTTACTATACACAGTATGACTTATATGAGCACAAACTTTCAACGTCAATAGGTGTCACGCATGCATTTGCCTGAAAACACAAGTAGGAATTCAGTGCTGCTCATATTAGACCTTGTGTTTGGCATGTTCAAATTGGTGTGCTTGTTTGTAAACCACATTCATGATTCAAGCTCAGCTTTTTGAGGCTAAGGTGAATAATCATACTGGTTTTTGCATTATACAATATGTGGACAAATGAAACATGGATGTTACAAATCAAAAATCCAGCATGTGAAATGAAAGAATTTTTTGTTGGCTTCCTGTAAGGTTGCAATTTGGTTTCTTGTAAGCAACACTGTATAGCATATTGAAAGTTCTAATGAAGCACACATCCCTGCCTTGAGTACAAGCTTCACACGTAGCTTCGGTGTCATTTGTGCAGTGTAGTACATTGCCAGAATTTGCATATGAAAAGGCTTTAGAAAGTTTTGTTCCTTCATACTGTTGCATAGCATTCACTTAGTTATTGGAATTTGTAGTCATAGGTCATATAACCAGGTACAATATTTTCGTGCTTTAACATGACGACTGCAGCAGTTTCCTGAAACATGTGCACCCTTTGCAGAAACAGTGCCTGATGAAACTTGTGACAAGATTGTGATATCTCAGAAGACGTTGCAAGAAGAACCAAGGTGGAGGCAGGAACTGTGATGACATATGTGATAAACAGCTTCTTTAGCTGGCCTTTTGAAAGTTTGCTGTATTTTAATGAATTTTACTTGTTTTTAATAAAGCAGAGACGTCAGAAAGTTGTGTTATTTTTTACTGCAACATAATTGTCATGTTACACACAAAAGTCTTAGCATACTAAGATGCCAAATTGCTGCACATTATTTGCAAGCCTGCACGGTACAAAGACAGGCAGAAATCAGTATATACAGGTATGACAGCAGCTCATACATGCGGAAGTATTTCCTGGAGTGTGTGCCAACAAAGCACTTTTTGCTTTCTGTGCAGAAAGCACAGCACCTATGTGCATTGGTGTACCTAGAAGATGTAGAAGTACAGGAATGCTACAAAAATTACCACCGACACTGCAGCTATTTTTGCATAGGTTGAGCGCAAGTTTAGATATCTTGCATCCTTCTTGTACTTCTGTGACAGAAGGGACAGGTTGCTGGCCTTACTGTCCAACTCTGTGCAGAAAAAAAGAAAAAAAAGAATATTAAGCCACACACTACACAGGGGAGGCCTCGCTTTGACCACAGGGCACTCCTAAATTGTAATTTTGTCAGGACTGTCCTTAATGTTCACTTTCTCCATAACTTCCACACCCTTTGAAACGAATGGTTTATGCAACTTAGTAATTAGTTTTCATCCAGTATATGCATGAACAGCAGCACTGCTGATAATTTGTGCCAGTGTTCTAACCAGGATGTACTAGACTCATTCTTGTGATGCATGTCTTTTTGGCAGGAAAAAGCTCATATTGGCTTCATTAAGATAGCGACACTCCTGCCAGTTTGAGCACAGCATTTCAAGATGTTACTACCACTGCTTCTGCTTCACATCACATTGTCAAATGTCCTGGCAGACAGTTTAGCATAGGCACACAATGACTGCTGCTTATCAACATTGTCAAGTACTGATGATGTGAAATATAATTGGGTATTGTACCTGCCAACCTGTGAGCTTTGAAATTCGGCAGACAACACCAAGCAAGACTTGATGAAACATCCGTAAAATCACAGAAAAAGCTCAAAATCATAAACATTACAGAAAATTTGAGTTTGCAAGTATGGAATATAAATTTTCCACCCACTGCTCATGATCATATGTTCACCTCAAAAGTTTTGGGTAATAACCCTGGGCAGTGGTCTGTGTCGCCTTAAACAATGTATGTCAAACACCAAGTCAAGATGAGCTCGAAGACTATTTTCATAACTTTGCAGGTTATTTCAGCAGAAGACAGTTTTGATCAATAAGTCTGCAATTTCAAGCCCATAGTCATCTAATTCGGTAACCAGAACTCTCCCTGACCAAAAAAAAATTAGCTTATGGGGTTTTACGTGCCAAAACCAGTTTCTGATTATGAGGCACGCCGTAGTGGTCATTTATTCTTGCAGATCATTCTTTCAGGTCATTTATTCTTGCATAACGAATTTCCTTGATTTGCAGTTTCTTTCACTGTTCCCAGCATGGGTTTCATAGCGGTCTCTCCTTGCGAGATCCAGCTGGTCATCTTCATGACCTTTATGCGAACCTAACAGTAGCATACAAACAGTTTCCATATTCCTTGACTTCGTTAAGCTTTTGAGTACTACTCAAATGCATAATGCTCAAATTATATTTCTTAAACTTGGAATTCTTGAAAACTTGGAACAATAAGAAATTTCTGACTAACCACTCACAAACAACCACTTGTCTAGCCTGCTTCCAGTTTGACCATATGTACATCAAGGCTATATTATACGAGAGTCCTTCCATGTTTTTCTGGTCACGAAACTCCGCCGTCACGCTATGGGAGAAGTTCATATGCTGCCCAAAGGTGCCGCGAGGCGGCGCCACTGTGCCACAGAGGGCATCGTTAGCGTATCAAAACGCGTGCGCAGCGCGAGGCGAGATGAGTGAACAAGTGCGTTCTGTGCATGTGCTGCGCTATTTTTCGAGTGCTGGGATCCTTAGTTGAAGTGGCGGGGTGGGACAACGATGCCAAACACGTGTTGCAAGTAACAGCTGAAGTAGAATGGTGGTATCTCTAACAAGCCATTTAAAAAAATTGCTGTATCTGTGATGTGGCTACTTGTGTTCGTTCGAGAGTTGTTTAGCCATGTGTTATGAAATGCTTATGCTTTACACTTTCTTGTTTATAGAAACAATCGATGATGCATTCTGTATTTATTGCCATTCGTTTGCTGGTGTTTGTTTCCTGCCCCCCAATGCATATCTATCACATTTGATGTTATTTCTTTATGCTTAATGTATCAGTGTTATGCTTTTAACAAACTTCTTGCATTGTGAATGGTGGACCATTCGTGACCGGACGCCTCTGTGCTGTCTGTATTTCGCTCCGCTTATTTTACATGATGAATAAATGATCGTGCTTGTATGTTGTTTTTGCACCAACACGTTTTATTTCTTTTCTTAATCGAATTATAAAGTTTTCGACCATGGTAAGAATATCAGGACCGGTGATTGCAGCATTTTAACATATTGTAAATAGTTGCGCATTAGGAATCAAAGTACCTAGTCTCGTCGTTTGTGCATCGAAACCACGAGCAGCGTGAATAAGTGCTAGGCTTACTGACGCTTCCAAACGACTGCTTGCTAAGGCAAGTGCCTAATTACAATACAGCTAGTTTCAACTGTGCAGGTCCTAACACTTCACGTTCGCCTTAATCCGTTGGTAAAAGCCGCACCGAAGACATTTAGTAGCGAAGTTTGTCTTGCATTAATCCTACCTAACTCTCGTACAGAAATGGCATCGCTTTGCAGAGAAATCTTAAGCGCAAGGAGCAGCTCAATTTCTTTTTCTTTGTCATTAAGTATTCTACAGTAGCAGTCCTTTGCAATAACAATTTCATTCTTTGGATCTCCTTATAAGATACTGCCCACAGTCAGAGTCCTCTGCCACAGTTTAACAGAAAGTGAACAGCTGTGCTCGGCGAACAATCTGGCGCTATGCGCAGCGGAGAGTTGGCGCTTACTTACAGGTAAGCGGGGGTGCAACAGCCCATGTCTGCATCTGGTGATAAGTGGGACCACTGGCGCTTTGTTGCCAATGCACGGTGTTTCATTTCAAGCAAATATTAAAAAGCGGAGCCCACCGAAGTGTTGAGGCGAACGACGATGATGAAGAAATCTGGACAGAGACCGCCCGGCCATGTACAGCGGACGCATTTTGACGGGGGCAAAATGCAAAACACCCGTTTATTTAAATTTAGGTGCATTTTAAAGGATCCCAGGAGGTCAGAATTAATTTTGAGTCCCCCACTACGGCGTGCCTCATAATCGTGTAGTGGTTTTGGCTCTTAAAATGCCAGATTTCTTTTTTTCTTTTTTTTTTTTGGTCTGAGACCGCCGCAAGCTCCATGTTATGAGCAGCTTCTTTTTCTTCCCGAGCGCTCATGTCATGGCAGAAGACGCGCTCAGGTAGTAATTTAAGCATATTCAATGTTAAAAATAGTTGCGTGAAACTAAAGCGACGGTTGAAGAAGTTGAGAAAGCTAGAATACCGAGGCTGCCCCACACACAACCACAGCGGTAGCAGCGTTCGCATGCCCTCTCATGCACGGTTGCGCCTCTAGCGGCGGGCGCTGGCTCTACATGAAACTGAGGCGGCAGTTTCGTGACCAGAAAAAAAAAAAAAAATGGACGGACTCTGATTATACATTAAAGGGACACTAAAGGTAAATACCAAGTTAAGCTAAAGTGATAGATTAGCGCTCGGGAATCTCTAAGGCGTCAATATTATAGCGAACAGAGCCTTAATAATCGAAATAGAGGTAAATGCAGGACATGATTAGAGACTCCCCCGGGACATTCAAGCACTTGCCCGATGATGAAAGCACTCCTCAGTTATCCTGTCACTAGTACTCAACCACTCGTTGCAAAGAAACATCGTATTGTATTATATGATGAAATAAAATGCTACTTGTCCAGTTCCATTTCACGTTCAGAAAAAGGAACTCGTTGAAATTACCGTTGACGCGGGCGGTCTAAAGGTTTCGTTTTTACTCGACTCTGCGTCGCCCAGGCTTTCGTATTTCGGTAGTATACTGATCGCATAGTCCTGCGAAACTGCCACAAACTGCAAGTAGCAGAGAATTCAACTTAAATGTGATGTCGCGGGATGCCCAAACGGTCTACGCCACTTGGCCAAGAAGCAGCTACAGCGGCGAATCCACAGCTCTGTTTTGGCTCGGTGCCGCCATCTGTCGGGCGCCTTTTATTCACCAACAGCAGCAAAGGACGGTGATGGCGTATACAATGTCACTGCTGCCCCGGTTGGGTGGCGGGAGATTTGAATTTCGAAAAAGGTATTCGGACTCTTCAGATACAATTTTCTCGTAAACTAAGTCTTTTTTTGGCCCAAAACAAGCATTGCGAGGTTTCTGGAATGGTATTTAAACAGTCCACGTCGACTTAGTATTTGCCTTTAGTGTCCCTTTAACCACCTGCACATGTCTTCAAATATCTGCATGTCTGCCGACTTATTTGATGAACCGCTACTAGCCCATCTGACCAAATAATACTGGAAGACGTTGACCACATCCTACAATGGTGCAATGACTGGCTAATGTCCTTGAAACCTAATACATGCACACTTATTTCCTTCACTTGCAGTCATAAACCATTTCTCTTACAACATTGCTAGCATACCTGTTGAATCAGTAACTACTTCTAAATACCTTGGAGTTGCCTCATCCTACGATCTGTTTTGGAATGCGCATGCTGCTAACATCACATCAGCTACAAAAACATTGGGTTTCCTAAAATGTTATTTATGTAATGCTCCGAAACATGTGAAACCATTTGCTTAGCAATCTTTAGCCAAATTTAAGAGTATGCATCCCATATCTGGAACCCCCCAAAGGTTTCACAAACATCCTTGGATCCATTCAAAATCGTGCCACTAGATCAAGGTTTCATCCCTGAAAGCTGAGTGTAACTTATCACCTTTGTCTTTTTGTCGACACGTTTCAACTCTCTTTCATAGGTTCTTTTCCTCTCCACTTAATCATGTGTCATACATAATCACACTGGCCATATACTACAAGTTACTCGCCCACATGACCATACTAAAACATTTTCTACTTAATTTTTCCTCAGAGCAGCCAAATACTGGAACGGCCTTTCCCACAACGTCGCTACCATCACCTGCCCATCAAACTTCTTGCAAAGCATGACAATCTTTCACATTAAATCACTGTGACAATTATAGCTTCTGTACAAACCTGCCCCTTGTTTTCGTAGCCCCTCGGGGGTCTTGAAGGAAATAAAAATTATTAAATTATTGAGCTGAGAAGGCTAGTAGACCTGTTGAGACTGGCATCATGGTGATGCGATTATTGTGGATAAAGAAACTGATATACATGCTTATGTGCACCACCAGTACTGAAATGCAAGGCTCAGCACTGGCAAATCCCTATGGGGGCTTAGCCACTAATAGTAAAGTGTGAGTGCTGGGCTGCGAGCTACTGTATCAACTTTGTTGGCATGTTGCACTAAGAAACCCAACCTAGTGTGGCATCAATTGTTAAAACTATGCATAGTATTTGGCATCTGCAGTAATTTCAGCTTGACTTGGTATTTTTGGTGCCAACTGAAAGGGAAACTAGCAATTTTTTGGGTTGTAAGGACCTTAATGATGAATTTCGTATTGTTCATTGGCACTTTTATCATGAGTGCCAAAAGCCATAACAGAACTGCATAGTTTCTCCACAAGATAAGTTTTAAAGTTGCCATGCAGACTCATTGTTCATGCTTTTTAACAGATGATTTCCACTAGCCACCTGCGCATGTTGTCCATGACATCAGCGTAAGAAGTACAACTTATTTGCTGGCAGAAAGGCTTTGGCAGCAATGTAACCTCATCTTTGAACTTTTATGCCAAGAAAAGCCATGCAGTGTAGGAACAGTTAGAATTTTCTGTGGCTGGACATGCTGCCTCAAGATGTTACTACTAACAATGATTCCCAAAGCGTGACTGTTGATGTCACCACTGCCATCATGAGCAGCAGCTTTCTGGACTGTAGGGTACAGTTTTGTTTTTGTTCCAATATTTCCTCTTATTTAAAATGACTTTGCATTCTTCTGCAAATTCAACTACCTCACACATGATAGGTAACAGGGAAAAATACAAAACAACCATTTCTCTGACAAGGCGGAAAAAACAACAACATAAAGTTGCCTTAAACACGCTGGAGAGTGAATTTCCCGACTATGTTTTCACCTGCTGGTGCAGCGATTCACTGCATGCAAACATCACTGCCTCTCCATAAAACAAGAAATGAAGCAGATGCCACCAGTTGCAAGAAGCTCCAAATAAGCTAGTGCAGTGAAGTGCTGTGCAGCAAAAAAACAGAAGTGGTGCCATAGTATAGCTCTTATGTACTGCACTTTTTAAAGAGCCCTACAGCTTTAGGCAGTCCCTGTCAAGTCCGAAGTAGCTGTTTGCAACTATAAATCGTTTAGAGGCTGAACCATGCATAGTGTCCTTGTTTTAATATTTACCAACATGTTTGCTCGATTTTAGCAGCATGATCATGTAATATGTTTCCTGGGTGCTACATTATTTTTTTCTTTTCGCCCATGGCCCTGTGAGAGGTGTAATAGAGGGGTTTTACTGTACATTGTACCTGTTGTTTTTCTAGTTGCAATGTTTAGGCAACTCGGCCATGTCATACAGATAAATTTGGGGGTCAAGATTCTCTAGAGCATCATAAGGCGACCGTTTGACGTGAAAAACTTCAAATATATGCTCGGAAAGTAAGTACAGTGAACTCTCATTTGAGTGAACTTTAAGGGACCCAAGGAAATAGTTCACTAAACTGAATATTCACTAGAACATGGAACAGCATAGCGCACAGCAGGCATTGAATCAAAATTGTGAAATTCAATTTATGGAGTTATGTACATCGATATATACGCAGTATTTTCTTTTGAAAAGAAAATATAATTTTCATTTGCACTAGTGTTCTCAAAGTGCAAGAAGTAAGAAAGCTGTCCAGAGAGTCTATGTTTTTATGCATTTATTCTGGCACAGCTTGTTGCTGAGACATGAAATCTTGCAACATTCCAAGGCCTCCTACAACCTCGGCTAGAATCACATGATTTGAATCTGCCTCTGTCATTGCATCTTCCTCGTCGCATTCTTCTTCACGATGAACACTGGAAACTATTTCCAGATCTGATAGTTCAGCACAGGTAATGAGCTCACTGCCACACTGCACATAGCCGCCACTGGAGCGACAATTTAGGGGCGGTGGGCATTGGCTATGCCAGCGCTGCAGAGCACAAAACTTCGTTGAACTGCTTGTAAAAATGAGCCCAGGTCCACTGATGAGGTTCGTTCAACTGAAATTTTTACTATTCGGAAATTTGTTTAACTGAAAGATGTCTTTGCATAGAATGCATAAGAAAACCGCCAAGGATTTTCCAAAAGTTTATTCTAAAATGTTCGTCAAACCAAAGTTTGTAAAACTCAAGAGTTTACTGTACTAATATTGTAATCCCAGATGGGAAAAAACTCGCATTGCACATTTCCAGTGTTTTGATAATACGCATACTACTTTCATGGCTGTCAATAGTCTTTGCTTACTGTATAGCCATAACATCCTTCATTATGCATAATCATGTTTCTTTTTTTCCCCCTACACTTAATAACCAATCACAGCGGTCTAATCACATCTCTCAAATTCAATCTTGCATGTACACCATATCGCAGAGTAGCAAAGGCCAGTTGGCCATTGTCAGCAAATGGTAACTCGCCTCTTACTTCTTGCAATAGGGCGCAAATCATAACATTAGCTGAAAGTACAAAAGTGTTAATAGAAATATTTACACAGGTTTCTTCCACCATGCAAGTGTTCTATTAAAGGGACACTAAAGGGTAATATGTATTAATCTAAGGAGTATCAATAAATTGTGCTTCTCCAATTGCAAAATGGTCACTTATCGTGAGAGGAAGCTTCTTAATCTAGAAAAGGCTTAATAACGAAGGGCAGGTGGCAGCGATGCCCTGAAGTTGCCACACCAGTTTACTGTGATGTTATTGATTTTGAAAGCATCTAATTAAGTCTAGTCAATGGCTTATCAGTAAAGACAAACTACCTTGCCACCCAAACAAACCAAAGACCCAACCTGTACTCCATCTCACCAACTCCACACAGTGGGGAAAGTAGAGGGTGTGTTGTGGAAGCCGGGGGTGGGTAAGAATATGCAATTCCGTCATTCAAAATCGATTACAGCAAGTACAATTTCTTTTGGCATAACTATACTGCGCAGAGATGTTTGGACAGTTCATTAAATCTTCAATAGCTGCTTCTAATACAGTTGAGCATCTCAACAACGAAATGACCTGTATAACGAAGGAATAATTCTCTTCAGATTCTATTATGAGGTGTGTGGTGCACAACCTTTACAACGAATGATTTCGGAGGCCCCAAACACTTCGTTATAAAGGCATTCTAGACTGCACATGCTATACAAATGTCCACGATAATGTGTTACATTTAGGCAAAGAATATAGTCCCTCACAAATGTATTTGGTTATTCATTCAACTTGTGATTCGGGTAAAATGATTTTCAAGAAATTTATACAAGTCTTCAAAAAATAATGCTAATAATTTGCATCGTACGAGTCGCTTAGAAATAGGAAAAACTCACGGACTTCATTTAGTCTCCATTTTCATATAGCTGAGCTGTTTGGTTCTCATATTCATGCAGTGTCGTAGCGTTCACTGGGTTACCTTGTTTTCCAGCTCACCCTCCTTGTAAACAAGTTCAGCCAAGCAGATAGAGATTAACTTGGACTTTGGTTTTGAGCAATGACTCCCAGTGACCTTTAAGAATCGACCTTTTAAGGCTGTTCTCCAAAGGAATAACATATTTTGTGAGCTTCAGTGGCAGCCATTTTTTATTCCTTTTAGGAACGGGGCAGCCTGCGGCTCAGTGTGTTCGACATGTTAATGCATATTTAACACATACATGTCACTTTGACGCGGCGAGTTTTTGCGGTTTTGTGACGTCGAGTGACAGGCAGGTAAAGTGGGTGCAGCCGAAAAACTTTTGACGGTGCAGCTCAAAAACTTCTGACCAACAGCCGAGGGCTAAAGGCGAAAAGGCGTCGAATCAGAAATAACTATTTTTCTATTGTTCGGTCAAATCATGCATAATCAGTGTGCACACGTCATATCAGATGGGAAGCTATCGCAGTTTTCGCGACGTCGCGTGACGGACAGGTGAAGTGGGGGTGGTTCAAAAAAGTTTTTGACCAATCGCGGAGAGCTGATTGCAGAATTGGAATAGAAACGTTTGGAATAGTTTTACGTAATAGTGCCCCGTGTCACAATGTACACGGTCGTCCACTTCCAATTTGAACACGGCTCCGGGCGGCCGGCGAGGCCGGCGCTCCGCGGAGCGCCGCTCGTGGGCGCCGGGTAACTAACGCGCCGGCGCACTGGCGGCGACAAGCGTGGCCGCAGCCGCGTCGTCTGCTACAGCGCGTCTGCACTAGTGTGTGCTGGCGGCTGAGGCCAGGCCTGTGGCTGCCAGTGCGTCGGCGCGTTAGTTCCCCCGGCGCACAGGAGCGGCGCTCCGCGGAGCGCCGGCCTCGCCGGCCGGCTGGAGCCGTGTTCCAATTGGAAGTGG
Source organism: Dermacentor albipictus (assembly GCF_038994185.2). NCBI lineage: Eukaryota > Metazoa > Arthropoda > Arachnida > Ixodida > Ixodidae > Dermacentor > Dermacentor albipictus. The sequence goes on from NC_091821.1 coordinate 44,229,525, forward strand.
ACGACCGTGTACACACAACAAGAAAGGTGCAGTAGTTAACAAGGCTAAGTGGCTAGCATTTGCATGGCTACCAATATAGCTAGAGGTACTGTGAATGATTAGGGTTCACAACAGAACCAGAACCAAGACAAAAATGAAACTGCTTTTCTGTTTGTGGCAATGCAACAGAAAGAAAAAGAGAAGAATGTGCAAATAAGCTGTCAGACCTTATAAAAAGGAAGTCTGCATGGATTATAGACTATTAAGTAGAAAAAAAGCAATAGTCAGGAAAAGCACAAGTGCAAAGTTCTTCAAGTTGTGCTCATACGGCAAGAAACCACAGCTTGCTAAGTGCAGTGATGTCCAGCGTTAGCATGCATGCCAACCACACACATTGCTGCTACCCACATCTAAACCAAAATGTGCGCACGGTATCGATTGCCCGCACAGCTCAGTACACCTCTATCACTGCCCGCATGGAGGCTATGGTGCAGCAATTTTAACCTGAGACGCAACACAAGCACATCTTGACAAGCACAGGTGGAAAACTTGCTGCAGAACAACTAAGACGTTGTACAATGATGGCTGACTGCATTGCAGATTAAGATCAAAGAGGGAGTTCGGTAGGTGGTTTCTAGTTACATATTCAATCTTTCTTCGCAAACATCACAAGTAGCATTAATACTGTTACGAAGAGTTGTAAAGAAATGGTTTTATTTACAGGTGATGGATGATGATCGTGGCGTGGTCGTAGCGCAGCCCGGCCTCTCAAACTCTTCGTTCTCTTCGTCTTCTCTTTACTCTTTTTGTCCGCGCCTTTCGTATCCGTTACATTTCCCCGCAAGCAGACGAAGCCCGTGGGGCGAGTCAGGATGCACAAGCAGGGTAGAAAGGCTTCAGGCGAGCAATATGAGTCAGCTGAGTTCTGCTTGATCGCCGACCATTGCACAGGAGGCGAGCTATTACGCAAGTGAGTTGGCTCAGGCGGTCTACGACTACAAATGGACCTGAATATTGTGACAAGAACTTTTGGCACAATCCACGCTTGCGTTGTGGTGTCCAAAGAAGAACCAAGTCACCTTTTTCCAACAATACTTGTACGTGACGGTCGTCGTATCGCTCTTTCGAACGACTTTGCGAGGCCAGAGTACGAAGACGAGCTATTCGACGGGCTTCTTCGGCGAGACACAAAGTCTTTGATACAGAGTCGTCACTGTGCAGTACGAAGGGTAAGAAAGTGTCCAGAGGGCTTCGCGGTAACCTTGCATACAAGAGATGAAATGGGCTGTCGTTCGTGGTTTCGGGTTTCGCCGCCGTGTTGTATGTGTAAGTGATGAATGGAAGCACATCATCCCAGTTCTTATGATTGAAGGAGACGTACATGGCAAGCATGTTGGGCAGCGTTCTGTTCGTGCTTTCAACGAGGCCACTGTTCTGTGGATGATACGGTGTGGAATGACGGAACTGTGAAGTGCACAAACGAAGTAACTCTTCAATGGCATCAGCAGTGAACTGGCGACCACAGTCGCTGATGATGACACATGCTGGTCCATGACGAAGGACCACGGAACGCAGCAGAAAGACCGCCACGCAAGCAGCGGTAGAAGGCTGTATGGCTGCAGTTTCTGCATACCGTGTAAGATGGTCTACGCAGACAATTATCCAATGGTTCTTGTTGTTAAATAACGGGAATGGACCCAAAAGGTCAATGCCTACTTGCTCGAACGGCGTACTGGGCGGTGTCAATGGCCGAAGAGGAACCGGGGCTGCGGTGGTCGGTCGCTTGCGACGTTGGCACGTTTCGCAACTAGCGACATAACGCTTGGTTGTTTCGTACATCTTGGGCCACTAAAAGCACTCCTGGGTGCGGTGCAGCGTTCGTCGGCGGAGCGGGGACTCTTGGGGACAACAAGCAGAAAACGTGCTCCATGACCGGAGTAATTAGTTTTGAAGAGCAATTTATCACGGACAGTAAAGCGACCGCTGCCTTTAGAAGTACGGGCGGCGACAAAAATCAGATCGAGCGTAACATCATTCCGTTGTTCTCGCTGAAAGTCTGCCGCGTCAGGGAATGTAGAAGTAACAGCAGCGAGACAGTCGTCAAAATTCTCAGCATCGCAGTCGGTAGTCGCAAGAGGAATCCGAGAGAGGCAGTCTGCGTCAGCGTGACGACGGCCACTCTTGTAAGATACCACAAAGTCGTATTCCTGGAGGCGCAGCGCCCAACGTGCGAGGCGACCAGAGGGATCACGCAAACCGACCAGCCAGCATAAAGAATGGTGGTCGGTGATAATCTTGAATGGTCTACCGTAAAGATAACACCGAAACTTTTGTATGGCGAAAACGGCTGCCAGGCATTCCTGTTCCGTAACTGTATAACTGCGTTCAGATTCGCTCAGGCAACGGCTGGCATATGACATGTTCGGCGCCCCTGTGACGTTGTACAAGCACCGCTCCTATCCCGATTCCACTAGCATCAGTGTGAACTTCAGTCGGGCAAGATGGGTCGAAGTGACGCAAGAGGGGTGCTGACGTTAGTATAAACTTCAGTTGAGAGAATGATGCGTCACACTCTGGTGTCCAATTGAAGGATGCATTTTGTCGCAAAATACTTGTCAACGGGTAAACGATGTCGGCAAACCGGGGAACAAAACGACGAAAATACGAACATAGACCAATGAATGAGCGGAGTTCTCGTGTTGACTGCGGTGGCTTGAAGGAGCTCACCGCTTCAATCTTACGAGGATCGGGTCTGACGCCATCCTTGTCGACTAAGTGTCCCAGGACCAGTGTTTGACATTCGCCGAACCGACACTTTTTTGAGTTTAGAACCAGTCCAGCTTTCTCAATGCAGTCGAGAACGAGGCTGAGCCGTTCGTTATGTTCTTCAAATGTGCAGCCAAAGATTACAACATCATCGAGGTAACACATGCATATCTCCCACTTTAGACCACGTAGTACTGTGTCCATGAATCTTTCAAAGGTGGCAGGAGCATTGCAAAGGCCAAAAGGCATAACATTAAATTCGAATAGGAGTCACAAAAGCGGTCTTTTCCTTGTCGGCAGGGTCCATAGGTATTTGCCAATACCCCGTTCGCAAATCAAGTGTTGAGAAGTAAGAAGCAGCGTGTAAGCAATCAATGACGTCATCGATTCGCGGTAGTGGATATACATCCTTCTTCATCACTGCGTTTAGATGTCTGTAGTCCACGCAGAATCTCCAGAAGCCATCTTTTTTTCGCACCACGATTACTGGGGCTGCCCATGGACTACACGACTATTGAAGGACACCTTTGTTCATCATCTCCTTGACTTGCTCTGCAATAACTTTGCGCTCAGACGATGACACTCGGTAGGGCTTCTGGCGGATGTGGTGTGTCGGGCCGGTATCTATTCTGTGACAAGCGCGGGACGACAGTAAATGAAGGGGTGCATCTCCATGCGTGAAGTCGAATGCAGCCTCATGTCTGGCAAGGACCTGTACCAGTGCTTGCCGTTCCGATGTGCCGAGAGATTTGCTGATCATGCCGAGCATTAGCTCTTCAGAATGGCGATTATCGCAAGGAGAGCAAGCTGTAGAAACGTCTGTAGTTAGTGCCGCTATTGAGCTACATGTGGTTTTATCGAAGGGAGCGATTTTCATACCGCGAGAAAGGACAACCGGCGTGGCGGAACAGTTCAGCGCTCACAATGTGATGACTCCCTTCGTCATGCACACGACAGAGCAGGGCACAAGTATATCTTTTTTAGCACAGTTTATGTGGAGAGGCCTAACTACAAGGTCAACACAATCAGCATCCACAGTAGTTGCCGAAACACGAATGGGCATCAGGCACCACGATGGTGCAATCACTTCATCAAGAACACTGAGAGTGTCTGTGTCCCTTTCTTCACCACCCAAGCTTTGTTCAGACTGTGCTGATAAAAAATAACTTGTTGAATGATATTTCACCACAACCACAGTCCACGGAAGCGCCGCACTGTTCAAGAAAATCTATACCAAGAATAACATCGTGCGAACAACGAGAAAGAACAAGGAATTCCGACACGAACACTTTCCCAGCCAACAAAACACTCGCAGCACAAACACCAAGGGGTTGAAGCCACTCGCCGCCTACTCCACGAAAGGTAATACCGTCGTTCCAAGAAAACATAACTTTGTGGCCTAGACGATTTTTGAAAGCGAGGCTCATCACAGACACAGTCGCCCCAGTATCAACTAACGCCATGGTCGGTATACCGTCAATCGAGACATTCACTTTGTTTTTGAACATCACAACAGGCAGAGGTATTTCTTGCAAAGACCGTCCGGCGACCACACCTCCATTGGCTGCGGATGCTAGTTTCCCGGCGGAGGTGACGAAGGACGGCGCCGAGGGGACGGAGAGCGACGGGGACGGTTACTTGGTGGCGTCAAACTCCGCTCAGAAGCTGGCGAATCGCTGCGTCTGGTCGCGTGTGAGAAGTGGCCCATTGGAAGGGAATCGGTCGTCCACAAGTCATATGAAGTACGGGTTCTGGGTGGCGAGAACATCGGTGGTGTCCTTCGTGATTGACGGCCGTGGCGACAGTAACGAGCTATATGGCCTGTGGAACCGCAGTTGTAGCACATGGGAGGGTCGCGGTTCACAGCATCTTCCTCGAAACGAATGCTAGGCTGGTGCCGGCGGCGAGAAAGTTCGTTGTCATGTGGATAACGTGTCTCTGCTGCTCGCTGAAATCCGTTATATTGCTCATAAGTCGCGTCGTGGTAGTAGGGTCGGTGCTGTTCTTGTCGCGGCCTGACAGAAGTCACAGGGCCGCGGGGGTAAAAACGCGGCTGCTCTCGTTGTGGCCAAGCGTCGAAAGTAGGGCCTTTGTCGTAGAGACGTGGCTGCTGTCGGGGCGCGAGTTCATAATCCTCAGTGTCCCTCGCCGCAGGATACGGGGAGAAGGATGCCACGTTTGGCTCGAAATCTGGTGGTAGGCGGAAGCTATGAGTGCCTGGATGTGTCACTTGTGCGTGCAGGCTGAGCTCTTCCCGAACTATTTGTCGTATCGTTGATGCCAGATCGAGGGGCTGGTTGCTGTCCACGCTTGCAACTGTGGTCACACTGGCTAGCCTGCCAAACTTCGGCGTGATGCTCTTTAGTTGCTCGAAAGTACGACAGTGCCGAATGATGTCAGCGACGGAAGCCAGGTTGTCCTTTGTGATGAGGAAATTATAAACGTCTTCGGCAATTCCTTTCAGGATGTGCCCGACTTTGTCTTCCTCAGACATTCCAGTCTACCATCTTACACAGTTTTATTACCGCTTCAATGTAGGTCGTGCAGGTTTCGCCTGGCACTTGCGCACGTTGCAGTAGCGTCTGCTCTGCCCTTTTCTTTTTCGTCGCGGAGTCGCTGAATAATAATAATAATATATGGGGTTTTACGTGACAAAACCACTTTCTGATTATGAGGCACGCCGTAGTGGGGGACTCCGGAAATTTTGACCACCTGGGGTTCTTTAACGTGCACCTAAATCTAAGTACACGGGTGTTTTCGCATTTCGCCCCCATCGAAATGCGGCCGCCGTGGCCAGGATTCGATCCCGCGACCTCGTGCTCAGCAGCCTAACACCATAGCCACTGAGCAACCACAGCGGGTGCCGCCGAATCGCTCTTTGATTTCTGAAACAAATCTTCCCCATGTTGTGAACGTTTCCTCGTGGTTGTCGAACCACAACAACGCCATATCCGTTAGAAAGAACATGACGTTCGAAAGCTGAGAAGCGCTGTTCCACTTGTTGGCGGCACTCACCCGGTGATAATGGATGAGCCATTCCTCGACATCTTCGTCTGATCTTCCAGCGAAGGGACGCACATCTCTCAGTTGTAGAACGGAACTTGTCGCCGCAGCTGTTGGAATGGGCCGTTGTTCTTCTGCGTCATGGGACATATTCGACTCCGGTAGATTCGGTGGGAGTCCAGCAAGGCGACGGCTCCGTCGAAGAACTTCTACTTCAGTGTCCGTCTTCGGGTGTCGATTACCCCGCACCTCCACCACAACTGTTACGAAGAGTTGCGAAGAAATGGTTTTATTTACAGGCGATGGATGATGATCGTAGCGTGGTCGTAGCGCAGCCCGGCCTCTCAAACTCTTCGTTCTCTTCTCTCTTTTTGTCCGCGCCTTTCGTATCCGTATACATAATATACATAATACGCAAGAGCTAGTAGCGCTACAAATGAAGTAGCATCATCCGTTATCATGCCCTTTTGCTGCAAAATACGTCAGCGCAGGGCCTGACGCCACTAACAGACAACAGAAAATGATGACCCCAACACTGCAGCGCTCCTGCCGGCAAAGGAAAGAAGCCTGAACGGAATTGTAATCCGCTTGCTCTGCAGACAGACAGAGCCATTGAGACACCTGTCTAATGTTCCACCATGGTCTGGACTGTCCTACTGAATTCGGGAGGGCAGGCAACCCTAGGCAATGCTCCTAGCTTTGATTGCATTGCATGGAGTCTTTGAGACTGCACGGAGTCTGTGAGCTGGAGTGCAGCAAGTTTCAACAACTATTTGTGTGCCAAATTGGCTCAAATACAAAAAAAAATGCTTTAAAATCCATGATGCAATGCTGGAAAACTGAGGTTATAAGGCAGAATAAAAAAAAAGAATTTTGTTTGGCCTTCGCTTTCTACAGCAACAATCACTTTCCACCTAAGTAATTTGAAAAAGTTCTTAAAAAACTACACCAGTATAAACTGATATAGTGTTGCTCTTTAGTGTCCCTTGAAGAACAATATTTTATAAATAACTGAAGTTATGAAAAAATATGTAAGATAAAAATATTCTCACATTGGCCTGCAAATTTTTAGTGAGGACACATGCATTACTCTTTTTTGACAAAGCTCATCAGCCAATACTATATATGGACAGCTGTTTACATACCATTTCCTACTCCATCAACTTTTTACACACATTCAAACAATTATGAAAAATTATTTCAGTAATGTTTTATAAACAGAATACTACAAGTTCATTCTTAACAGCAAATCCAATACCTTAAAATATAATTCGCTATTCAAACGAATAAAATATTTATAAGCTACTAATGCTATGATTCGGCGCATAACTTCACTTTTTGCATGAAATTTCCAAACTAATTGAATGTTGCCGCAACTGGGGAGGTTATTTTATGCTACTCTCACTCTCAGCACACATGTTGCAGGATATGTTACTACGTTTCTTATAACGTGGACAACTCTAACAATTTATTAAGTTTAATGAATAAAAGCATGCATGACATGGTGCTTTTGAAAGTGCAAAGTCAAGGTCTATTGTGGTATTTCAGAGCACCAATAGCAATATCAACGCATAATGTTGACTGCAAAGCACACGAGACAAGCACGTTTCAATAGAAGAAACTGATGGAGTGGGTACCTGAAATCACTGATCCTCTTTGCAACACATCATCAATGTTCTGCACCATAATTCTCTGGACATCTTGAAGTTCAGAATTTAGACTACTCAAATTTCTTCTTGCTCTAGAATCCATAAATGCCTTTTTTGCCTTCTGAATGTAGGTATCTGAAAGCAATGAAGAAGCTTTCCATTATGCACTCATTCTTATTGCCAAGCACTAATAATCATATGAATGAATGAGTATTCATGTGACTGCTTACCGAACTCAATGAAGCTGTATGGCCTGTTCACAGAATTGACCCTGGAGCCGTACTGAGAGTTGAACTCATTTTGCAGATCTTCAAGGAAAGAAAATGCAAGCCTCTTCGAAAAAGACTTCTCTGTGAGTACTAAATAGCACACTCCATTCTCAATCATGTAGCTTAAAAGGAAAAGAAAGAAGCATGTAAGCTGGTATAAGTGATCTACTATTTTTTAACCAAAACACTGCAAAACATAGTTCCACCGTGACATGTCTAACATTTGTCGATAACACAATGCCAATAATAAAGCAGATTGTTTCACATACAATTCAGGGGGGAAAAAGATTCGGTAAATTTAGGCAGCAAAATGAGCACGAAAGAAAAAAAAAAAAGACTACAATGAAACACTGTCTGTTTAGCGCTTCAAAAAAGCTCATGAATATTAAAATAAGAACAAGGTGCTATAGCAGTCCTAAACAAACACTGAGAAATGTCGCAAGCATGGTGGGCTGAACCTACTGAAAGAACCACAGGCACGTTTCTTCCAGACATTGCATGGTACGAATCAGAAAAAATCGCTAAAGCATGCCTAAATATACGCCTTGAACATATATCATGTGTGCTCCTAAAAAGCTAACCACTGAGCTGAAGATAGACCAAGTGCCCTCACTCACCTCACGCATGCAATTTTCCAGGGGAGGCTCTGAAAACTAAATCTGCAACCTATGGCTATGCACTCATATTCATAATTTTACTTCAGAACACAATAAAATGGCAAGCACATTGCGATTGTGTTGTATATGGTTGTGGATGAAACCCCCTGACTAAACCTAACAACCTATGACGCAAGCAAACAAGCATAAGTATGCAGAAACACAATACGAATAAGTTTTAATTGATCACTTCCTTAGGCATTTCAGCAATAATTTTATTAGGGTAAAATGTCTGTGAACAATTTTGCACAATGAAACAATGGACTGCAGCAGAAACAACATGAGTGGACATCCTTTTAGTGTACACTGCGCCAACGTATCCTGCCATTACCAAGATACATGCTTGTATGTGCGCATGCTGCTGAAACACATGGAAAAGTGAAAACAAAGGCTGATACAAATGTCTCGATGCTGTAGGAACAATTTTTTTTTTTTCAAGGGTTATCTTCAGCAAGTGTCCATAAACATGGTAGCTGCAAAAAAAGTTTTGCCGATTACAGCATGCCCAAGGTAAATGGTGCACACTATATTTTCACATGCGCTGCCCACACTGGCATTCAAGGAGTGCAAGTACAAATTGAGAACACATAACGGGTATTTTGTGCGTGTTGTTTTTTCCCCTCTTATTGCTATACAGATTACTTGAAGAATCGAATGTTACTTGTGCGAGGAATTGAAGTGCACAACTGACAAATTCACAATATTTCACTAAGCTTTACCTAATAATTTACAGCACATGTTGCAATTTACTAACTGTAGCTGGCAAGTTCACCAAGTGTATACATCCACTTGGAACAAATTCTCAGTATGACACCAGTTTCGAGATATTCCTGCTTTGTTCACACAGCAGTGTTCAAATTTAGAAAGGAGAGAGAGCACTTATTGAAGGCATGAGGAAAAGAGGAGGCAAGCAGAGCAAAAGAGCATGAAAGAAAGCTATGTTTAAGTTGCCGAGACATTAGCTGGATGCAAAAAATTAATTACAAGATAAGCAAGTAAGCACATGTAAGTATGCTCCGTGGATGTACAATTGGATAATACAGACATTGTGGAATGACGAAGCAATACTAAAGTGTATAGAGTAGAGAGTCTGAGTACTCTCACTGCTCCACCTAGGGGTAATTAGGGGTATTACTAAGCTGTCTTTAGAAATAAGCTGGCATGGAGGTGAACTTAAAAATTTTAACACTAACAAAGGTAACATAACAGCAATGAAGACAGGAAACAGCTTTCCTCTCTCCTTTCTTGCAGTGTCAGCTTTGATAGTGCATTACAAATTTCGAAGTATGAACAGACTAGCCAAGCACTGTGTACATTGTTAGACAATTGTTAGACAAATTGTACACCCTTGCAATTTTTTAGCAATAGCACGCGAGCGTCGACGGTAAGGCGTGTCCACGGCCTTGTAGTGGCCAGGGACGGCGGGATTGGCAACTTTACGTGCGGTCGTGCAAGGCGAACTCTAGTTCTAATGTGTACTGCTGCACTGTTTGCTTCAGGAGTGCCCCTCACCGCTGCAAGGCCACTGACACGTCGTGTGGTCGGTGCTCGCGCGTTATTGTTAAAAAATTGCAAGGGTGTACATGCAATGCCATCATGCACAGTATCAGACACAATGGGCTTCAAAGACAGATTTATGTGCAGTCAAGCCAGCAGTTTACGAGAAACATCTTATGCAACACTCCGAAACACATTGTTACTGTTATCAGCATACCTCACCAAAGTGATACCTGCAAAAGTAAATTATCTTATGCCTCGTGGCAGGTGGCAGATATTCGGCCACGAAAGTTGGGCTACTTGAGACATTACTTCAATGACAAATCACAATGTGTACTTCGGAATCCTGTGACAAGCAGTTTTCTGAAAGTCCACACTCATCACAGTGTTTTTTTCCTATGTGAATGTCACAGTTTGCACTATGCTTTCCCTACACAGCAGACCAATTGGCTGAGCAACATTTTTATTCATTAAGTCACTCTCTAAAATCTCGCACTAAACATCCAAGTTACATTTACATCTGTCCTCCCTTGTGCCAATAAACCCAATTATCAACAAGATTTGTCCCGCAGTTTGCAAGAGAGACTTCTTGGGAAAACATTTGATTGATATGCTAATGTATATTGTAGAATGCTACAAGGACAGAGAAAAAAGAAAACCAGCTTGGCCAGAATAAGCAGGCTGCATATTCCAAGTACAGCAGCCCTGCTATGGGCCCTTGCAAAAGAATGTACAAATAGAATGATACACAACATTAAATAATACAAAGCACCTCAAAGACATTGCTACAGCACTGAGAAAAAAAATTAATGACCTTATTAATCAGATATAAGTAATAATCAATGAACATAATCCTTCCAGGCACCAATTAATTATGTCCATTTAATTTTTTTTGTTTTACATTTCTTGCATTTTGAGAATCATAAAGAGCATACAACTCCAGAACAGATTAGGAATTGTTCAATTCTTCAGTGCATTTTGTTAAGTGTACAAATTGAACTCCATGCAAAAAAACTCTACAGGAACATCAGATAGGAAAACAACTATTCTATGTATAGAATGCTTAAGAACCACCTATCCAGCCACTTGAAAATTTTGCTTGATACAAAACACTGCGCAAGACGAGTAAAGAATGTATTCCGACTACATGACAACATACTGACCATAAGAGCGAACACCCAGCCATCTATCTTTCATTTTAGTAAAATAATTTGTGCATTATTCAAACTTGCAGCACAGGCCCAATCAGAAGTGTTTCAAGATGTATGCAACATGTTTTAAATATCATTATTTTCATCAGTGCTTTTGAAAGGCATGAATGATCATAAAAATAAGAATTATAAAATTAAACCAAAGATTACTTTGAGTTAAACTACAAATTATGACTGCAATTGATGAACCCATTGATGAACAAGGACACTACTCACTTAGACATTTGTCCATACACAAAAGTCGAAATGTACTCATTCAACAGCACACAATAAAAATAGCATCAACAAGTGGTGCAATTTTCAGAAACGGAGAAGAAAGTGGTTATATGAACACACAAAAAGGACACAGTGTGAAATCACCACAAGATAAATTCTAAATTGAAAGTGCTGTTGGTAAGTGCACCTAGAGAGCTACAATTTACTCCACCAGCGGGTACTCAGTTCCAATGGAGGATGGAATGTGGATATAGTACTTCTGGATATTATAATGCCTCAGAGGAAGCTACAGCAAAAAAAAAAAAAGACACTTGAAGAAAGTGACAACACAAAGCGGTGCTGACAACTGATCAGTTGTCCGTACTGCTTCGTGTGGTCCTTTTCTTCAAGTCCAATGTCTTTTTTTTTTTTTGCAGCAACTTCCCAAAATCATGAATAACCAACTGGCCTACACCCCCACTCTGTTATGTTAAATCTTAATGCTGGATTACGCAGCCCTGATTATATTTCCACATTCTAACTTCAGGAGGTTCTTTGTTTTGAAACTTTTTCGTGAAAAAGTCAGCTTTCTTCTAGCTTTATTACTGACAGCATAAACATGAGGCTCCCGATTTATGTTCCCTATAACTGACCCAACAATACTTGACATGGCTTACATTTTCTGATGACGGCATTGTCAACCATACACAAACATTCACGGTTTCTTATTAGTAAATGATAGACTAGTGGTCTCTGATGTATTCAGTTTGGTTGTTTACTTGTACATAGGAATAGTTCATATTCAGAATGAATGGTGAACATAAATGGGTGCACCTCAGTTGAACACAAATACTCAACATTCAAATTACAATTGTTAGTTTCACAACTTGGTGCACATGCAGTCATCAAACACATTGGACATGGTGGCACACAACTTTAGGAGAGCATATGAGAAAAAAAAAAGACACTTTATTGTCACGCCAAGATAACTGCCTAATTTGACCAGTAGCTACACAAGATTAAATAACCACGGCAATCACCGAATTAAACCAAAGCTTTGAACTCGCATTCCTGCGATTACGACGCTGGGTTCTTGTGATGGCAACTGAATTTTGCCAACTGACAATCAACACGGAAGCCAGTGGAAACCACTCACTGAAAGTTGTAAGGTCCTGTTTCAATGGTGGATCGCGAAAATGATTGATTATTTAGCTTCTTGAATAACATCTTTGCTTGGTTCTGGTATTCCGTGTTCCCTACGCCAAGTTGCTGGAAAGCAAAGTAAAAAGTGACACACAGCAATCAGGTGCACAGACAGATGGGTCACTGTAAATGGTCACACCGAGCAGCGGCGCAGAGAGCAACTTTAAACTAAACGCACGGTGAAACATTGTTACTAATCTATTCATAATCTATTCATACTACTTTTACCTATGGAATCGCGTATGTTATATCTGCGATTCTTTTTCTCCCTCTTCTTTTTTATTCACCAAACCCCAAGTTAGGAATGTGCCATATGAGAAAGGAAACTCTCAGGAGCAATAAACTGCATACCAAGGACAGCCAATTCAGTTAAGAGCATTACGTCTGCGTCAAATATAAGTGCTAACGTGACACATGAAAATATACCAGTAAAATAATGCTTTCCGGCTATAGCTGAATCGACATGCACATACCTGCTGGTCATCTTGTACAGAAGCTGACAAAGGCAACCCGTCAGCTACTCTGGCAATCATCGTCATAAGCACCATGTTGAAGCGGTATGCAGGTTCCACGAATCACGTAAAATGAGAATAGCCTTAGTACAATACCAGGAAAGTTTAGTTACGGGAGGGTCATTTCTACTGTGCCGGCAGTGACGCGGTGACGCGCCCGTAGATGAACAGATGACGTGTCACCATTGTGGCCAGACTCGTGAAAAATGCAAGAAAATGGACGGCCGAAACATTCGTCGAGTTTCGGTACAGTACTTAACAGTACAGTGTACTAGACACGTCGTGGCACTAGAAAGCTTCCACAACTCTATGAGTTTAGGTATATGGTTTTGGCAAAAATTAAGCATTGGTGTAAGGATGAATTTGAGGCGTGACCAGACAGCGCATTTCAAATTTTGTGTTTTTCTGACTGCGAGGAAAATAGACTTGTTATGCAACTTCATCCGTTCATGTTTTTCTCGTTTGTGCGAATTGTTTAAATTGATTTTTTTTTCAAAGATGAGTCATGCAATATTTTTTTAGAGGGCGAGAAAACGGAAAAATCGAAACTGTAACAAAGCGAGCCAAAGTGTGCAATTTGTTACGTGCATATAATTAGATGGAATGATAACTTTGAAATAAAATGAGCGTATAATACTTGCAAGCCATATTTTTATTGCAATCAAGTCGTAATAAATCAGCAGCGTTTTCTTTAAAGGCACTGTTTGTTTTCGCTTGTGTGTGTGTGATAGACTGTTTAGCAGGCGGAGATCATGGGGACTTGTAGTGAACTGCTTGAGATGTAAACATTTTGTTGTGAGCGGTGTTTGCCCTTCGCGCTCCGCAGCATCATCACCACGTGAGAATACACTAGTTATTCATGCCCTACTGTGTGTTCATAACGTATACATACTTATTTGCTTCATGTGTGCGGCCTACTGTTCCTTTTTTTCCCCGCATTGCAAAGTTGGAGTGCGTTGTCATGACACATTCGATGTCTGGGATTGAGTATCGTTTCCTCAGGTCATGAATCATTTCAAATTTGTTTTCGTTACCACCAGTAATTATGCGCGTATGTGTTTGGTAGTGCACACTAACCTAACTGTTCCTCTTTCGGATTAATGGGGCTAAAATATTTTATATTCTACAACAATCCTGTATTGTTTGTTTCAGCCGAATGCCGCCTTAGAAAATGATGCAGGACCTCCTGAAAGTGCTACCTGATGACTTACCGATAACCGACGTCTGTGTAATCGAAGATCCACAGAATTGCCCTCCTGGATATCATGTGGTATAGTGACCTTTTGTTAGTCTGTCAACGTGCGGCGTGTTCCATTATTCTGTTTATGCTAACGAACTCTCGCATTGCAGGTGGACAAAACGTTTGACCAAGACACTGACGCCGACCTCTGGAAGGACCGTTTCTTCGGCCGCCGTATTACTCGATACATCTGCTACTCGAAGGCCCACGTATGTTGTCTCTAAACGTTTTTCTGCCAAACGTTATTCATAAAATTAAGGCAGTCACACACTTAATCGTCTAGTTTCGTGTAGATCTTTCGTACTGCGAAAATAGTGTCACTGTCATAGTTGCGAGGGCGATAGCAGTCTGGCAGTTATTTAATTTCCTGTGCATGCAACCGCATAACGTTTTTGTGTACATTCAAAATTTATTTCGTGTGAGATCACATACAGCTTTTCCATTCAAGTGCGGTGACTTGGTAGTAGCAGAAAACCGAATTTCACTGTTCGTTGGTTTACTCCTTAGGCTTGTGAAATGACTTTCAGTCAGACTAGTCAGACCATAGTGACTGGAGGTGCAATGTAATCATAATGTAGTTGTAAAGGAGGTGTACTGACCCTGGCTACCTTTAACACTCAAACTCTGTCGAGTGAGGCTAGCTTAGCAGGACTCTGAAGAACTATCAGGCATCGTTTGTGATATCATTAACCTTAGTGAGATTAGAAGAACTGGTGAGGCTTATACAGGGCTGACTAATGGCAACGTCCTATGCTATAAAGGACTTCCAGATAAATGACAAAACGGGGCAGGATTCCTAATCAATAAGGACACAGCGGGCAACATTCACAAATTCTACAGCATTAATGAGAAGGTAGCAATAGCCGTAATCAAACTTAATAAGAGGTATAGTTAAAGGCAATACAAGCCAACGCTCCAACATCCAGTCATGATGATGATGAAGTAGATCAGTTTTATGGAGATGTTGAATTAGCGATGAGAAAAGTGCAAACTCAGTATATTGTAGTAATGGGCAACTTCAATGCAAAAGTGGGGAAAAGGCAGGCTGGTGAACAAGCAATTGGCAACTACGGCGTCAATTCTAGGAATGCTAGGGAGAGATGCTGGTAGAAAGGAATAGGCTGTGAATAATGAACACCTTCTTCAGGAAGCGTAGCAAAAGAAAGTGGACCTGGAAAAGTCATAATGGTGAAACAAGAAGTGAAAAAGGTTTTATAGTTTCTGCCTATCCCAGCGTAGTGAAGGATGTTGAAGTGTTAGGTAAAGTGCAGTGACCATAGGTTAGTGAGGTCTAGGATTCACCTCAATTTGAAGAGAGAAAGAGTAAAAGTGGTCAGAAAGAAACAGGCCAACCTAGACGCAGTAAGGGTAAAAGCAGACCAATTCAGACTGGTGCTTGCGAACAAATATGCAGCTTTAGAACTTAGAACTAATGAAAATGAGATGAAATGAAACGAACTTAGAAAATAATGCTGATGGGCAAGGTGCCATTATTTTTTAGAATTCAGTTCGGCTTTCTTAGAAAATCAGTGCACATTGAAATTAGCATCACTGAGAGCGATAGTAAGTACAGAATGCAGCATTGGTTTTCAGCCAAACGCTTGCTGTGTCACAAATTGTTTTGGGGAGGAAGAACCTCCAACACTCTCTGCAGGACAAATAACTTAATTCTTGGGTTTTACATGCCAAAAACATGATATGATGATGACGCATACTATAGTGCAGGACTGGATTAATTTTGACCACCTGGGGTTCTTTAACGTGCATCCAATGCACAGTACAGAGGACATTTTGCATTTCGCCTTCATTGAAATGTGGCTGCAATCGAACCCGCAACTTCGTGCTTAGCAGCACAATGCCATAGCCACTAAGCTACCGCAATGGGTCTTTGCAGAAATAGCAAGGGCTCAGAGCTGTTACTGAGACTTAGTGAAATCTTTTTCCACCTCTCATCGTCAATTAAGGAAGAATATTTTTGTACAGTTGCAGCTGGCGCTTGCACAGAAGATGGCAAATTAGTTCTGTGGATTCCCGCAAGGTGGAGGACTTTTTGTGAAAGATTAAATTCTCGTCCACCCGAATGTAGCAGAAAGCTACAGAGGTAAACCATGCAGGTTTCTCAGAAAGAAAGTTTCTCAGTTGAGGAAAAATTAATCCTGGTCTAGGATTTGAACCCGGGACGAACGCCTTTCTGGGAAGGTGTTGGTCCTGGGTTCAATTCTCAGGCCAGGACGAATTTTTCCTCAACAGCTTTTTTTTTTTTTCGGAGAAAATCATATGGGTTTCCTTTGTAGTTTCATGCTACATTTGGGTGTATGACAATTTTTACTTTCATCAACAGAAGATACATAAATCCCCAGTTGAAAGTAGTACTCACCATGCTATTACTGCCATGGGTTCGGACAGGTTACGGCTGCTTGCAAAATGCCTAGCATGAGTCAAACAAAGAGGGCACATGTCACTCTGAAAGTAAGGTGAAACAAAACAAAAGCAGTGATAATGCCAAACAGATAATGGGAATATAATCCCAGTAAATATATGTGATTGCAATTTCTGTCTAGCAGTGGAGATATTGGAGTACTATCTCGTATCGAAAGAAAAAGGGTCCTTGTGCTTTTCCTCTAAGTGGTCAGCTGCGCTGTCTTGATGTGTGTGTGTGTGTGTAGTCCACAGCAATAGTATGGACTAAATGGAGTATGGCAGCCAGATCTTGTGGTCTTCCTCAGGTGCAGATGCTGCGGGAGTAAATTCCAGAAAATGTTGTAATGCATGCCTTGTGAATATGGCCAGGGGCAATGATTACCATGGTAGTTACTGTGTCATTAGTCCTTATGTGGAACACAGTGCACTGGCCGCATATGCTTTGCTGTTCATTACAATTGTACAACGATGGCCATCAAACTGATTCACATACCAATGTGATTGGTACATGCTGCACAACTCGAGCACTTTGAGTCCCTTCAGTTCAGGTCATTATGCATGCTAACCATACTCTGTCTATGCTGTCATTGTTCTTATGTCACTCACAATGTGCTTTTCCTTCGTCTTACAAACCATTCATGGTTTGTAAGACAGGGTTTCAAGGTGAATATGGCAACATTGCAAAACGTGATGAAGCCATTTAAGTGTTCAATTATAATGAGGAAAGTGGCAATTAATGGTGTAACATGCAGTGTTCATTCCCACACCTACTTGTCGGTGTGGGATGGGTTGTGATTCTTTAGTAGCATTAGCAATAAATTAATCTTTTGTAGGTTGGTTTAAAGTAGCTTTACTGTGTATAGTATTAAAACAGGTGTAAGGGTAGTTAGGAAAACTAAAGTGAGAAAGCCCTTCTTCTTCTTCTTCTTCTTTTTTCCTCGCTTGCCACTTGGCAAAGCTACCTCTTATGCCATTTGACAATGCTTTTTTTGCCTGCCTTACAGCATGCAGAATGTGTTCAGTCTTTGTTGGTTGTGGCTGACAAGGAGGTGCCACCTGAGGGTCATATTGTCATGAATTCTACAAAAGATACAGGTATAATGTTGATCATTAACATGATTTTCCTGTGCTGTGAAGTTGAGCATTTTGTTTTACAGATCAGCGTGCCATGAAGAAAAAGCTCCTTTGTTACAAGATGGTTGCAAGGGACTCTGTTGGTGAAGCAGTTTCTGACATTATTGTTCTCAGCAAATCACGAAAACCTCCAGATGGGTTTGTGTTAGCTGGGTGAGTGTTCCTAAGTTCAGAGAGATTAATTAATTTTGCCGATTTTGTGCAGTGCACTAGCCATTCCTTTTGTTCACTTAGTCTTGCATATTATGTTACAAAATAATTTAAATGTCATGAACAACTTTTATAATTTGCTTATTTTACAGATAACTCATAGTCTTGTTGCACTTTTGCTTGGAAAAGGTTGTGTGGAAAAGTTGAATATCTCCTCTGTCGTAGTGTGCCCTGTGTCATGTGTGTCTGTGCATGTGGCTCCAAACTTTAGAATGACTTAAAACTACTGTACAGTGGTTATGTGCAGACTACTTCAGTCTTGGGCCGCTGAGCACGAGGTCACGGGTTCGAATCCCGGCCATGTCGGCCGCATTTCGGTGGCGGAGAAATGTGAGAACATCCGTTGACTTAGATTTAGGCGCACGTGAAAGAACCCCAGGTGGTCGAAATTTCCGGAGTCCTACACTACGGTGTGCCTCATAATCAGGAAGTGGTTCTGGCACGTAAAACCCCATATTTTTTTTTTTTAGAGTACTTCAGTACTGTCTTATGCGTTTGAGTGGTGCATTCCAGAGTGAGCAAGGCACATTTGGCATCCTCCACGTTCAAGGTAGTACACGTGACTGTGCATAGTAACGCAGACATGGTTTGACGTTACCATGCTAGCTAGCTTCAGTGCTTAACCTTGCAATGATGTGGCGAACAAATCTTTCCCATTGTTAAACAATGCCATCATGAACACCTGAGCCAAATATCATTCATTTAAATCCATTCAGAGTCCAATTTCGCACAAAAAACCACCTGCTCTTCAATTGCTTGATTTGTGAACTCTGTGCAGTTGCTGTGGAATTGTCTCAGTATAGGCCTATCTTGGTTCTAAATTGCTAATCATTATTTATTTGTAGAGTTTTGCATGTTCTTCACTGGGCTGTTTTCACTTGTGGCTGAGTAAAATGTACACAAGTATATTGAAAATGGGGTGTGTAAACTACCGTTTTAGCAAGAGTACTTATAAGTTTTCAGGAAAATTTGCCAAAATATGCCGACACCTGTAGCTAGGTGTGCAAAAATGAAATTAAACTTTCACTGATAAGGCAGTAGCATCATTAGGTGTTGGGAAGCCATAACACTGCACTGATTCTGAACCTCCACTCGCTGTTACGTACAGTTGGAGAAACATTGTGGGCATTTTTGGCCATTTGTGGGCAGCTCTGTGTCAGCATAGCTTTTGGCACAGAAGATAGGACAAAAGGCGACAAAGGCTGTGAAACTGTGGCAGGTGTGACATTCAGTACCCAATAACTTCACTAATACAAGTTTCATTCTGTAATTTTTTGTTATAGGAGATGCATGAGGTAACCCTTTGACTGCCAGTACCGAGATAACTCGGGCAGCAACCCTCGCACAGCTTCTGCCACTCTAAAGTATACTCATTTTGTGTTTTCAGCGCACTCTCCACCTCTCGAAAAGCAACTCGTGCAAAAAATAACATAATGTACCTCTTGTGCTATCTATGGAGAGGTCGTCTAAGCACACAAAATCCTTGTGAGCTAAATTTCTGACTGCAGGTGGAGCAAACATCTCAGTGCTTTGTGGCTCTGTCATGGCAGGGCAGCCATGGCAAACCAGTGTGGCAAGTCCATCTGCACTTTGACATGCCAGGAGATTTATTAGTACTTGATGAATTTCGAATTGGAAGAAACCAATTATGGAGAACCAGTTTCTACATAGCATGAAATTCCCGTTGAGCCAGCAAGAGAAAAAAAAAAAAGACGACCAGGACTGAGTACCAGAAAGGCAGTTGTGACCATCCCGAGTGTGGTATGTGGGTCGGTACTATGACAGACGAAAGAATTTATGAACTTTTCACAAATGTTTAAATAGAAAAAAAAAACGGCGACAAAGCACCAGCTTCTACGTAGCATGAGATGCCCACTTAAGGAACACATTTAAAAAACCTGGCAGTTGTAAAAGAAGTTTGCTGGATTTATTCTACACATTTCTTAAAAGGTGTCTGAGCCCCTATGAGCAAGACATTCATTATGCGCACATTATACAGTTGACTTCTGTTAATTTCACCCTGATGGTACTGACGGAATTGATAGAATTAGACAAGATGCGGAAAAAAATGTCAAAGCACACTGCTGTTTCATTTGGCAGTATTTGCCTCATTCTATCACCCAAAATCAAATACACGCCAACTCTCTGTCTGTCCAAAGTAGAAAACTAAAGTAAAAATAACATTAAAGCTCCTAAACAAAGAAATCTAATGCACACTAAATCTAAATTTTAGCAAGAAAAATGAGCAAGGGTCTAATGTATTGTACAGTGGCAGCCGGTTTCCTAAAGTCAGCTTTGCTGCACATATTTAATGCATTAGCATTCTTAGGGTACTTTATGCACTTCCTGGGGGCCAACTATCTGTGTTTGTGTCTGTTTGCATCTATGTATGTATGTTTGTATCTAACGGTTTTCTTGTCTACCTGGGTCACTGTGTAGTCCGTGGTCGAATAGGTAGCACATTGGGCTGCTGTGCTGAAGTAACATGGTTTGAAGCCGTAGAGATAAGGCTCATAGAACACAAACCCTTGTCAGGGTAAAGGCCAGTCTGCTTTATTGCTGCTGATACTCAAGAAACTTCGTCTTCATCTGTCCAAGGGAGCCTTCACAGGCCTCCCCGCCTTTAGAGGAGTTATGCCACTATACAGTGCGATGAGAAGTAAAGTGGCGGCATGAAGTACTTGAAGGTGAACATGTCACATGGGAGGCAATAGAAGTGGTATTGAAGGACGATTAAGGTAGAGGGCTTCCAACAAAAGCCGGCTTTAAGCAGTCAATGGACACAACACTGTGGCAACCATCGACAGAGATTGTGAACATCTCGTTGCAATCTAAGGTGAAATGGGTCCCGTGTACAATGACTGCAGAGAACGTCAAGTGCTGTCGAACCAAAGAAACACATGGGCCGAGTATTGAAGATTGCAGAATATAAAGGGTGGTCAATATTGACAAGCTCTGGTCAATATTTCACAAATGGAGAAGAGATTGGCCAAGTACTGGGCATACTGCTGATAGTCAGACGTGGTTGGGGGTGTAGGGCAAAGGAATTCAACAGGCAGACGCAGGGACGTGCCGTGCACAAGATGGCCATGCGAGCAGGATATATGTTTTCTGAAGCTCTGTATAACCCCAAAAGGACTAGAACAGTTGCCAAGTTTAGGGTGCGGCAATCCCCCCACCGCCACCAGTCCCCACTTTTTTTCAGAACCACATGCAAGGGCACCGACGAGCTGCCTGATGAGCAGTGTGCAAATCTGATTTCAACCATGTGCTTGAACTCCTGTCATGCAATGCAGAGCTTTTCAGGAGTGAGACAGTGTGGCATACCATGGGTCAGCTGGCCATTTGTGATGATACAATGAACGACGTCATGCTTCAGAGGCTTATTCCAGTCTGGTGCAGAGTCATAGAGAGAAACTCCCCAAGCAATTCCCCATAGGGTGCCTGAACTGGCACATGAAGAGGAAAGGCGAATAGGTAGAGGCGAGAAAAAGTACTCCTGACTGGGAGACCTGTGCTGCCTTCGAGGATTTTCTTGCGGGCCATGTCAATCAGAAGGGAAAAGTGAGAAAGGAAGTGTGCTCCGACTTGGAGCAATGAACATCGCAAGTACCATTGATGATTTCATTGCAAAGAAAGGCCTGTCCTATGAGACCCTCCATGGCATTGGCACAGACAGTGCACCTGCCATGACAGGAAAGAAAGGGGGAGCAATTATATTGCGAATTGAAAAGCAATTAGACTCAACAGTATCTTTGAGTTTTCAGGCTGTGGGCATTCACTTTACTGCCCACAAGCTCATCCTGGCAATGAACCAAGGTGCAAAAGTGGTTCACTATGTTGGAAAATTCAAGGATTTGCTGCAGTACCCATACAGCTTCTATGCATCAAGCTATGTTCGTGCAGCTAGACTAAATGTAGTGCAGAAAGTACTTGACACTGAAGGGGGTGGCGCAAAAATTACTGAGCCATCCACCACACGCCGACTTAGCATTGGAGGCTCTTGCGCTGCTGTCCGAAGTAATCTGCAAGCCATCACAGTAAGTCTCTCATGAGAAGCAGAAGAGCAAGGTGATATTAAGGCAATTGGGCTGCTCAAGTTTATCCTAAGTGACAAATTTGTAGGCACACTTTTGATGATGTATGATGTCCCATCAATTGAGAGGCTATCTAAATAAAGCTCTCCAGGCAAGGAAGCTGTATGTTGATCTCTTGCAGGACATAACATCTACAATAACCATGCTGATGGTACAGAAAGACGTAAGGACAAACCTTAAAGAATATTGTGCCAGCAGTGGTATTACATTGTCAGTCACATCAAAATTGAAGATTGGATGCAGGCAACCAGAGAAGCTTTTGTTGATAAACTTGTTAGCAACTTAAAAGATAGGTTTCAAGACCATCCATTTCTGGCAAAATTTGCTATATTGTTTGCCAGGGAGTTCTGCCAGAACTTGGTGGCCAGCAATGGCACTGTAGTTGCTTGTGCATTGGAGGCATGGGGGCCCCATGCTATAAAAGCCTTGCATCACTTATGTGCTGGAGGAGTGAATGAGCTTTTTCAACTTTGTTCTTGAGTGGGAGAAGCTCAAGAAGCTGCCGCAGCCAGATTTCTTGCAGTGTGTGTCAAGTGATATCAAGGAGCTTTATCCTACAGTTTCACATGAAACTGTTGCTTGCTTTGTGCATGTAGCTGGTGCTTACCTTACTTTGTGGATTTTTCTGAATTGAAGCTCGTGAAAACTTGCCTGAGAAACCACCTCAAAGAAGAATCACTGGATTGCCCCATTCGAATTGCTTGTGAGGGACCTGAGTTGATGGCAAAGTGGTGGAGAAGTGGGCTAAGCTTAAGAATTGCAGGCTGAAGGTATGAAAAGTGTAGGCTAACCAAGAGGAAATGGAATGTGAATGTGTTGAAGTCTGCTCAAAATGGCTAAGCAGTTACAGATTTAAATGTTGGTGTGTGTCGACAACGAGTGCTTGTTAAATTTCTGTGATGAAAATTTGACATTCTTAACTTCCTCTCTCTCTCTCTCTCTGCTCTTAAAATGTCCACGCCTTAAATATTGCTGGGGAGAACTCTGGCTCTGTGTATAGCATGGCTGACGTTGGCGACGAGGAAAATCCAAAGGAACGGTTGTAGCATTCACCACTTGAAGATGACATATGGAGGAAAGGGTGCAGATATTAGAACAGGACAGCAGACAACACTGTCCTTGGTGCCAATATCAAGAAGAAACTAGACTGTGTTGGTGGTGTCGACGTAAAAGAGGTGACGTGGAGTGTCGAGAGAACCATTCATCGCCATTAATGGTCCCCGTCGTCGTTTTCCAGCCAGGCACTGGTATGTGTGCAGCGCTCTGCAGCAGCGGCAAAATGTTGATGGTACTAGCAATAGTGAGTGCCACCTTGCGGGCTGAGAGCAGTTAGGGGACGAGGATCAAGTGCAGCAGCTGGTGCAGCAAGTGTAGGATAGCCTGGAGCATCCAGAGCACAAACTGTGGTCGCCATTTGGATGGGTTTGCAGAAGTATGGAACCAACAAGTTCCCGGAGGCTGTTGTCTTGGTGCATTGCCATGATCTCATTAGGCGAGTCAGCAGACTGAGATGGGCCATGCAGTGAAACCACAGAAACTTCAGGAACGTGCACTGATGCAACAGCTGGTACAGTGGGAAATTGTCTGGCAACTTCCATGACTTTGTCAGCATGGACAGCCAAAGTTGTCGCCAGGATAATCTGCACGGATACTGGTAGATGCTGCAGGAAAAGTTCCAACAGGAGCTGCTGGTCAAAAGTTCCTGCTCGATCCCCTAACAGGGCTTGCATGTGACGGAGAAGTTGTGTAGGGTGGCAGTCACCGAGTCTCCCCTCAGAAATAAGCTGTTGTAGACACTTACATTTGGGCAGCGTGGTATGCTCGAGGACAGTTGCCTTGAGAGTGTTGTACTCGTTTGTTGCGGGTGGATTGGAGAGGACATCGTACAATTCCAGCGTGACGCCACTAGGGGGAGAGGACTGGGTGTGGGCAAAGAGAGGTGATATAGAGAGAGCATTGAGAAGTGATACGGTGTAGGTGGTACAGTCCTTCAGCATTTACAAACCTGACTTCGGGATGTTGCGTCCAGAAAGGAGGAAGGTGAACAATGGTCACTTGAACAGCGAGTGGAGATGATGCGGCGGACATGGTTTTTTCATCGGAAAAGTTGGATTCAGCCATTCCAGGTCACCACTTTAGAGACGAGGCTCATAGAACACAAGCCCTTCTCAGGGTAAAAGCCAGTCTGCTGTATTGCTGCTGCTGCTCAAGAGACTTTTTCATCTTACCAAGGGTGCCACCACAAAACCAACCAACGAACAAACTCGGGTCACCAAGTATGGGGCAGTATGTTCATACGTGCCACTCTTCAACGAACCTCTTTCACGCCAACATAGCTCACTGTACATGTGGGACTGGTACCACTGTTTGAAGAAACTCTTTGATGCCGACTTGGAGCACTGGATATGT
This sequence comes from Dermacentor albipictus, assembly GCF_038994185.2. NCBI lineage: Eukaryota > Metazoa > Arthropoda > Arachnida > Ixodida > Ixodidae > Dermacentor > Dermacentor albipictus. The sequence continues at coordinate 44,253,976 of NC_091821.1, forward strand.
GTCACTCAGTCTGTGCTGGTCTTTAATGAACCTCTTTGATGCCAACTTAGGTCACTGGGTATGTGCAAGTATGTGTGTGCTGCTCTTTAATGACAGTCTTTGACGCCAACTTGGGTAACTGGGAATGTGCTGCTATACAGTGATGAAAAATATCCCTTAAACTTCTTCAATGCTGAGCAGAATCGGAGCCACGTCACAAGGGTTCCTCAAGGACAGCAACACGACTCATTAGCAGGCTGCGCCACAAATGCACTGGGTATGTGCCGCTTTTCAATGAATGCTTTTCATGCCAATGCTTTGGTGAGCAGTGCCAAGAATGCACTCGGTATGTGCTCCTCTTCAACAAGCCTCTCGCCAACTTGAGTCACTGAGTATGTGCCACTGAGCATGCGGCAAGCAAGGGAATAATTCTCAGTGTTCGAAGGCACCGGCGCACCATGCTTCTCGTCTCGTAGGCCATGCGCAGACTTCTCAGCAGTGCCACTAGATAGTGCAGCATGTCCAGAAAGAAGTGCAAGAAAGGAGCCCAGTTGCCGCATGATTCGTTTCTCAGCATTTGTATGCACCGGCGCACCATGCATTTCGAAAGTCTTACGCAGGCTTCGCAATGGCGGTGCAAGATGGCACGAGGTGTTCTTAGTGAAGTGCAAAAGAAGAATCTCACTGCAGTATATGCCTCATACATAAGTAGTTTTGATGGTGGCAATACTTTGTGTTGCTGTTTTGATTCAGTGCTAAATGCATTACCGTTGACAGTCATTGTGAGATGGGTTCTGCTGAATTTAAAATATCTTCGTAGTCCAAGCCACATAATTCATCATAGAAAGACTGCTTTATTGCATGTTATACCCGTGCCACACAGTTAACGTTAAGAGGAAGCTTTAGCTCGGGTGCTCCTATCTAAATACATGTAAAAGGAGAATTCGTTTTTTTTTTTTTGGCAACCACTGCACCAAATTTGACGAGGTTTGTTGCATTTAAAAAAAAAACTTAAAATCTAGTGACTGTTGGTCTCGAATTTTTTAGTTTGGGTGTCAATTTTTTATTAAAAATTGGCAAAAATAGAAAATTTTGAAAAAACGAAACTATCAAGTTTACATCTCTGTAACTCAACAATGAAAGATGATAATTCACTTCTGTGAATTGCATCTTAGTACATATAAAGCAGACAAAATTGATATTTTACACATGAATATAAAAAAAAGTTAGTAATAAGGAAATACAACTTTTGTAGAACCCTTGTAACCAACGTAATAAATTCACGTAAGATGTAAAATGACATATTGAATTTGTCTGCTTTGAATGATATAATGGATGTCGTTTACAGAACTGCGATATCAGTTCTTGGTGCAGAGCTATGAATTTGTAAACTTCGTGCTTCTATTTTTTTCAAACGGTCAAATATTTGAAAATCTTTTAAAGAAAATTCAATCCTTAAATCGAAATTTTGCTTCCAACAGTCACTAGAATTTAACTTTCTCTTTCAAATGCAACAAATTTCATTAAAATCGGTCCAGGGGTTATATCATAAAAATGTTTTTGCGTTTTACATGTACTTGAATAGGCCGCGTCGGAGTTGGGCCCGAGCTAAAGCTTCCTCTTCACGCCATTAATCTTAATGACCTTAAGTTTCTTAAAACTATTATATATGAAATTGGTGCCACGCACATTTTTTTTTAAGGTCACCTTCAATGCCAACAGCTATGTTATCCTGCGAAGCATACGAATGCTGCAAACGTGGTTTATTGCTCAATTTTTTTTAAGCATGCATTAGAATTGCGTATATACCGTAATCAGACATTATGAGCTACCATTATTGCTCGAAAATCTTCTTAGAGGAGGCCAGAAATAGGTGTTTTTGAAGGGAGATGATGTATTTAACACATTTGCTGTCACTTAAGCTCTGCTGATACAGGCACTGTCATAGGGGTCAGATGCATGTGTGCTGACTGGTCATGTTCAAATTATCTGGCGAAGGCCAATTTTAGGATCGAAATAATGAAACTTTGGTCCCATAGAAATGCATGGGCACCAGCCGAGACCTTTGGTCAATACTGAATTAACCGGCGTTGAATTAACGGAAGTTTACTGTAGTACGAGGAGGGCAGGTGCTGTATACTGCACATTAGAGACACTGGACAACCGGCTACTGTCAGGGGAAAAGATACTAGGGCGGTGGTGACAATGGACATATGCACTAAAGGTAGCTGCAGCACTAGTTCGCTTCCTGCATTTTATGGGCATACGAGATTAGCTGTAATAGTGACATACATCGTCTCAGTATTCTGTGCGCATATTTCCATTTTACAATTCGTCTTTCTCCTATCCTACCTTTTTAAATCCCTTTTTCCCTGTGGTAGCAAACAGGGCTTTCTTCTGGTTCCCTGCCTTTCCTTTTTCTCTCGTCTCCAAGCACATCATGATCGGAATTGTGGTATCATTATTCATTATTCATTATTGTTGTCAGAACAAGTGAAGCAGTGCGAGAAACTTACACACTTCATACCTGTTCAAAAAAACGCAAGAGTGTGGGGATACCATCTGTGCCCGTTATCAACAGCCACTGGCATTATCAGCTAGATTATGTGGTCTAGGCACTGTGACTTATTGCACATTGCTTCTGCACCAAGAGTAAATGTGTTGCATCACTGCATAAGAGATTCCCAATGACTTCAAAATTTGTGCACCGGCCAATATTTGTTCAAGAGAGAGATTGACTGGCAGACAAGTGGAAAGCCTGCTGGCCGCACTATAACCGTCTTAATGTGTGGCTGGCCCCTGAGCATCAGCCAGCAATGTGGGGAAGGAAGTATAACACGGATAGGAAAGGAGAGTTATGTATTAACTATTGCAGTTTTGCAACACTGGTGATTGTAGCACATATTTTTCAGCCACAAGTGAAGCGTACTCTGGCCCACAGTATCTGTGGCACATGGTATTGCCAGCAACATGCTTATCAATAATAAATCTGGGCCCTTATTTATAAGAAAGTTAGCGAATACCAGCCAATTGTGTTGTCATTCTTATTAGCGAAAGTGGTCACCTAGTGGCAAAGAGAGCACTTAAGAACGAAAAACTTTGTGGAATCGGTTCTTGAAATGTGTGCTTGGTCTGAGGCATTGTATTTGAAACATCAAACGTTACTGGCGTAGCATTGTGCACATGCTTTAACAAAATATAGCCACTGTATACTTCTGGCATATTTAATTTAGTGTTTGGGTCTATGAGTGTTAATAACTTCAGTACAGTCGGAACGCTTCTACTACGAAATTACCTGTATAACAAAGAATTCATTATGTCCTGGCCCAATTCCTATCATTTATATGTATTGTGAACGCCTCTAAAACTAATTGGCCTGTACAATGAAAGAATTCAGGTGTCTCTGACGGCTGATTTGTTGCTTTACAACTAACACCACTGCCCTCCGCAGACGCCACTTAGCTGCGCTCTGCACTAGCAGCAATGGCAACATTAGCGACACGCTTGGCAAGCGGGCCGATGTTGGTCAGTGTTACAGTTGTGCTGCATGCAGTGCTCCGGGAATTGCTAAACTTGTATGCTGCTTGTTGCAACACAGCAGCGGCTGCGATGGCTGACGAATACATCACAACTGATGACGATGTTATAATTTAATCGGAACTGACAATCGACAATGTCTTAAAAGTCATTTGGGGTGGAAAGACGTGAATATCAATGATGTCAACAGTGATGAAGAGCCTGTAAGCAAGCCAAAAACTTTTTAGGCATAGGAAGCGATAGCAGCATTCCACGATCTGCAGCATTACCTTGCGTCACTCCATCGTTTCTCCTTGGGGTATGCCTTATACCTCGGTGCAATGAGTTCAACTGTAGTTGAACATTTCATTGATAAAATGTAAAAAAAAATTGCCTTTTTTCACTATGTCTCTCTTCAGTTCCTGTTAAATAAAGGTTTTCTCTTGTTGAATGTGCTTAGGCTACTTTATTGTAAGTGTGGGACAGTGCACAATCTTTATAACGAAGTGACCTCTATAACAAAGGATTTTGGAGGTTCAGAGGACTTCATTATCAAGGTGTTCGTATACTGCATGCAATTATTTATGCGACAGGTTGAAAGTACAGTGGTACTGTAAACAGGCATTGTCTAAAACTTTTGTGAAAATGGAGCATAGCAATAACACTGACAGACTTCGTTTTCTCACCATGTTGTGTAAACTTTCTTGTGACCTGTTTTCAGGGAGATCAACAGCTTACTTATAGGCTACAAGCTGACAACTGTGGCACCTATCAATGGAAGGAAGTGAGTGTGTCTTTTTAATAGACATACGAGGTTCTTTGCTATGCAAGTGCTTGTTGAACATTGGAACTTTAAGATAGTAAGCCTCCATTTAATAAAGGTAAGAATGTAACAATGTTCAGTATACCTTGCTTGTATTGACACGTACCTCTATACTTAGTTTAACAAGTTAATTTTCCACAAAAAGTTCAGTTTATTGAAACCTTTGCACATTGTATATTTTCATTTTTAGCATTAGTGCAAAGCTAGAAAGAAAATGCAGCAACTGAGCATTTTTTAAAATCATTTCAAGTCATTTTGCATGAGTGTGCTTCAGATGGAGTGCATTAAAATTCACAAATGTGGTTTGCACATACTCCACAATAATGTGTGATGCTACTTTATGGCCTTTATATGCTTCTTTAGTTGACTCTCGAAAGCTAGCACATTTGAGTATAATGTTGTTTAAATGCACCGATGATGGGAGCAATTGGATTTCCCTCAATCTGAAAGGGATCATTTAGTCGAGCTAAGATGATCACAATGGGACCTCAAAGCAGTTCAGAATCACTCAACACATTTCATACTGTCAAACTATCACTAACATCCTGTGCAACTACCATGAAAAATAGCCTTAATCTTCCTGCCCTTCTCATGCACAAGAAATTATCTCGCCTCAGCATTTTCCAAAAGATCTATTATCACAGTCACATACTTAAATCACTCTGGATACAACCTACTCCTTTGATATCTTCATGTCTTGATCACCATTGCAAATTTCATATTCCTCGAGGAAACACAGTAACATATTCCCATTCATTTCTACCTAAAACTTGACGTGTCTGAAATCGCCTGCCCACCTCATCCACCAATTACTAACCCAGACAGATTCCGCGAAGAACTTAACAGGTCCTTTTGGTTTTTTTTTTTTTCTTGTTGTTTTTACATTCGTTTCTTTCTTACCTTCGTATATTTTTGTTTTGCGCATGTATGTGGGCATAGCGCAGCGACCTGTGTTTCACCATCTTTGGCATTCGATGTACCTTGTGGTAACATGCAATTATCTTCAATTCCTTTTTTTTGGATTTTCTGTTTATATAAAGTGCTTGCTATCAAATTTGTAAGTGTTCTTTCTATGCCCCTTCCCTCTATAACGCTGTAAAGCCTTGAAGGTACAGTAAATAAATAAATAAGGAGGGCAATTTTTTATGATTAATTATTGAAGGCAAAAGCCTAGCTTTATGCTTTCCTAGCAGTACGAAATAAGCAGACAACATTATGAAAATAACTTGCATCCTGCTTGCATGTGAAATATGTCGCCTCCATTTCCTTGAGTAATCTTTCAAATTGAACACCTTCAGATCTGCATGTTCGTTCTTGCATTGTTTTCTTTTTCTTTACAATGAAACAATTAGTCTTGAGCCCTTCTCCTTCACACCCTCCCCAAAATAAAGTGTTGCTAAACTTTTTTTGCACTTCAGGAACTTTATGGCCTCATCAAGTCAATCACAAGAGTGTCGTCGCAACCTTGTAGCTGTTTCAACTTGTCAGTCCTGGGTGTAGTACTCGTTTGTGCTGTGTTCTCATCCTGATATTTTTTTGCCATTACTTTTGATAATTGATACGGAATAGTATCCATTGCATGCTTCGACCTGCCATGGTGACTCACTGGCTATAGCATTCTGTTGCTGAGCACAAGGTCATAGATTCACTCGGCTGCATTTCAATGGAGGCAAAATGCAAAAACTCTTGTACTTAGACTTGGGTGCACATTGGAGAACCTCAGGTAGCCAAATAATCTGCAGCCCTCCACTATGGCATCCCTCACAACTCGCTGTACAGTTTTAAGATGTTAAACACTCAAATTGAATTTTAAATTTTGCATACCTTGCTTATCCTTGCACCTACAGGAACAGCTACCATCAGCCTCCCTTGCCACCCCTGCCTTACCCACTGTCATCTCATGTGGATGACCACCTGCAAAAGAAGTCCCCTGGTGGGCGTGTGTGCCAGCGTGGGAAATCCTTGCAGAAGTCTGGTAAGGGGGGGAACCTCTCTTCTAGCAGTGTGTTTGTATCTGTTACCTTGTCTCGTTCGTGAGCACTATCTTTTGTTTCCTCTTCAAGAACCTTGTGCTACTCTTTTATCGTTACTTTCAGTATGACCCTCATATTAATGCGATTAGCATTCTTGGGGTACTTCACACACTTTTAGGGGGCTGTCGGGCTGGGTCTATAACCATTTTCTTGCCAACTTGGATCGCTGTGTATTATATGGTCTATGGTCAAATGGTATATCATCGGGCTGCTGTGCTGAGGGAAGCGGGTTCGAAACCAGCCATCAGACCAACTTGCGTCGCTAGGTATGTGCCTTCAATGAGAAACCTCTTTGCTGCCAACTTGGGTCACTGGGTATGTGCCACTGTGTATGCACGCTCTCCACAGAACCTCTTTGATGCCAAATTGAGTCGGTCAGTGTGTGCTACAGGGTATGTGCCACTCTTCAGTGAACCTCTTTGACACGAACCTGAGTCACTGGGTATGTACCAATCTTCAGGGGACGAGCAAACCGGACATCCTTCCAGTTAACCTCCCTGCCTTTCCATTTTTCTCTCTCCCTCTTTTACTGGACCTCTTTGACACTAACTGGGGTCGCTGGGTATGTGCCGTTCTTCAATAACAAAAAAAAAAAAATCTTTACAATTTTTTCAATGTTGGGCGAAATCAAACATGTGTGCCATGCCCAGACTTTTTTGCCGCTCGATGGCATAGCATGTTTAGAGGGGAAACACAAGAGAGGATCCAGGCTGCATACATGCCTGATATATCACATTGCAGGCATGCATTGCATTACACTGTATTGCGGGGGCAATACAGTGTGTTGCCACATTACTTCAGTGCTAATTGCATTAACTTCGTCATTCATTGTAAGATGGGTTCTGTCCTGCTAAGCACGAAGTCGCGGGATCGAATCCCGGCCATGGCGACCACATTTTGATGGGGGCGAAATGTGAAAACACCCATGTACTTAGATTTAAGTGCACATTAAAGAACCCCAGGTCGTCCAAATTTCCAAAGTCCCCCACTACGGCGTGCCTCATAATCATATTGTGGTTTTGGCCCATAAAACCCTATAATTTAGGTTAAGATGAGTTCTGTCGGAATTTTTTGTAACCTGCACCATCGTCACCTTCTTTCTTAACCAGCTATAGATGATGTTCCATTTGAAGTGAATCCAAAGTACCGAGCCATGTTTAGACTCTCCGAGGTGAGTACTTCTTCTCGAACGCTTTGTTGAGACCTGCATAAATGAATTATGCCTAGCTGAGCTTTGTGTTTTTCTACTTTTTGTTTGAAATCTTTAATTTGTAAGTAGTTCAAAGTTGAATGCCGGCCATAAAAATTAAAACTAAGATGTTTCAGCTCCCGCGCAGGAACCTTGTTCCCAATCTAGAAATTTTTATGGTCAGCGTCCAACTTTCAACTAGTTACAATGTCTCCTCCCGACCAGACAGGTTTCCATCAAACTCTTCATTTCAATCTTGAATAGAAATAGAACTGTGTAGTCACAATTTAACATCTGCCCTGCTTCTTGTAATGTGTATTGGCACAGGCAGCTGAACTCGTAAAACTTGCTACGACAGTGACAGTTTCATTAATCTTGATCCCTCATAGTGTTCTGAATGAAATATTTCACACTGAAAACTACCTAAATGAACAATCTGGAACCCCCTGCCATGTTGTTGCTTGTTCAGTTATTTCGTACAATTTGTGGAGGTTATGAGGCTGAGTGAGCATTTTCAGTAGCAGTAGCTACACTACACTATTGCGCATGCCAGAGCGTGAAATGAAGATTAACTTAGAACAAAGCATAACGAAGATCAGACATAAAATAAATAGTAAAGATGAAGGTTCAATTTCAGTGAATCATGCTGATATGCTTTAGCCTCATAACCCCACAATGTGTAACAAGCATGGCTGGCTTGAATTCAGTATTCACTTGATCTGGGCACACCCTTTTACTTTCACGAGGCCGCAAACAAGAGGACACAGATGCCAGGAATCGCCAGTGATAAGCGAGTTAAGATTTTTTAACATGCTTCTGCACCTTATTTCTTCCACTTAACTGCAAAGAGTGCTTATAAGTTCATTTTTACTTGTTCTCCAATTTTCTACACCTTAGTCTGCTGAGCTCTGTTGATCTCTTCATGTTGCAAGTTGTTGCATGTCCACTACCACCTATAGATGGCAGTACTTTATGCATTCTAACGTGTGTGCAGATACTATCCTTAGTTTGGGCAAGAATGTGCTTTGTGAGTAAAAGCTGACTTTTCATTGGGACTGTGAAGACGTGATGGGTGAAACGCTTTCTTGTGACACTTGGGTGCTACACACCGCTGGCATGCGATGCCATAATTGACATCCATAATTGACTTAGCCATTTCATGCTGATGATGCTCTCCCTCTGTCAACTCAATTACCAAATGCAGCTGAGGATTGCCAGACGATACTCTCTGGCTCTCTCGCTGTGCTCCCTTGTCCACAGTTGTGTCTGCATCTCATATGAGACATTACATACCCTGTGCAGTCAGTCGGAGCAGCAGGTTTTAATAATAATAAATAATAATAATACTTTATTGATGACTTGAGAATCATACAATGGAAGAATCGGGCCTGCCAAAGCCGCAGTGGGCTTGAACGGCAGTGCCTGGCAGACAGCGACAGAGCCATCAGTAACATGTTATTAGTTTGTAGACAACAGTGAGAAAACAAAAACACACACACGCACACATGACAGGCTTCCGATCACGCATTAATGTATCTAAGAGCCTTTCTGAGACCATATTTCGTCTTCACATCTTGTATGCTTTGGGGAAGTAAATTAAACATTGCTGGGACATAATAGTTACGGAGTCTTCAACCATATCTCGTCTTACAGCGGGGTGTAACATACGGATTCTTTGGTCTCAGGCAACAAACAGGCACATAAGGAATTTTATACTGGCTTATCCAAAAATGCTTTAAGACAACAGTTTATAGCAGCAAGGAATTGAAATCAGGTAAAGACAAAGTTTTGAACACATCAGATTTGGGGGGGACATCATAAGCAACATGCTTCAGAATGCCACGATGGACGGAGTTGACCCGGTTTACCAAATGTTGAGCGCCATGACCATATGTAGATATCCCATACCGGATTACACTGTAGCATAAGGCATGTACTACAAGCTTTCGGACAGACAATGGCATGTAAAATTTAATATTATACAAAACACAAGACACTGCGAAGTTTTTGACAAATATATGCGAAATGAGAGTTCCAGGATAAATCACTGTCGAAAAAAACACCAAGGTATTTAATTGAACAAGTGTATTGCACAGGGTCACACAAACAGGGATTGCGATGTGATGTGTGCAAATATAATGGGGACGATAGGGTAACTTGCTTGACAGGGTTGTGGAAACAGATTAGTTGAGTTTTGGACGCTGAAATGCCTAGTTTTGTGATTGGCTGAGGTGCCTTCTTTCATTTAACCATTTATTTATGCTCATTTCCTCATTTCTCCCAATGCTTACTGTTGTGACAGCATGACAAAGATAGCTTCCTGTGACGTCAATGCCATCTTACTTTGTGGCCAAGCCGTCAGCGTAGCCAACTTTCACATTGAAGAAAATTTAGTACTAACCTTCTCATTTTCATCATTTTTTTTTTTTTCAAGAAATGGCTTTAAGGTCTATCTGAAAGAGGATGGGGAGGCGTATTTGAGCCATCCTAGGAGCTGCGTGTGCTTGGCAAAACCCAAGAGCAAGTCTAGAATAAAGCAGTTTCAGCCAGGTGGTCCATATGGGCATGATTATTGTGACAGCTTTCACTGAGGCATATTTGATATATTCGGCACAGTTTCTGTGTCTTTATTCATTCGTTGTCATATTCTGTTTCCCCCAAGAATCTGGTACATGCATTGCATGTGCTTATGTAGGTCTTTAACATGTTCGTTATGTTGACATGGTTTTACGTTTTACAGATTCTCATTATTGTTATCTGTTAAGCAGCACTAAAAGTAGGGTAGTACTCATCATAGGTTAAAGCTGAAATTTTTAATTGTGCTTTTATTAGAGAGCTTCAGCAAATGGCTTTTTCTGACCACTTTTTCACGTTGACATGTGACAACTGTGATTTTGTAATCAGTGAGTCTCAGCTGAATTAATTCTGCTTCTTTTTTTTTTCTTTACCTTTATCTCGATCTCGTAGTTCACCATGCCAAACATTAGGCTCAAGACGGCTAATGAAATCTTTGAGGAGGTGAGTATGTGGCGTGAACAGAAAGACTCTTTGGTAACATTCAAGTGGAAAAATTGTTCTAGAAGCTCGCAGATGGTGAACTCTTCACAACAGTTTGAGAAAATAATGTTAAGAAAATACTGACTTGGAATGTTGTATCAAATATTGAATATTCATTGTAATTTTCAAAGCACATATATTCATTTACACACGGAGTGAAAGAAAAAAATGCATTTAGCCTAGCCGCACAGGAATTAGCATTATGTCAGAGGTTTGCACAGCAATGTAAATGTAAATATTAGATTGTACAGTAAAACCTCATTAAACCGTACTCGCTTAAACAGTAGTTTCATTTTAAAAGTAGTAAAGTCAAATCCCCAACTCAACGGCCGTTGAACATAATGTGTCTTGCATCCGCATAAACCGTACCAGCTTATTGCGTACGTATTGGTTAACACATAGTGTTTCCACTTTTCGTCGCGCAATCACGGCGGTGCGTCGTCTACATCGAGCGGCCCGGCAGAACAACAAGCCTTAGAGATCAGCACAACGGCCTCTAAGCGCCCAGTGCGTTTGAGCATGAAGCCACATCAACATCAATGTCGTAGAGCTGCAATGAGCACATGTGGCTCAAGGGCACCGTAGGGAATGTAGAGACAATCCTAGGAGTTGTGTATCTGAAAACGGGGAATGATTTGAAAAAGAAATCTTTCGTCACCCTGAGAACCAAGGAACGCAAGGAAGCAAGGACAATCCGACAGTTGGAAGGCCAGTCAGATGATGCACACGGTTTTATCATGGCTGTTGAAAAAGGAGAGTGCAAAACATTTCAAATCTATGGCCAAGGACATCAGGCAGCTAGCTATGAAACGGGAGATAATCATCCTAGGGGACATGAATGCACATCTGGAATACTTTGACGGGGCGGCAGATGCAGCAGGACAGATGTTAGTAGATTTTTGTGAGGTCCATAATTGTGTAATTGTCAATACTGAAATTAAATGCGATAGAAAGATAACATGGAAAAGAAATAACTCCCACTCGACAATCGACTACTGCCTAATGTCCCACTAGCTGTATATACGGTTGGGAGGTATGGAAATTGATGAGGAAGGTACAAAAAACCCGGGGAGTGATCACAAACGAATCAAAATCTGTTTTGGAAGGGCAGTATCACCGATAGAAACTAAAGAAAGGAAAAGCATGAGCAAACTGAATGACAGGCAGCTGCAAGAAGTGGCGAAAAACTATGAAAACATAGTATCCAAGCAATCGCAAAGGGCGTGGACATACGACGAGTTAGTAGGTATTTTTAAAAGAGAGCTAGAGAAGGGACAGACTAAGAAACTAGGAAGTAAGCAGGGAAAACATAAACCGAAAAGCTGGTGGGACCGAGAAGAAAGCTGGTGGGACCGAGAAGTTAAGGAGGCCATAGAGCTACGCAAAGATGCATGCAGAAAACACAGAGCAGCAAAGAAAAGGGGAGCCCCACCAGAAGAGGTGGAGACAAAATGGGAGAATTAACTTGCAATGAAAAGGGAAGCATCGGCAATTAACTTGCAATGAAAAGGGAAGCATCGGCAATAATTCAAGCCGAGATAGCAAAAGCTGTGGTACAGTGGTTGTTAGAGATATGCAAAAAGATAGAAATGCCTCTAACATAAGGCAACAGAGTAAGAAGACAGAGGTGGTCCAGCACTCATTGACCACACCAGAAGGAAAAAAGGTAGAGGGAGAGGAAGCTCAGGAACATATTAGGTTAACATTAGAGGCAGCATTTGCAGAGCCAGAGGGTAGCGAAATGGAGAAAAATGACAACGGGGGGACAGAAGGGGAGGAGAACTGAGGAATGACAAGTAAGGAATGGTACAGAATTGAACACAAGGTCCCTGTGGGAACAGCGCCAGGACCTGATAAAATTAGGCCAGAAAAGTAAATTAAAGTTGCGACAACTTATTGAACAACTAGTTGTAGGGGCAGATGTTCCACAGGACTGGAAATCGAGTGGAATGATATTAGCATACAAAGGTAAAGGAAGCAAGGACAACATTAAATCCTACCGGCCAATAACTGTTACATCAGTCATATACAGATTAGCAATGCAGATGGTGAAAATGAGAATGTAGGGATGGGCAGAATGTGAAGAGATCTTGGGAGAGCTGCAGAATGGATTTCGAAGGAAGAGAAGGCTAGATGATAATTTATTTGTTATAACACAGTGCATAGAGATAGTGGCAGCCAGGCAAAAACCGCTATAGATAGCTTTTTTTAGACGTTAGAGGAGCCTATGATAATGTAAACCGAGAAAAGTTATGGGGCCAGTTGAAGAAATATGGTCTAGATAGAAAGTTGGTTGAATTCCTACCACAAGTTTATACAGATAATGAGGTAGAGATAACATGAGAGGGGGAAACTACAAAGCCAGCTAACATAAGAAGTGGTCTCGGGCAGGGCTGTCCATTGTCGCCCCTGCTTTTTATGATTTACATGAGCCAAATGGAAAAGAGGGTAGAACAGAGCACAGTAGGAACCGACATAAGCTATATGCTGGAAGGGCAGAAGGTAATGAAGTACTAGCCAGACTGATGTATGCAGATGATATTGTGCTGCTTGCTGACACCCGAGTAGGGCTACAGGAACTAATGAGAATATGTAGAGAGGAAGGAGAAAAATTGGGACTGTAATTCAGTAGAGAGAAGTCTGGGATAATAGTATACAATGAAGAAAGGGGGGCACCATTGGAAGTACAAGACACTAAGATTGATCATGTTGAAAAATACAAGTATTTGGGCATATGGCTAAACGAGGGCAAAAAGTACTTGGAAGAACATTCAAAAATTATGATTGAAAAAGTGAAAGGGAACTCAGCTGTAATGAAACACAAGGCACTATGGAACTGTAATACGTACGAGGTGGTTAGAGGGGTATGGAAAGGGGTTATGGTACCTGGCCTCACATTCGGAAATTCGTTACTGTGCATGAAATCGGAAGTTCAGGCATGCATGGAAACAAGACAGAGAAGTGTAGGCAGGTTGGCCTTAGGGGCGCACAGGAACACACCAAATGAGGGAGTTCAGGGGGACATGGGATGGACATCCTTCGAAGGTAGAGAGGCTATAAGTAAGCTAAAATATGAACAGAGACACACAGCACTGGGGGGGGAAAGTGTACAAATATCTATACATTAAAAGTTTGAACACAAAGTGGACACTCGGAACTAGGAAGCTGAGGTTTAGATACCTACAGCCGAGGGAGGAGGCCCAACGTGGTTCTTGTGTGGGAAAGGAGGCGAAGGAGACGGAAAGAAAAAGGTGGGAAGAAACAATGCTCGGAAAGCCAGTGCTAGCTATGTATAGGGCACAAAAACAGGAGATAAAGAGAGAGCTCTTATTTGATAACTCGAGGGGCAGCTCACTATTATTCGAAGCTAGGACGGGGGTTTTGAGAACAAAAACATGCAGGGCTAAATTTGAAAACGTGGGCCTTTTATGCACTGCTTACGGAGCCGAAATTGAGACCACACAGCACACTGAGATGCACAGAACTTCGCCCTACCCTGGCTGAGGGAACAGTGACAGATATGGAAGGGGCATTAGGTTTTCCCCAGGGAACGAGTGCAAATAGACGAGAAAAGCGTGGCAGTAACGAAGGGGAGGCTAGAGGATTGGTGGAAGAAGTCAAGGGAGAGATGAGATAATACCATAAATCAGGGAGATAATGTTTTCTATACTATTTTAGCTATCCATTTTGGGGGGGAGTGAAAATTAAAGTTAAGGGGAAGGGGCATATAAGTGGGGAAAAAAATGGAGGGGGAGTAAAAGCTTAGATGGCGCCAGCCGCCGCCCATTACGAAGGGTGTAGCCGCCATCCATCCATCCGTGCCAGAGAGTGTTGTGGCATCATGCAAGCGAGAAGTTGTGTCATGCCGAAACTCGGATAAAAGAGACGCTGGGTACTTAGCATAGAAGAAAAATTAGACATCGTCCATGCTATCGAGCATGATGCGAAAAGTCGGCGCTGGCACGCGACGTGGGTCTACTGTTGACTACAGTGTGTGGCATTTGGAATGCGAAGAAGTTGCTCAGCAGCGCTGCTGCGATCACGAAGAGATGTCGGCTACAAGGTCCGACTTTTCGCCATCTTTGCCTCTGTTGTTGCCAAAGTGTCGCTTAGCGATAGTGATAAGGACGACACGGAAAGCGACAGCACAGGCGATTCAGGGCCGACAGTGGCAGAAGCTGTGCATTACGTCAGCCTCATGAATGCAGTCGTTGCGACGAGAACAGCACCTCGCAATGAAAAGGTGCCCCACAGAATCTGCCATGTGAGTGTTTGCTGAGAAGAGGGGGCTGGCTGAAAAGCTGTCTCACAGCTTCAGCAAGTTTGAGGCTGCTGTCATCGCTGCTAGGCTGCCGCAGCAACAAATGGAAATAACACGTTTGTCACGCGAAGTAAATAAATACTGCATGTTTTTTCCCCTTTCATCGCACTCTCTCCGAATTCCGTTTTTGACACGTAAGCGGGCAATCTCATGCTACTTCGGTTAAGCAGTACTACCGTTTAGTATGTACTTTTTCCGAGCTCCGGCCAACTACGGTTTAACGAGGTTTCACTTTATGTGAAAAATGCAATTTATTGTATAATTATATGATATCTAGAATTGCTATTGGCTACACTCGCAAGAACTAAATACGTTAACAAGTCATGAACTTGCTGAGTTCTTGCATTACAGTTATGTCTTTTTGCAGAATTGTCAAAAATATCTGACGAGATCCTCCCAGTGAGCATGTCAAATATTTAATTTATTTGTGAGTCAGAAATTATTGTTCAGAAAGGTGACCATCTATCCACCACATTACACATTCTAAAGTGCAAGGCTTGTTAGAACCCTTTCCATCTTGAACAGCTTGAACAGCTTACGTGCTGGACACGTTTGTACTGCATGATCCACTTGGATGGAAATGTTTTTTCAAATCATTAGTGATAGATAGTACAATATTACTACTTTAATTGCACTACTTGACGAAATATACTTGCGCCACAAATCACAATGTGCCTAGGTAACTAACAAAGT
The DNA here is from genome assembly GCF_038994185.2 of Dermacentor albipictus. Lineage (NCBI taxonomy): Eukaryota > Metazoa > Arthropoda > Arachnida > Ixodida > Ixodidae > Dermacentor > Dermacentor albipictus. The sequence continues at coordinate 44,269,587 of NC_091821.1, forward strand.
TTCACTAGTTAAGCTTTAATTACTTTAGGTCAGATGTGCAAGTGCATAATTAAGCTATGCAGTGCTAAGGTTGCACACATTCAGCATAAATCCTGAAGTTAGGAGTAGTTTTGAGGTGCTTGTCCTCAAAATGTGCTTTGAAAATACATTTGTATGCACCGTGGGACAAACTTAAGTGGCACAGATTTTTCAGAACGGGTATATTGATACTGCTGGTAGTCTTTAAATTCTTTCTAAACAGACATACTTTAATACTGACAGGCTTCAATTCTGCCATTTCAGCATTTGTCCTAAAGTAATTAATTAAAAAGCAAAGTAATAAAGCATTTGCTCATTACTCAATGCACATTGTGATTTGTTGAGACAAGAAATGTCTGCCTCATCAAATATTCCACCTGGAGTGTTAGAATATTACAAACTGCCACAGGTTAATTTTTAGAAATCTCTTTTAATTCACAAGAGATTACACTGTATACTAATTTTCTTTTAGTTAGCTGGGAGATAAACTGCTACTAGCTCCTATTTGGTCTGATGCGATGCTTAATTTTGTGCTCATAATAGACTGTTCGCACCCGGGGCCACTATGGGGCTGCAGGTGCTATGCAGTGCACAGTTTGGTGGGTGAGCGATTAAGCTTGTTGACATTTTAAATTCATGATAATTATGGCAAAACTGCTGTATTGTATTATACAGGGTGTCCCACGTAACTTGAACCAAGAGTTTAAAAAATGAGAGGCGTGTCGGAAGCGAATTGAACCAAGCACATACTATTCACAATAGCCTACAGTAACTCGGACATTTTTTTGTTTTCCCCATAACTTGATAATTAAGTTTAATTACCCAACTTTTAAATTATTGGCTGAGGATCCCAAGTATGGTGCGCAGATTTGTAGGGCACATTCAGAAACCACCGATTGAGTTGTTTCCTTTACGATACGTCTCACGTAGTCCTTTTTTCCAGGTTGCAAAGAAAGCCCATGAAATATGAAAAAAAGCCATGTGATGGAGTGCTTGCGCAGTGGTATTGTGCTGCTCAAGTGTGCGTTCGGTGAACAAGGCGGGCTCTCGTCGGATGATGGCGAAAATGCGTGCTGCTGGCTGAGCGCTGCCAATGAGAAAAAGAACGCCCTGTCGCTTCCTCGTCGCCAGTCACGATGCAGCTGACCTTGTTCACCGAACACATGCTTGAGAGCAACACAATACCACTGCGCGAATGCTCAGTCACGTGGCTTTTTTCATATTTTGCAGGCTTTCTTTGCAACCTGGAAAAAAGTACTACGTGAGACGTATCATAAAGGAAACAACTCGATTGTTGGTTTCTGAAGGTGCTCTACAAGTCTGTGTATCATACTTAAGGTCCTCAGCCAATAATTAAAAAGTTGGGTAATTAAACTTAATTAATTGGCGAGTTATCTGGAAGACAAAATATTGTCTGAGTTACTATAGGCTATTGCAAATAGTGTGCTTTCGGTTCAATTCGCTTCCGACACGCCTTTAGTTTTTAAATTCTTGGCTCAAGTTATGTGGGACACCCTGTATATGACGGTATTACTGATGAATCTCTGCAAATATGATAATGCAGTCTGTTAGGATCGCAGAAATGTGATCAGGAAACTGGTTAAACATAGGAGAATGACAGTCGGTCCACTACCTCTGTTTTGGCAGAGGTCCAGTTGACCTCGGCCAGAACTTCACATCCAGTTGTTTTGTCCTGTTAATAAAGTATGCGCACACATGTGTACAGAGAGAAAGAGAAAGAGGTCGCGCATAGCAAGCATTGGTAACGGGTAATTAACAGGGTAGGTAACACTTGTAACAGATGACCAGTGGTCTACCAGTATGACAGAAGGGGTGCCATGGGGGCAGAACTGGTTATCACTGGTTGAGGCCTTCTTCCTGCAGTGAAATTTAAAAGCCACTATTAGTAGTGTAGTACTAACAGAATGTTTCCACCAGTGGGTGACAGCTCTGTACACGTGTGGCAGTGGCAAGCCGGTTATTGCCAGGTGTACGAGCTGGGGGTCATATATGCTTGTGCACGCACTTTCTGTCTTTGCAGTACAACTATAACTTTCAAGTGGAACGCCAAGCTCAACAGACCTGACTTGCAGAGGAGTTGCCAACCATCACCCTACCACCATTTCTTCCTGCCTGAACAGGGCCCCCTCCCCCAACATCTCCAGCATTGACATACTACTATAGCTGCAGTTTTTTCTAACTCTGAGGTGGACACAGTAGTGGAAAAAAGGTGATTTTGACATTATATGCTGAAGCACTACCATGAGAGCAACAGTGCAGCAGGACTGAAGACACCTGCATCAGCCATTTGAGCAGTTACACAGGCTTAGAACAGACTTCTCTCTCCTGCAGTGTGCTTGCATTGCTTCAGGGAGCTTTCTCGGCCCTGTTGATTTTACTACATAAGAGATATTCGCTTTGTGCTTGTAGTGCCAACACTTGTTTCAGCTTTTTGTAAGTGACACCGTCCTTTAGGCACTGCGTTTATGTGAATTTTTTTTCTCCTATATTGAAACATGCCAGCTTCTGGTGCCACACGTGCACTTTAACTTTTAATGTGTGATAGTTTCCACCATTTTTTTTATCCTACTGTGAAACGGATCTCGTAGGTTTTCAGATGTTTAGCATGATGTTTATTGTTTTTCTTGCAGTGCTTCACTTTGCTGTGTTCATTTGTTCTCGCTAATGTTTCGCATTTTAAAAAAAAATTCATGCCCTGTGACAGTCCTCTTACAATAAAGGTGTCGACATCCGTGTCCTGTATTGCGTTTGTCGGCACCCTTGTAGCGATATACACGCCTATGTTTTATTGCACGACTGCTTATTGCTAAACAGTCTTGCCATCCTCAAGAAGCATCTTGCATGTAAGGATACATATCTTGAGGATAAAATTCTGTGGGAAATATATAGATTAGCATATATACAGTATATATTATCCTTCTACTTTGGCACAGCATGAATATTTCAATTATTCCAAAGTAAGCCTACTATTATAGAAAAATTGTCAGGGTATGCAAAATAAAATTTAAAAATCTTGCCACTTGCAGTACTACTAGTTTTTCGAACATACTGTTGGCTACTCGGACACTGTGAACTAAGAAATGTAGCAATTCTTGAGCTTTATTCACCAAAGTTGGGATCACATTGGACAATGTTTCCCACCTTGGCATGTTGTAAGAGCAGTGCTCTACATTCCTACATGGTGTATCTAATGGACAGCAGATAAAGAAAGATGACATGGTCAACTATAATGGTAGTTTTACAATAAATTGCTTATTTTTATTAAATGTTTGACAATTTAGCTTGCAGAAATGTTAATACACTACAGGGTGCCTAGTAATTTTGGTTGCTGCTGGTGGATCGTATTCCTTTTACATGGTTTGCAGAACTTTTGCGAAGCTTGGTATACTTTTGTGTCCATTAAACCACCAAAAACAAACAAAAAACACCAAAATTTTTGAAGCTGCATGGCACGTTTAATGTCGTCTGATTAATGTGATAAAGCTCAAGCACATATTGTCAGGGGTAGAAGTGTGGATTCTGTTGTAGCAGCAATTTAACCTGTTTGCTGCATGGTGTATGTGGTTGTCATTGTTTGTTTTGGTTTGTAATGATGGTCAGTGAGAGAAGATAGAAGAAGCAACGCCGTCCCCAGGCGCCATGCAGTGAAATATCTTTGCAGTACTGTTTCGATGCTACAGTGGTATCCAAACTTTTGCTCCTGATGGTACCTTTTGTAAATAATGATATCGCTGTGTATGTGCGCGGCTGAGGAAACAGAGTGAAAATTGTCATTTGGTATCCCAAAGGCATTCTAAATGCACAGCTTACAAATATAAGTCCTTGGCACTTTGCCTCTTAGAGGCACTTGGACAAAGACACACAGGCAAACTAAACTGAACTGGAGAAGCACCGTAGCAGAGTGATGCACAGCTGGAGGACCTTGCACCTTCTTACGAATGGTCAGCCAATGCACTGTGAAAGTATGTTGTAAGGGGTGTCCTCGGGTGCCAATAACACAGAGTGCATTTGTGCATTGCCGGTACGATGGCCACCCATTTTATCTGAATCAAGGCAGCTTATCTGTATAGTCCCCTGAAAATAATGTAAGACTAGCTAGGAAATAGTCACCTTATTAGCTATCCAACTAGTCGGGTATGATGTCAGGCTGACGTGAAAAAACGACACAACTTTCAACCTTTGGTTTAATGTCGAAAATCTGCATGTGGACAGCTAAACTGCAAATGTTAATGAGGAATTTAAGGAATAAATTGACAAATGGCATGAGCCTCTCTAGATATTTCTTTTTTTGCATCCTCGTCCAACTTTTCAGAGCTTACTTTTGCAGTTTTAGCAGCCTGTTGTCCTGCAATACTTGAAATCGAAACATTCTAATTTTGATTCTGCACAACGACTCAAAGTTTATCGATACAGGTTTGTCCAGAATTGTTAGAATATGGGGTGCTTCCATAATTTGATAAGTAATCGCTGTTTAAAAATATCCTGTTGGCCTTTGAAAGTCGAAAGCACACCTGTGCGGGCACAGGCTCCAAAAAACTTTTAACGATTATAACTCAGATTTTTTTAAAGACGATCCCCTGTATTCTAGAATGTACCTCCACTCAACATTTTACCTCGACTCGAGAAAGTGAACTGCAGTCCCGCCCCATGGCAGCAGTCACCGCAGTTCACTGACGCACCATAGCGATTCTTGGAAAACATAGCATCATCTTCAGTTGACGGGCAGCCTTGTGCTTAGCTCGTTGAAGTGCAGGAAGAGCTTTGAGTCAAGATAGTTTAAGAGTCAGGGAAATGTCTTTCAAGGAAATTACCTACACTTTTCAATATCTGGTTTGTGTGTTTCTAGCCTGTGTTTCCCGTTTAAAAAAAGCGAGTCAACCAAGTGTTGACGCTGAAGAAGACGAGGTACATGGTGGTTAAAACGATTAGATGATTAAATGTTGATTGTTCTCACTATTATGTCTCCTTATGTTCATTATTCACTCATTTTATATCTTATTCATATTGCATTTCATATGCATTATGTCTACCTTGTCTTGTTTAGTGTCGACACTTAGTTGACCCTTTCATTTTTCAGTGTTTGACACTCTGGAATGCACCCCTTGCCTTGGTTTTGTTGCTCTTTCACGCTACTGTGAAGCATAGGGCCTATTAGCCCCATGTGTCTACGGCTTCTTCAAAACACGTGCCAAAGGCTCGGGCAACACACTCGCACGTCCAGCAGCTCTCCACTTTGCCTGCTCTTTTTACCCACCTATCCTTCGTCCCAAACTCTGGTACTCATGCCATCTGGTGAAGGGCGCAGCTGTTAAGTTAGATGGCACATGACCTTCGAGATTGAACATGCTGCCAGGTTTTGCTCTGGCTGTCCCATTCATACGGAGAGAATGGGATGGTTCAGTGATGGGTGTGGTCGGCTCCTCCGCACCGCAGCGCTAATAACCGAGGCCTTTCCATGCATCTGTGGAGGCTTTTAGACACTCCGGTACTGTTGCTGCATCTTGGATGAGGTGATAAAAAAAATTATTTTGCACTGATTTGGAAATGATGGCAGAAGGTGAACAAGAGGCAAAGTTTGCTGGCACCTATTTATTTTTAAATTCAGTTTTCTTTTTTTTTTTTACAAAACATACTCCCACAGCTCTCTGTCCTATGGTTCTTTTGCTGTGTCCTGTGTCGCGCTGTTTAACACTCCCTCTACGTTCACGTAGGTATGGAACGTACAAATATTCGAAACTTTCGAATAACAAATCGAATAGTGCCCTTTTCGATTTGGTCTTCAAACTGAATAGTCGGTGTGTGTAAATGCAACTTTTTTTCGAATACTTCTTAAATATTTCAAAACGTCAGCTGCCCAAATATACTTAGAATTGGAGCAATAGTATGGTAAATTTCCACCCCCGCGGGCATAGTATAGACATCCAACCTGAGAACTTGCATAGTGGAGCAGGCTAAGTCACTTCGGGTAGCAATAATTTACAGGCTGTATCGCGATCATTAGCACACTCTGAAGAGCCCTGTGCATGCAAAGAGACTATTTGCTTGCTCCTAATGCTCCATTTGTGCTATTATTAAACATCTCGTAACATACTAAGTAAGGCAAAAACTTGCTAACATTAAGAATACCGGGATGTGAACATCGTGTTATATTAAATGTGATAACATCTGTTCTCTGTAACCCTAATGGTCCATAGGTTGGATAACTGGTGGACCATTAGGGTTACAGAGTGGGTGCCAAGTGAAGGGAAGTGAAGTCGAGGATGGCAGAAGACTAGGTGGGGTGATGAAATTAAGAAATTCAAAGGCACTACCTGGAATCGGTTGGCGCAGGACAAGGGTAATTGGAAATTGCAGGGAGAGGCCTCCGTCCTGCAGTGGACATAAATAGGCTATAATTATTTTTATTTGAAAACTATTTGAAAATTATTCGATTTGATTGGCTTCTGGCACTATTCGATTTGTATTCGATTCGGTCTCAAAAATCACTATTCGCACACCCCTTACTTAGGTATGTAGAAAAATACCTCTGCAAGAGTTCATGTGCCAGAAACACACTTGAAAATTTGCAGGCTATATGTACGTTTATTATTTTGTGAGCTTGCATCAAAACTTTGAACGACTAGTCTGTTGGTGTCTGCACTTGCTTTTGTCTGTGAATCTCGCTGTCATGATAGGGCGAGAAGCAAGACTTGGCATGATCTGCCCACAGAAACCTGCGACCATCACTTATGCACTTAGGTGTAGGTGCACGTTAGGGAACATGCAAAAGCGGTCAAATTTAATCTGCTGTCGCCCACTACAGTATGCCTCATAATCCGATCGTATTTTTGGCACAACCCAGATTTTCCTTTCTCATCTTTTTTTCTCCTGCTGCAATTGCCACTCTTTTCCATGCTGTCGCCTTTTGTAATGGGGTCACTCTTCAATTTGATTTTGAAATATTGAACCATTTATTGAATGGTGCTAGTGTTGTGTGTCTTGACATTATTTATTTATTTATTTATCACAGTACCCACAGCGCCAGTTTGGCATTACAGTGGGGGGGAGAAGTACATATATCATTGACAAATAAAAGCAGTTATTGTAGAACACATGAAAAAAAAAGTTACAGTTCAGGGCAAATCGCCGACACAACAAAAAGAGAAAAAAAGAAGCAGAGCATAACCGTACATGCGCGAAGTGAAACAAAGCGGTTCACAAACATGCTTCAGTTCACAAGCTAAACCATTCAAAACTTACTATTTGAGAGTACAGAATGAACTTTTATGCTGGTCTACATATCTAGTACTCGCTTTGTTATCAAATGGACAAACCGAACTTGCCTAATTGAATATGCTAGTCCAAAGGCAAATATTCAAGGTGAAGTGTCACTGAAATGTACAAACGTACAAAGAATGTTTCAAAGGCTCCTGAACCACCCCTCGGGCTTGGTGAAGCAGGGTGTCTACCAACTGGGAAAACCGGGAATTCTCAGGGATTTTGAGTAGTCTGGAAAAACTCAGTGAAAACTCAGGGAATTTGTGCTTCTATGAGGGAAAATTAGCTGTAATTTTACTGAACGGGTCGGAAGTCGCGGTAATGCTGGCTGGAGTAACACACAGGAGTTGCCAGTGTACAGTCAACGACCGACTTTCCGGATTCCCGATAATTTGGACGGATTCGCGGCACCACCATGTAGTCCATAGAGTCAAGATGTCTGAAATTTCGGACTCAAGAACTCTTCGCCGTCAGATTTTCCGGACGTTTTGCCGTGACCGCAGGTCCGAAACGGCATTAGCCAAAGCCATCACCGCTGCCATTTTGATTACCTCGCCGCCTTGAACCGGCGCTCTCGCACACGAATCCGCTGGCAGTCGTAGCCACCACTGCGGCAACGCTAGGCCTAGCTGCTTCGACGTTTGCTATTAAGTTTCTTGCCGTTCGATTACGTGTCTCTTCATTTCTCCGCTATCAGCAATAATTTTGGCTTCGAAGCTCGGAAAGCACGGCGCATTGCATAATGCTTGTTCCCGAAAGTTAGTTTTGCCTCAATACAGTTGTGCGACGCGGTGAAGCATTAGCAAAGTATTGCGGTGAAGCTTAAGCGTAGGAAGGGGTGGGACACAGCATGTATACCATAATTTTACACGCCTGCACCTGCTCTCTCCTGTCACAGTAGGAGCACTGATATGCCTAATATGTATACTGGCAGGCATTCAAATCTCTTTCAGACGTGCCCTTGTCGATTTGAGCCCTTAAGGGCAGTAAAAGACATCTATTTATTTTTTCGGACTGCCTGATTCTTCGCAAGTTTTCGCGGCTCCTAGGGGGTCCGAAAAATTGGACGCTGATTGTAAACTGACCAAGAGTATGCTTCAAATGGTCCGTGGGGCGAACGCGCGGTGAAAGGAGGACGAGAACAGAAAGGACCGGCGCATTGAGGAATGAACGGGGAATGAAGTATGCGACCGCTTCTTTGAAGGAGCCTGAGCTCAAAACATAAAGTGTTGGCTGACGCCGAGATGGAGGTGTCCCTCACCGAAACCAAAGTAAACTGTTTAAAGCAGTGAAACAACACTGAGGAATCGTGCGCGGGCTGAGAGTATGTCGGGACAGTTGAGCTTGACTTACGTGCTGTTGAGAGAGAATCTCAATTGTGAAAAAGTCCGGGTTTGGTACCACTGAGCTTGCTATCAATTGATAGAAATAGCTCATATTCGAAAATATTTGCTTCTGTATGCATCTTCTTTACATTCTTATTTGACGATGTCCGACTCGATTTGCAATTTTTTTTCGAAGACATTTTATTTGCTGTGCATTTTACTAACCCCTCCCTTCTACTCTCTCTTTTTTTCAATAGCATAAACACTACTCCTTTGTATTCAAATTGGATTAAGTCGGTTTTTAAAATTTTTTTCATATGTTTACTAGAGAGTGACAGCGTCGGGCAATATGGTTTCAGCCCGTATTGACATACAACAGTTCTGCATAACTCGGGAAATTTTGCGAAGGCACTCAGGGAAAACCTGGAAAACTCAAGGAATTTGGAAATGTCACCATGGTAGACACCCTGTCAAGAAACATAGTTTGCAGATAGCATGCGCTGCTGCGAATATCTCGGCCATGTTTTGAGGTCATGCACGGTACGTGGAGCTCGCAAGCGAAGCACGAAGTCACTTTTCTCTCGAACGCTATCTTTTCAATAGAAGCCTGCTCATCTCTCTTCTCTGGATGCTTTATCTTATAATATAGCAGATTCCCATAATGTCTGCTACTGGCCAATAGCTGACATCAATCAAGAACGGTGTTTGGATCAGTATGCTTCTTCCTATGGTTATTGTGTATATTTATTGATGAAGTTTAATAAACAGGCTGAAGTAGACGAAAATATGCTTTCGAATTTTGATAATAATCACATATTTCCGGAAGAACCTGACTATCAATCGTTTGCTCACGCTCAGCCGCAGCCAGCTGCGTAGGAATTAAATTTTGGCCACCCTGCTTAATGGTGTCATAGCCGTCGAGTCTCGCTAATTTCGACTAGTTTTGAACACTCAACTAGCCTCCAGCCACGTGAAAGTTAAGGTCAGACCACACGCTCGCTTGCCAGCGCGCTCAACCTTGGCCGCTCCTGGTTAAATGCCTTGGCAGACTTCACTTCGTATTAAGCTATTGATAGCGCTTCTAAATGTGTAAGTTGGATATGGCTACTATCCGTCTGTCAAGCTGGTGCAGGACAAAGCCAGTCTGCACCACGTAGCACGGCCAGACTAGAGCATGAGTGCACACGCACTCAAGCCCTGTTGTGCACAAAGCAAATGCTGCACATATGCACTACAGTTGCATGTAGCTGTGGCCTGCTATGTAGCATAGATACCGTGGCTGCTGTAGGGTAATTTCACGAGTCCGTTGGCTGAGTGAACTGTGCCTCGCTTAGGACAACCAAATTTGGCTTACGTCTGGTGAGTCGTAGACGCCAAAATCGGAAGTAGTGGTGACTACATGAAGATCTACGTGACCAAAAAATACACATGGGTACACATGGTGTGCATGGGATGCACCAGACGTAAGACAAATATGGTTGTTGTAAGCGAGGCACAGTGCACTCAGCCAGCGGACTCGTACTACAGTAACTATTGCATGAAGATAATATTGCACTACAGTGTAGTCATAAAAAATGCAACAATAACCATGCATCATAAATAACTGCAATAAAGTTAAAAAGAAAGGCAAGCAACAATGAAACTGCCATCTACGATAAGCTAGCTCACAGACAATGAATGGTGTGCGAGACGACGCAAGATTTGTTTAGGAAAATAAATTAATAAACAGTGTATGTACGGACTATATAATACTACAAAATGAGTGGATACAGGAAAAATAGTAAACATGTAGAAAGATGCAGGAAAAAATAAGGGCACAAAAGGATTAGACGGTCGAGACGACGAAATGTTTGGCCAGCCGACTTGCGAAATGTCATGGTTGATTAATTGGAAATTGATGTTATGCGGGAAAGTGTTCCATGGACAAATAGCACAAGGCAGAGCTCAAAAATTACCTGGGATATATCCTGTGAAAATCTTCCGCAACACACGAAAAGAGAGGCAATGCTCACGTCGAGATAAATCTTCCATGGCTACCTCTGCAGGCGCCAGGGCCCTCAGCTAACGGCGCCATCTGATCGAGGCAGCTGAGTATGTGCACCGTTACACTTTCTTGCTGGGGAGCACACCGAATGCAACGGCCTGAGCAAAACCTGATGGCGCACTCAATCTCGAAGGCCAAGCTGGTACTTCGCAAAGGGCGACAGCGACACAAGCACTCGCATCCCACCTCATCTGCAGCTAATTATACTAATTCTTACAGTATCCTTAGTTGCCGACTTATTACGTGTTCTTTCTGGGAAAAGAAAGGTATAATTTCATTTTCATGTGACATTTACAAGTCACCTAACTGATCATTTTTGTGGAAGTGGTTACAAAATGATGAGGTCCCAGATATGCGAACCCCATGTGAAGTCAGCTAACAAAAAAGAGCTCTTCAAATGCAGACTGATCACGAAGGTAGTGCAGTCTTAAGTTCAACACTCCTCCTATTAGCGCTGGTTCATGTCTCTTACTACGTCCTTGTGTTGAATTTTGTGCATTACATTTATTTTCCTACTACCCTCATGCACACGATATAGAGTGGCATGCGCAACAGCTCTGCATTCACGACGTTGAGGAATGTGCATCACGGGGAAATTTCAGTAGCGGCATGGAACAAGACCGGTACTCGCGCAGCATCGCGTCTATGATCGTGCTAGCGAGATTTCTGTACATCGGGAGTGCACCACATAATGAGACCGGTGCTTGCTCACTACTTGCCTTCGCAGTGCCATGCCGCGTTCACACTTGAAGGCATTGTCTTTCATCGCAACAATAGGTTGAATCGCCAATAACTTTTAAAAGCAAAGCTTTTTTATGAACCTCACTGGGTTTCGCGACTATGGCTGCAGCCTGGCTGTTCCCTTGCCGAAAGCACCAACAAATCATAGCGGAGTACGTGCGTGGCACGCGTTGCTTGGTTCGTCGCACACACTGCTTGGTTCCTCGCACCGCTGCCAGGTGGCACTCGCCTTCACGCATCCGACATTGTGTGTTCACCCATTACAAAGAGGCTGGCCACCACAACATCATCATCATCACAGCTGCACGGTAATAAGGAAGTAAACACTTTTTGCAGATAGAATGGATTCGAATTGCTCTACGTACATGTGCGCATCCTGCCTTTGAAAACATGATGCATTCAAGATGTCTGTCATACTCACTAGTAGGCAGCAACTCTGCTTAACAAAAGGCTCGGTACAATTTGTGTGTGCCCACATGCATGTGTATGTGTGTGCGTGTACTCATGTTTCAACTCTTTATGCACTCGCACAAAGTTTTGCTTATACGTAGATTCCAATTCATTGCATTTTTTTCAACTTTCGCTCTCCCGAGATGCGATGAGCTTAACCATGAGGCAGCTGAACTTTCGGCAAAGCCAGCCTTCCGAAAGGTCGCCATTATCATAAGTCTATTTTTATGTCCATTGCAGGAGAAAAGCCTCTCCCTGTGATCTCCAATAACCCATGTCCTGCCCCAACTGATTCCAATTTGCGACTGCATATTTCCTAATTTCATCACCCGACCTAGTTTTCTGCAGTCCTCAACTGTGCTTCCCTTCTCTTGGCACCCATTCTGTAACTCTAATGGTCCACTGGTTATCCATTCTACGCATTACATGGCCTGCCCAGCTCCATTTTTTTTCTCTTAATATCAATTAGAATATTGAGTACCCTATTTGCTCTCTGATCCACACCGCTCTTTTCCCGTCTCTTAACATTATGCCTAACATTTTTTTTTCCATTCCTCTTTGTGCGCTCTTTAACTTGTTCTTGAGCTTCCTTATTGTCAACCTCCCAAGTTTCTGCCCCATACGTTAGCACTGGTAGAATGCAGTGATTGTACACCTTTCTTTTCAATGATAGTGGTAAGCTCCCAATCAGGATCTGGCAATGCCTGCCATATACACTTGAACCCATTTTTATTCTGTAAATTTCCGTCTCGTGACTAGGGTCCCCTGTGAGTAATTGACCTAGATAAACATACTCCTTTACAGACTGTAGAGGCTGACTGGTGATTCGTAACTCTGGTTCCCTTGCCAGGCTATTGAACATTATCTTTCTTCTGCATATTAATCTTCAACCTCACTTTTACACTTTCTTTGTTGAGGGGCCCCTGAAACGGTTCGGAAAAATTTTGTAGACACGTAGGGTACAGCTAAAGTTAATCATTCGCATCACAATTTGTGTGAAACGTCTCACATTAAGATAGCTACGGACGATTACAAGTTACCCTCCTCCACAGTCATGCATTTTCTCATCTACTCGTTCGCCGAGTGATCGGGGCTAAGCTCCGCCTTCATTTGCTCTGCATCATGATGGCACGTCATGTCATCGACCTCCGGTTTTCTGAGCTATCAAAGCAGCGTGCCTTGCGAGCAGTCTGTTATTCGTGTCTGGTATTCCGGTAACCACAGGGAAGCTGGGCGTTTCGACAGATGGCTGGAGGCCTAAAGGCATCGCATAAACTCAAGCCGATGAAGGAACTTTAGTGTAGACGTACGTGAACGGCCTGCACGGTCCAGCCACTTTTTGGCACAGCGCTTAACCAGCGAAACAAAGCGCTAATATTGCTCTAACCTAGTATAAAACATTTTAAACATTTACAAAAACGTGTTGATGATTACACTCCTGCGAAAAATTTGCACCAGCAGCAAAGAATACATTTCGTTACTGCTACTGTGTATGGTTGAGCTCTGTGCCACCAGGTGGCTGCACAGTGCAGACCATTCACATGATCACCATTTGCGCTTCTGCTCATTCCGTTAAACGGCACAGTCAAGCGGCCAGATCCTGTCCCCTTGCGCTTGTCCTAATACCGGACTCGCGAAACGCTATTGCGTTAGTAATCTTCCGGTGTCAAATGACGGCCTCAAACGTGCAAATCCTGGCGCCGATCGGATAGTGGCAGTCCGATGCGCAGCAGCCAGTTCACTCGTCTGCTGCCTTGCAGAGGGATACGATGTCGCAGCTTGACATATTGCCAGTCGTTACGTTTGCAGTCCACAGTGCAACAAAGTTGAATCATAGTGCTCGCGAAAAGACTGAGACCGACTCCGACCGCGGAGCTCTCGTCAAAATGGAGTATGTCGTAACACAAGCAGACGACGCTTTTTGCTGTGCCGGAAGTGCTTAAGTGTAGTAAGAAATTCTTCCTGTGCATTCTCTTTCTGTTACTTTATTTTTACAGAAACACATTAACTAACATTCCAACTATTACGAACATCATTTGTTTGCCATAAAGGTGGAAAAATTATCGATGATGCGCCCTGGGCGGCCAATCGAATAGCTTGCCCACATGACGTCATATGGGTAGGGGCGGCTGAAAATTCCGCCGAGCAGTGTGCTGTGATCGGCAGCGATGTACATTTTTAAAACCTTGTAATAAATTACACGCTTTACGCGGAGCACTTAGGTGCATCAATTAATGATAAGAAGGACCTACTCTAACGACTCAGTACGTTTGTAGAAAATCGTCAAAATCGTTTCAGGGTCCCCCAAGAAATGATTGAGGACCTTAGAGGGATCCTGAAACGATTTTGACGATTTTCTGCAAGCAAGCGTACTGAATCGTTAGAGTAAATCCTTCCGATCATTGACACATTTAAGTGCTTGGCGTAAAGCGTGTAATTTATTATAAGGATTTAAAAATGCACATCACTGCCGATCGCAGCACACTGCTCGGCGGAATTTTAAGCCGCCCCTACCCATATATGACAGTAGTCTGCGCATATGCCACTGTCTGTGGCCGCATCGAGAGGCGCGAGAGAAGGAAAAAAAATTGAGGAGAAAAAAAGGGAAGAAAATATTTACAAATAGTTCCAACATCACGGTTCAGAACTGCACGTAAGCAGGCGACCATGAAGGCGGCTACAATGGCACTAAAAGTACAACGACCAGTTGCGGGCTAAGGTTGTTGCGAAGGTTCACCTTAGTTCACTCATGTATGCATTCTTTCTGTTTAGCTGAAATGCGCTTGCACTCGTCTCGTCTGGGCTTCTTTCTGTATTTGCGGCTTTGTTGCCTGGTAATGTAGAGCTGTTGACTTAAGTCGCTTTCTGAGAACTGCTGCAAAGCCTACTTTGGGAAGGCGTTGGGCCGACCCGGTTCGACAAGAAAGGGAAAGGCAGGGGTTCTCGTGTACTGGTTCTTGCAAGCGGACATAAATGGCGCAGCAGTGGCATCTGGAGAAGGGAGTTTTTGGGGAGTGGTTGGGTTGGCAGCGGTGCAGCGGTGCAACCGTGCACCGGTGGCGGTGGCGGTGCAGCGGTGGCAGTGCAGCGGTGGCGTAGAGGTAGAACACCCGCCTCGCGTGCAGGAGGTCCGTGGTTCGAATCCCGGTGCCGGCAATTTTCCACCGGATTAAAAAAAAAAATATCCGCGTGTTGATAAAATTGCACAAACAGGCCTGAAGTGTGGCCTGATCCCGGTGACCAGAACCGGTAACGCACTCCCTCACCAGAGCAGGATTGGCCACCCTGGTGCAGTACTTGGCCACAACCTCCTATATGAACACAACAATCAAACCCCGGCCCTCAGTCCCCAGCAGCTGCGAAGCAACTGACCACGGCGGCAGTCAGACCTGCGACGCTGCAGAGGGTGCTAAGAATCACTGGCTCCGGACAGGCCGCCATTGGAATATGAACCTGGCAACGTTTAACGCTAGAACGTTATCTAGTGAGGCGAGTCTAGCAGTGCTATTGGAGGAATTAGAGGGCAGTAAATGGGATATAATAGGGCTCAGTGAAGTTAGGCGGCCAAAAGAAGCATATACAGTGCTAAAAAGCGGGCACGTCCTGTGCTACGGGGGCTTAGTGGAGAGAAGAGAACTAGGAGTCGGATTCCTGATTAATAAGAATATAGCTGGTAACATACAGGAATTCTATAGCATTAACGAGAGGGTGGCAGGTCTTGTTGTGAAACTTAATGAGAGGTACAAAATGAAGATTTTACAGGTCTACGCCCCTACATCCAGTCATGATGACCAGGAAGTCGAAAGCTTCTATGAAGACGTGGAATCGGCGATGGGTAGAGTGAAAACGAAATACAACATACTAATGGGCGACTTTAATGCTAAGGTAGGCAAGAAGCAGGCTGGAGACAAGGCAGTGGGGGAATATGGCATAGGCACTAGGAATTGCAGGGGAGAGTTGTTAGTGGAGTTTGCGGAACAGAATAATATGAGGATAATGAATACCTTCTTCCGCAAGCGGGATAGCCGAAAGTGGATGTGGAGGAGCCCGAACGGCGAGACTAGAAACGAAATAGACTTCATACTCTGCTCTAACCCTGGCATCATACAAGATGTGGACGTGCTCGGCAAGGTGCGCTGCAGTGACCACAGGATGGTAAGAACTCGAATTAGCCTAGACCTGAGGAGGGAACGAAAGAAACTGGTACATAAGAAGCCGATTAATGAGTTAGCGGTAAGAGGGAAAATAGAGGAATTCCAGATCAAGCTACAGAACAGGTATTCGGCTTTAACTCAGGAACAGGACCTTGGTGTTGAAGCAATGAACGACAATCTTGTGGGCATCATTAAGGAGTGTGCAAAGGAAGTCGGTGGTAACTCCATTAGGCAGAATACCAGCAAATATTTGAATAAATAAAATATGAATATATGAATATATATGAATAAATATTTGAATTTGAATAAAGCACAAGTAAAATAAGACAAATATTTAAGAATTGAGCTAGAAAATTTTCATGATTAATTTAGAAACTTCTCAACAGCTGCACACATATTCCTATAAGGATGCCCACATCAAAATTTTTTCTTTTGTGTTTGGCAATGAACAGACATGTTAACTTGCGTAGCAAGTGTTTGGATCTTGGCAGTGCAACTAGACTAGGTGAAAAAGAAACAGAATCTACCTATGCTTCAGAATAAGCTGAAAAAGATGTGACTGTGACTGTGACTGTGAAAAAGATGTGAGATGCTGCAGTGACCACAGGATGGTAAGAACTCGAATTAGCCTAGACCTGAGGAGGGAACGAAAGAAACTGGTACATAAGAAGCCGATTAATGAGTTAGCGGTAAGAGGGAAAATAGAGGAATTCCAGATCAAGCTACAGAACAGGTATTCGGCTTTAACTCAGGAACAGGACCTTGGTGTTGAAGCAATGAACGACAATCTTGTGGGCATCATTAAGGAGTGTGCAAAGGAAGTCGGTGGTAACTCCATTAGGCAGAATACCAGCAAACTATCGCAGGAGACGAAAGATCTGATCAACCCGCCGTGGTTGCTCAGTGGCTATGGTGTTGGGCTGCTGAGCACGAGGTCGCGGGATCGAATCCCGGCCACGGCGGCCGCATTTCGATGGGGGCGAAATGCGAAAACACCCGTGTGCTTAGATTTAGGTGCACGTTAAAGAACCCCAGGTGGTCAAAATTTCCGGAGTCCTCCACTACGGCGTGTCTCATTATCAGAAAGTGGTTTTGGCACGTAAAACCTCAAATATTAAAGATCTGATCAAGAAACGCCAATGTATGAAAGCATCTAACCCTACAGCTAGAATAGAACTGGCAGAACTTTCGAAGTTAATCAACAAGCGTAAGACAGCTGACATAAGGAAATATAATATGGATAGAATTGAACATGCTCTCAGAAACGGAGGAAGCCTAAAAACAGTGAAGAAGAAACTAGGAATTGGCAAGAATCAGATGTATGCGTTAAGAGACAAAGCCGGCAATATCATTACTAATATGGATGAGATAGTTCAAGTGGCTAAGGAATTCTATAGAGATTTATACAGTACCAGTGGCACCCACGACGATAATGCAAGAGAAAATAGCCTAGACGAATTCGAAATCCCAAAGGTAACGCCGGAAGAAGTAAAGAAAGCCTTGGGAGATATGCAAAGGGGGAAGGCAGCTGGGGAGGATCAGGTAACAGCAGATTTGTTGAAGGATGGTGGACAGATTGTTCTAGAAAAACTGGCCACCCTGTATACGCAATGCCTCATGACCTCGAGCGTACCGGAATCTTGGAAGAACGCTAATCTAATCCTAATCCATAAGAAAGGGGATGCCAAAGACTTGAAAAATTATAGACCGATCAGCTTACTGTCCGTTACCTACAAACTATTTACTAAGGTAATCGCAAATAGAATCAGGAGCACCTTAGACTTCTGTCAAGCAAAGGACCAGGCAGGATTCCGTAAAGGCTACTCAACAATAGATCATATTCACACTATCAATCAGGTGATAGAGAAATGTGCGGAATATAACCAACCCTTATATATAGCTTTCATTGATTACGAGAAAGCGTTTGATTCTGTCGAAACCTCAGCAGTCATGGAGGCATTACGGAATCAAGGTGTAGACGAGCCGTATGTAAAAATACTGAAAGATATCTATAGCGGCTCCACAGCCACCGTAGTCCTCCATAAAGCAAGCAACAAAATCCCAATAAAGAAAGGCGTCAGGCAGGGAGATACGATATCTCCAATGCTATTCACAGCGTGTTTGCAGGAGGTATTCAGAGACCTGGATTAGGAAGAATTGGGGATAAAAGTTAATGGAGAATACCTTAGTAACTTGCAATTCGCTGATGATATTGCCTTGCTTAGTAACTCAGGGGACCAATTGCAATGCATGCTCACTGACCTGGAGAGGCAAAGCAGAAGAGTGGGTCTAAAAATTAATCTGCAGAAAACTAAAGTAATGCTTAACAGTCTCGGAAGAGAACAGCAATTTACAATAGGCAGCGAGGCACTTGAAGTCGTAAGGGAATACATCTACTTAGGGCAGATAGTGACGGCGGATCCAGATCACGAGACGGAAATAATCAGAAGAATAAGAATGGGCTGGGGTGCATTTGGCAGGCATTCTCAGATCATGAACAGCAGGTTGCCATTATCCCTCAAGAGAAAAGTATATAATAGCTGTGTCTTACCAGTACTCACCTACGGGGCAGAAACCTGGAGGCTTACGAAAAGGGTTCTACTCAAATTGAGGACGACGCAACGAGCTATGGAAAGAAGAATGATAGGTGTAACGTTAAGGGATAAGAAAAGAGCAGATTGGGTGAGAGAACAAACGCAAGTTAATGACATCTTAGTTGAAATCAAGAAAAAGAAATGGGCATGGGCAGGACATGTAATGAGGAGGGAAGATAACCGATGGTCATTAAGGGTTACGGACTGGATCCCAAGGGAAGGGAAGCGTAGCAGGGGGCGGCAGAAAGTTAGGTGGGCGGATGAGATTAAGAAGTTTGCAGGCACGGCATGGCCACAATTAGTACATGACCGGGGTTGTTGGAGAAGTATGGGAGAGGCCTTTGCCCTGGAGTGGGCGTAACCAGGCTGATGATGATGATGATGGGTTGGCGCCGAGGCAGCACAGGTGGCTTGGGTGGTTTGAGTGGCACTCACCGCTGGTGTGGACCAATGCCTCCATTGCCCGGACACATGGTCCCGGGGCTGGGGTGAGAATGCGTGGCTGAGCGGGTAATGTGGTCTGAGACTTGAGAGACAAAATGGACGATGCAAGTGCTTGATCGGGTGACGGACTGCCCCGAGGCCCTTGCTCAGCCACATTCATTAACCATGTGCACTCACTTGTGAACAATATACTCGCAGTGTAACCTCTAGTGCAGACCAGACCAGCGCTGGATGGACCGATCTCCCAAGTGCCCGATCGGAGTGACGGACTGCCCTGAGGCTTTTGCTCAGCCACATTCATTAACCATGTGCACTCGCTTTCCTTGTTGACAACGTACTCACAGTGTACCCTCTAATGTCTGTCTGCAATTAAATTCAGTTCAAATTATTCACACCCACGACCTTGAGTCCCGGAATACCGAGGCACGAGAACAGGGCAGCAGCTCAAGGATAGCCGATGACAACAGATGGAAACAGCAAGAACAACCCAGCAGTGGAAGAAAGGAGAAACTTACTGGGCCCTTATCAGCGCAATTGCACCCAACCCCTCCGAGCAGCATCGTGCAGTGTTCTCCTTAAAGCCTGCTGCTACGGTTGTCAAGAATTGCGCATTAAAATCACCCCCCCCCCCCCTTTCTTTCTTTACATATACGTATCCTCCAAAGTACCCCGACTGCACATATATTTGCACAAATGCAGTACTTGGGCAATACGCCTTTATGTGTGCACTAGAATCAGATTGGCCAAGAATCAGATGCGTTAGCAAAATAATTAGTCAAATCTAAAATGAAGCACTAATAAAAATTTGAATAAAGCACAAGTAAAATAAGACAAATATTTAAGAATTGAGCTAGAAAATTTTCATGATTAATTTAGAAACTTCTCAACAGCTGCACACATATTCCTATAAGGATGCCCACATCAAAATTTTTTCTTTTGTGTTTGGCAATGAACAGACATGTTAACTTGCGTAGCAAGTGTTTGGATCTTGGCAGTGCAACTAGACTAGGTGAAAAAGAAACAGAATCTACCTATGCTTCAGAATAAGCTGAAAAAGATGTGACTCGACAAAGAGGTTCTGTCATAGGTTTTATGTTCAGAAAGGCACTCAGTGACACCTTAGTATGAGGCACTACTGGTCTACAGGCAAATTGCATCAGACTTTCCAAGTAATGGGATGGACTTTATGTGCAACAGTATAGTGTGTGACAGATGAGTATAAAAGCAATAAGCATGCATGATAATTGAACATGGTGTGGCATTTCAAGCTTGATTAAAATGCAACAAAATACTAACACTCACTTGGTAGAGACAAATAACCACAAAGTACACAAAAAAGGCTTGCATAAAGACAAGATTCTTCAGAGCTGGCATAACATAACCATTTTTTTTTTATCTACTGATAATGACCAGCTTATCTTGCTGATAATGTAGGCAGAATGCTGCTTGCACCACTGACGAAGCACTAAAAGAAAAAGCATTGGAATAGAATCATTGCATTATCCCAGTCAAGAATAAGCCATTCTACAAATAGTAAGCCTTGTTATAGTTCATTCACAGCTTTCCACCTTACATTTCATTGATAATGGACATTGCCAACAGTGCAAGACCCCTCCCCAGATTTTCGGCTGACACAAGTTTAAAACGTAGTAAACATGGTGCACAACGCATCATTTTTGTATGGAGCTGTAAAATGACATCTCGGGTAAACTTTAGTTATCTACATCAAACATTTATTTAAAAGCAGCCACACAAAATGACACAAACTAATGCTTCATTAGTCTCGCACAAAAGGTGCTCAAACATGGACAAATCTAAGACAATAAACATTTGCAAAATTTACATATTGACTGCTATCTTTCCCACTTGTGTTCGGGATCATGAAACAACGAACTCTTTAAAAAAAACCCTATTTATTGGCCTGGCTAATCTGTAATACTTTTTGTAGATTGTGCTCATGTCAATAAGAATATGCATGTTGGATTGCGCATGAGCTTGGCAGAGTGAGAACACTGTTTTCTGTTTTTGTCCGAAGCTTTAACTTTTCTTGGTTTCAAGCCAAATATCTGAGAAGTGCATAGCTTTGCTCTACGTTCACCTAAATCCTTTAAATGAGAGCCTGATTATGGGTTGTCTTATGAACAAGGCTTTCAGTCCAGCAGCCAGTACATGTGGACACCACAGACATGTAGTAGACCATTAGACCACTGGTCCATAGCAAGTATAAACTTGCTGCAAGTGGTGCAGCATTGTCACTTTGGGTTCTGCTTTGTTGCTTGGTGACTGGTGGTGGTGTTTGACGAGACTGTACTAGACCAGCAGAACACTAAAAGATTTTGGCGGCACCTTGCTTCACGCATATGTAAGCATACCATGTTTAAAAGGCACTCATTTTGGAGGATGAAGTAACCAACCAACCAAATGTCCGAGTACTGATCAACCTTTTGATTTCCAATCCCACATTGCCAAGTTTACACTATTACTTGATCCTCCAAAACGAGTGCCTTTCAAACATTTCGCGTCTTATAATCCTCTAGGGCCATACGTTATTGATGGGCGACATACCTTTCTCAGAATGATATGTGGCTTCCATAATATAAATGCGAGGCCCTTTAATGTGCCATACTACCCTCTGGGAACATACCACTCTTGAGACATTATCATTTTGAAACTTACCCCTTCAGGACCAGCATGCAATTGCTCTTTAAACAAGGCATGAACCACTACAGTTCTCAGCTTAACAAAAATGTGAACATTCAGAAGCAGTCAAAACAATAGAAATGCTTCTAAATTACTTACACTAGATAGGTGTGCACTCCAACTTCATAATGTTACAAAGTGGCAATAGACCTCCGACTTCCATAACTTATCCAATTATGCACTTGGCACTTCTATATACTTTTATTTGATATACAGGAAGCATAAGAAGCCCATTAAGTATTCTTTACAATGGCCTTAAAATTCAACAAACAACAGAGGGTTAAAGGGCCAACCTAAATCAAAAGGAAGATTTCTGTAGAAAGAAGATACACATTTTAATAAGTGCTTAAGTGTATGTGCGTGCGCACGCACGCACACACGCACACACACACACACACACACACACACACACACATATATATATATATATATATATATATATATATATAGAGAGAGAGAGAGAGAGAGAGAGGCCACTTCCCATCATGGTAAACAAATGTAAATACGATGTAAAAAGACAATGCATGTTGGCTCCTAATTTTTTACTTCTAAAATTTCAGTTATCATAAAGAACAAATTGTGTTTCTGTATCCCATTCCATCAGAAAAAAAAAAGGCTAAAAGTAATAAGTGCACTATGCTAAGCAAGGGAACACCGCTGTATTGCAAGGTCAGACAAGTCCATATATACGCTTACTCAGTCCCCAGGCACGGAACAAATGAAGCGATACATATGGCAGAGCAACAAGGCATTTCTCAGTCATCTCACAAACTAGAGTTTACTCGGTAGAGCATTATGAAATGCGTTTTCACAGGCCTGAGGAAGACAAAACACAAACACGAAATGCACAGGACCAGTACCCGCCCTGTGCATTTAGTGTGCGTTTCGTCTTCCTTAGCGCTGCAAGCATATTTTGTAATGTCAGCAATCAATTTGCCCAATGTATTATGATTACTCAGTATGGTTCAGCAGTGCTTTTATTAATGCACATATATATATTTTGCAGGTCTTTGTTTAGAGCCAGCTTCCATATTTTTTGTGAGCATGCATCACAATTTCTTTTAATGAAAGCCTCACATTTTCCCCCTTGTTTGTCTCCACAAAGGGTGCACCACTTTTTTTGTGGCAATTATTTACATGGAAGTTCATCTGTCCTTTCTGAAATAGAGAGTGTATGTCTAGCTTAAGGTGATATACTGACGCCCTTGTTTATTAATGTGAAATTGCTGTAGTACTAAATAAGGTGTGTGCATGTGTATGTATGTGTATATCATCATCATCATCAGCCTGGTTATGCCCACTGCAGGGCAAAGGCCTCTTCCATACTTCTCCAACTACCCCGGTCATGTACTAATTGTGGCCATGTTATCCCTGCAAACTTCTTAATCTCATCCGCCCACCTAACTTTCTGCCGCCCTCGGCTACGCATCCCTTCACTTGGAATCCATTCCGTCACTCTTAATGACTATCGGTTATCTTCCCTACTCATTACGTGTCCTGCCCATGCCCATTTCTTTTTCTTGATTTCAACTAAGATATCATTAACTCGCGTTTGTTCCCTCACCCAATCTGCCCTTTTCTTATCCCTTAACATTACACCTATGATTCTTCTTTCCATAGCTCGTTGCGTCGTCCTCAATTTAAGAACCCTTTTCGTAAGCCTCCAGGTTTCTGCCCCGTACGCGAGTACTGGTAAGACACAGCTGTTATAAACTTTTCTCTTTAGGGATAATGGCAACCTGCTGTTCATGATCTGAGAATGCCTGCCAAACGCACCCCAGCCCATTCTTATTCTTCTGATTATTTCAGTCTCATGATCCGGATCTGCAGTCACTACCTGTCCTAAGTAGACGTATTCCCTCACCACTTCCAGTGCCTCACTACCTATTGTAAACTGCTGTTCTCTTCCGAGACTGTTGAACATTACTTTAGTTTTCTGCAGATTAATTTTTAGACCCACCCGTCGGCTTTGCCTCTCCAGGTCAGTGAGCATGCATTGCAGTTGGTTCCCTGAGTTACAAATCAAGGCAATATCATCAGCGAATCACAAGTTACTAAGGTATTCTCCATTAACTCTTATCCCCAATTCTTCCCAATCCAGGTCTCTGAATACCTCCTGTAAACAAGCTGTGAATAGCATTGGAGAGATCGTATCTCCCAGCCTGATGCCTTTCTTTATTGGGATTTTGTTGCTTTCTTTATGGAGGACTACGGTGGCTGTGGAGCCGCTATAGATATCTTTCAGTATTTTTACATACGGCTCGTCTACACCCTGATTCCGCAATGCCTCCATGACTGCTGAGGTTTTGACTGAATCAAATTTCTCGTAATCAATGAAAGCTATATACAAAGGTTGGTTATATATGTGTATATATATGTGTCATATATATGTGTATATATACCGGATGTTTCAGCAAACACTTCCAAGAATTCTTAACGGTCGCCTGTGGCAGATAGCACAATTCTATTTCATGATCTAATCTGCTCAAAGAGGCAGACATTACTGGCACAAGAAATTGAAATGCATAATCTACTAATTAACAAAAATACACTAATTAAGTTTTAAACTTTTGTGCTTGAAAGCATAAAATGACATTTTGTTAATAATGTAACTGGAACACCAACGCATTTTTCTGCAACGTTCGGGAATTAATATCTTGAAATTGGTGTCATCCTGAGAATTTGTTCCACGTGGATCCACCTTGCGAGCTCCCCGGCTAGAATTTGTAAATTACAATACGTGCCATAAGGTAATTAGTTAAAACTTAATTATTTTTAATGAGTCTATTATGCATTTCAATTTCTTGTGCAAATAGTGTTTGCCGCTTTGAGTAGACCACCTCATGAACTAGAATTGCACCCAGAGCAGGCGAAAATGTTATCATGGCCCTAGATATCAAAAGGGGCCTTCGACAACGTTAGCCACGAAGCTATCATGGAAGGACTGAAAAACGCCAACTGCGGCAAGAGAATCCACGACTATGTGAGGGCCTTTCTGACCAAACGCAATGGCAACGGTGGGATTGGGAGATCTGCGAAGTGACGTCTTTACCACCCCACGCAAAGGCATGCCGCAGGGCTCCGTGATCTCACCAATACTCTTCAACATCGCAATGATTGGACTGGCTCGAAGACTCAGCAAGATTGATGGCATCCAGCATGCAATATATGCTGACGACATCACGGTCTGGGTCAATCAAGGCTCCCTGGCACAGAAGCAAGAAAAACTGCAGGAAGTGGCCAAGTGCGTGGAAGAATATGTCAGAGAAAGGGGCCTGGCGTGCTCCACTGAAAAATCAGAAATCCTGAGTGGGAAGAAACCCCACCGCGGAAGAACTAATAGTAAAACTAGAGGGACAAAACATACTTGAAAGGAGCATAATACGCATCCCAGGCATGTGGATTCAAGGAAGCAAGAAATGCAGCCACACAATCAGCTTACTAAAAAAATCGACAGAACAAGTAAGCCGAATGATAACGAGGGTATCTCAAAGAAGAAGCGGAATGAGAGAAGGAGACACAATCAAGCTGGTCAGAAGTCTGGTGGTCAGCAGAGTCAAGTACTCGCTCCCGTAACATAACATGACCAAGAATGAAAAAAAAAATTAAATTATGGGGCTTTACATGCCAAAACCACTTTTCGATTATGAGGTACGCCGTAGTGGGGGACTCCGGAAATTTCGACCACCTGGGGTTCTTTAACGTGCACCTAAATCTAAGTACACGGGTGTTTCCGCATTTCGCCCCCATCGAGATGCGGCCGCCGTGGCCGGGATTCGATCCCGCGACCTCGTGCTTAGCAGCCCAACACCATAGTCACTAAGCAACCAAAGCACGAAAAAGAACAGACAGAAACGCCACTAAGAAAAGCGGATAAGACGGCGCTACTTCTGCCAAGAAATACGCCCAACGATAAACTGTTACAGATGGGCCTAAGCAACACCTTCAAAGAACTTGCAGAAGCACAGCTCAATGCACAGATCGCCAGGCTCCAGCAGACTGCCACCGGGCGCAAGCTTCTAAAAAGAATAACACAGACGGAGTAGAGGATCGGGCAGCTAGCGTCCCAGGCAGCGTTCGCCAGACACTGGAGATTAGCCCCCTACCGAGAAACATGGACCCAAATCTCCACGCTGCCAGAAGGCATCCACGAGCAGATTACGTGGAACGAAACCTAGCCACACTAGAAAACACAGTATACACAGACGCTGCCATATATCCATGGGACCACAATACTAGAATGTTTAGAGTCGTGGCAGCAGTGGTAGACCACACGGGAGAACCAATTAGCTGCACGACCCTGAGAAACTGCACGGTAATGGAGGGGGAAGAAGTCGCCGTAGCTCTACTGGCGGCTGAAGGTTACCGCAGAAATAAATCTCTGATAATTCTAACAGACTCCAAAACAACATGCAGGAACTACATACAAGGCAGAGTTAGTAAGGAAGCACCGAGAATCCTTCTCGAAACAGAGCATCCTAACAAAAACATAAAACATAGGATCTTCTGGATACCGGCACACACCGGGATAGAGGGCAACTCAAGGGTGGACAGCGTATTTCGTCAACTCACGCACCGAGCAGGGCAGTCGGAAACCCTAGAGGCTCCCTTAACAGTGGAGCCGACATATGCAGAAATACTTAACCACTACAGAGGAAGGAGACTTAAATACCCCCTACCCCACACATCGCTCACACAACACGAGGTAGTCAGCTGGCGAAGACTGCAAGCAGGTACGTTTTTCAACCTGCACACACTACACAAAATGTTCCCTACCCAGTACAGGAATACATGTCCGTGGTGCGGGGCAACCCCCACGTTATACCACATCACGTGGAAATGCAAGCGTAATTTCGTATTCCATAAAGTAAATAACCCAAGTGCAGAACAATGGGAGGGTCTGCTCACCAGCAGCGAGCTCGCAGCCCAACGGGCAATTGTGCAGCACGCCTGTGAGGCAGCAAGACTCAGCGGTGCCCTGGAATAGGGGCGCCGACCTTGTGAAGCGGCCAGGATTCAAGACATGAAGACACCGGCCCACCGCCAATCTCTCTGAGATACAGAGCAATAAAGTTTTTCCATTAAGAATTTTCAAAAGTGTTCGCTGAAACAAAAGATTGAATCGGGGTGATACTGCTATGACGTATGCAACTTTTGTACGTACCAAACCATGGAACTCTGATTATTCTTAAAAATGGTGGCTGCAATGAGAAATATATTTAACATTTACTTTGAACATCTACTAACACGACTGAAATTTTGGGTGGGTATCCAACCAAAATTGTCTCTTGTTTTATGACAAGGAGAAAGCAATGATTTCAATTCATAGGGAATGTAACCAATCTATAATTTTGGGTGTACTTTTTACCATTTACTCATAAAATTAGCACTATTCCTATGCTGAACTTGTACTGCTCACCTGTTATCACACTTTACCATCACAAAATTTGCAAGTACATAATGTTTACTCTTTCTTGATTTTTTTTCTTGTGCCAAACTGAATAGTGACATTTCTCAGTTAAAAGTTAAGTTCCGAGAATAGGGCCGAGATAACGTAAAACTATTCCACTTTCTTTTTATTCTAAATCCGCCATTAATATGGGCAGGGCCCGGGCCATGTTGATCAATCATGGAAGACTAATGGCAGAGTTGGAATGAAAACCAAGTGGAATAGTTTCATGTTATCCCAACCTGAATTCAACATACTCTTTTTTTGTGTGTGTTTGCTGCTTTTAACGCAAAACACCAACTCCTAATTATAGGCAACCTATTAGGCAGCCAAGTGAACACTTCAAACACAGTTGTGACATGCAACATCCAACATGCCAAACAGCAATGCTACAAATAAATAAAGCACAACAAAAGTAATGCCAAGTGAATATGTGGTTATAAATATAGCGGAACATGCTTAACCTGACACCTCTATAGTAGCTCATCAAAGAGGACTATGAAAGACAAGGGTGCAGCTTATATCTGCAAGCCAAAGGACAGCCTGAATGCCATCTCCAATGCAGTTGAAGAAGCGTCCTCGTGCATACAGACATAAACCTCCCTCGGTGGACATTTGTCAGCAAAGAGACGGCCCACAACCCAGTATGAAATTGGACCCTTGGCCCGGCTTCTGCTACTACTGGAAGACGGGCAGGTAAAAAGCACTCCATGCTCTTTTATACATGAAAGGCTCCTGTCTGAAAGGAACTTGCTCTCACACTCTATTTCATCTTCCCTTGCAGTTCGTGTGTCTTTTGCTGTACTGTTAAATACTTTCCTGATTTCTAGGCAACATCGGTAGAAGTTTTCCACAATCTCAGCACCCAGATTGCTCTTATGCGCACATTCTACTGGTGCTACAAAGACACCTTCTGCCATATCTATACTGAGGTAGTGAAAAACAAGATTTTCATCAGCACAGGTCACCGACTGTGACGATTGTGCCTGGTTTTGGCCTTGACTGCTGCCATCTTCGAGGCTGCGACGGAGGCTGCTCAGGTCGTAACTGCTGGTGAATGCTCTCTGCAATTTTTCATCCCGTCCCTGGTAGACATCACTGCCACTGGTGCGGGAGTCACAATCAGAACTGGTGGAAATAGAGCAATGTCTGGCACGTAGCCCATTTGATTCACTACAGCTGCTGTAGCTTCTGCTCATCTGGGGGTCATGCTCAGAGCAGTCAAAGTGGTTGCTTGTACAATGCAAAAGATAACACTGTTCTACATCACTACTACTCTTTCTTGCGCGTCTTGGGGAGAGTGATGGAGGAACTGAGAGGGACAAACTTGAATGACTGTCTTTCATTGAACTCTGACACCAGCTCTTGGAGCTTGCAGAACTGGCTGTTGAGCCAGGTGCAGAGCCACGATTCAAAAGGCAACCTTCAGCCACAGAGAGCACCCCAAGAGATTCAAGCTGCAGCAAAGAGTTTTGAACTCTGTCTATGTAAAATGCATCAGGTGCAGGATTCTCCTCAGAAACAGATGCGCAGCCACCAACTTCTAAAAGTGACAGTATCAGACTATGCTTAAGCCCCACAATGAGCACAAAATGCCGAACAGTCGCAAAGTCATCTTGAAGGTAAATTTCCTTCCACACCACCACCTGCCCAACTGATTCTTCTTTTGTGAGTGTCAGTAGCTGGTAGTGGCGGCAATACAGAAATACACTTTCAAGGTAATCCTTGGGCAAGTGGTTCCCAAGAAGGAAGCCCTTATAGAAAGCACATGAGCCAAGGAATGTAAAGCACCTGGATGAACGATCAAATGCCTCAGACACGTCTGCCGATTCGAGCTCACTTAACACAGTGTCAACGTGAGCTTGCGCTTCCATGGGAAGGTGCAACCAATGTACATGAGGTAAGGAACGTATGAACCTGAGCTTGTTACCTTCTTGTCCAGGGTCTAAAAGCATTTCCCGAAAGAAGTGGAGCAAGAATAGGTCAATGCAGGTATGAGCCTCCACGGTGCTAAATGCCTGTGGCAATGACCTGTATTCCAACTTCAATAGCTTAACAATGTCCAAAAGAAAAATATGAACTTCTTCTGGGGTTGCACGTGCTGCTGGAAGACAGAGGACAGCTATGCCGTTTTCTTTGTGAAAGTAGGCGACATGAACCAAATGACCATCCACAGTGAGGCTGCTGCCCTGTGGCTTGGTTGCAGTAACATCTCCAAGCACACAACTCAGAGTCACAAACATGCCCCTAAGATTCGAAAGTGTATGATCATGATCAGGAAATCTATAAAAATGCTCAGTTCGACGTGCTGGCTCACTCTGCTGGTGCATGTCACTGCAGAATCCTTGGTAGAGGAATGCATGCGGTATTTGGTGAAGTTGCTGTTTCACTTGCTGAACCATTGCACTGTCTCCAGACAATTGCTTTATAAGTGAGCTTTGAGTATCTATACTCTGAGGGCACGTGTACTTGTCGCATCCCGCAAGTGTGTTCTCTTCAGGGCGAACAAATTGAAGCTTTACCTTCTGTGCTTTGGAAATGCCTCGCAGAATGCTATCGATGTTCTTCTCATTCACACTGGAGCCATCGACACTTCTCAGGACATCTCCGATTTTAATAGCTCCTGTCTTAATGGCCTCGCCATCTGGCAAAAGTCCTTGCACCATTACTGGTGAGCATTCACCAAGCATTTCAGCGGTGGCAAGCCTCGGCGGTAGACTTCCAGGTATTATGCCAAAGAGCGCCTCGCAGACTGTCGCCCTTCGTCCATAGTTGTGGCGGGCCGGATCGACGTCAATGAACACTTCGATACATTCTGCTTTGTTGAAGGAGCG
Source organism: Dermacentor albipictus (assembly GCF_038994185.2). Lineage (NCBI taxonomy): Eukaryota > Metazoa > Arthropoda > Arachnida > Ixodida > Ixodidae > Dermacentor > Dermacentor albipictus. The sequence goes on from NC_091821.1 coordinate 44,299,618, forward strand.
CAGCGATGGCTCTTTCCGACACAGCGAAACGTTGAGCTGGCCATCCCCACTGTGATGTTTAACCTTTTTGCGTCCTACTAAGCTTCGGATCTTGTTTTTAGCTTCAGAGCCGAAACCTTTGGAACGCGCAACTTGAGAGTCGTTACCGGAACTCTTGTCGGAGGCAGCGACGGATCTTGTCCCGAATGACGACTTGTACCTTGGTTCAATGAAGAATAATTCGCCTTTTGGGCCAATATTCTCAGCCCATTCCGGTTCGTACGACTTGTCACTGCATCCGTCAGGGGTTGCGCTGCTCGATTCACAGTCACAAGCTTCTTCAGAGAAAGCACGGTTAACGTGAGAGTTTTCTAAAATGCGAAGTGTCTGAGGCATTGAAGTCATTTTGTTTGAGCTGGTGTGCAGGTTGTCAAAGCTTCACAATAGGACCCACAGGACACCTCCGTTCCTCTTGATTCATGCGTTCTGCAGATCGGACGCTTGAACTAGCGCTCGAGAGGATGACATTCGTGGTAAAGTGATTGTCAAGGCGGGTCCAGACTAACACCACAACAATCTGCCGGAATCGTTGATGTTGTTGCACTCTATTCACCTACCAACCCACTGGCCACAGCACGGACAGCGCAACCTGGCGCAACTGCTGCCGTAACAACAAACGCCTCGGGCCACACGCCACAGCGAATGTGGATGGCGAGGAGCATGGAGAGGAGGCACAGTGGCACAGTGTTCTGAGCACGACCTACTGAACTGCAGACCTGCACAGATCTCCCTCCTCCAGCACGCCTGGTCTAGTTCACCCATTTTGCCGCTAGGGAAAGAACGTACGAGCAGAGTGGCGCTAGTCATAAACTGTTCGCTGTCGTCTGCTTCTGCGATCTGTTCAGCGCTTGTCTTGCCATTTCGGCAGGCACAAAGCGCTTGTTTTGGCGGTAAATGAATAAATTCACAAATATACAAAAGAAGACATATTTGCGAATGCTTTGCGTTTGAATAATGAAACTAGAAGACGATGAGCGGTGCAAGAAATGTAAACAACGAGCATAGGTGGCCGCTGCAATGCTAGATCAACGGCATAAATTTCCCTTTCCTAGCTTCCTTAAGAGACTGGAAAAATTGTCTTAAGAAGATTCATAGGATAATCTAGCTTTCTTTAGTTGATTACAGACAGCCTAATGTCGTAGATGACATTAGGATTTACTACTGTGTGCCGTATTGAAAGGAAGATGATCTGGTAAAAGTATAGTAAAAGTATTCACTAGTAAGTCCTCCAACCGATATGTGCAATAGTCTGATCGATTCTGTTTCAAGGGAAGGTGAGCATATCTTGTTTTTAATATCGTTGGATGTCTAGCTCAGTAGAAAGCTTGCAAAAAATTAAGCGCGATCCCAGTGCTTTAACACGTGCTGCCTAAAAATCGTGTCACGGAACTCTTTTAAAACTGTAAAGCTAGCTTTTCCGCGTAGTACGGCGGCAGCATAACGGTGGTGCTGAAGATACGTACGCAGTGAAGCTGTGTGCGTAATTCCCTTTTTGAACTCGTGACGCATTCACGGACAACTTTTAAGAGTTAAAATGAGTGGTAATCGTTCTGTCGTCGAACATTACGGTGGCTTCAAGTTTCTAAAGAGCGCAGACGCGAATTTTACAACGTGTACAATGAAACTGTTGGGTACGTTGCGAACTCTATACACAATGCGATTTATAATAATCTCCTTGAAAAAGGCAGTGGGAGCGGCTATTTAACGCTGTTTTAGAGAGCAGCGGACTACTCGCTCCGACATTTTGTAGGTTCGGGCAGTCAACTTTTGAAGTCAGGTGACCGACCAAAGCCTTGTGACATCTCTGTCACTGTGTTAGCAAAAATCGTCAACTAGAGAAGCAGTTCGTAGCAACACAACAGCTTCCGTACTAATTACAACGCCGCACAGCCGCCCACTGCGTAGCAGACGAACAGGTTATAAAAGCGCCACCTACGGCAGTCGGTTGAACGAAAGTGGGCGCAAGCTGCTCCCATAGAAGCCGCATATCTGTGCAGGTCTGGAGTTCCAGTAGGTCGTGGTTCTGAGCACGTTCTGAGGAAGCAAGCAGAGTCAGGCAGGCAGAGGCAGGGCCACAGGCAGGGCGTCCGGCGTCCGCTATGTGGTCACGTCAACCTGTAAAAACATTGTTTTTACCAATATTAATATTTATTTTTGTGTTTCGTCTTTTTTTAGATTATAAGTTGTAGATCAAGAAGTGGTGAGGACCCTGAGGACTATTTCATTACGAAACCAACCTTCTTTGATTTCATTTTTAATATCATTGGTAAAGATGGCGGCTGATCTGAAGGTGGTGCTTGCTGCATTGCTGAGAGACATTTCGGAAAGGAGTTCCTGTGAAAACTTAGCTGAAGCGAAAGCAATTTTGAGTGCAACGCGCGCAGAAAATATTTATAACGTCTCGAAAGACCTTGATCTAAGCCCTTTGTTCAGCTGTTCAAGCACGTTTAACGGGTAAATATGTGTGCTTCTCTTCTGTGCTGTTATTTACTCGAGTGTGAACATGCGAGAAAGTACGGCTAAGAAACTAGAATCACAGGGGAAAAGTCAACGAAACAAAGGCTAGTAAGAGCTGAAGCGAGACAATTTTATTTGTGCAGGCAAAAATTTTTTCGGCATCTTAACTCGTCTTGCAGTCAAGCTATGTTCAGACCGCTGTTGCTGCCTGTTTGTAGTAAAGAATCGTAGTGAGAGGGTCAAATCTGAAAACTCGCATTTTCTGAAAAGGTTCACCTGATAGTTGTTTATTCTCGAGTTACTGAGACGTAATAACGTGCAGTGCGACAGCCTCGGGTAGCAACCGGTGTCGGCGTGGTTTTCTCTAAAATCGGCAATTTTTACTTTAAATATCTTCTACCGTCTGGAATGTTTGTCCAGTTTGATTCGCATAAAGGAACTTTAAAGCAACTAGGTCAAGCGCATTGCAATATGGCGCACAAGAAAATCATTGCTGCAAAAGGCAAAGTTAATACGTAGCTTGACAGATGACGCAAGGTGAACTACGGGCTCACACTGCGTACGTGCATGCACGAGTGCAGTATTTGATTGTCTCTTTGATAAGCGCCTGCCAAAGCACGGTTATCGGACTTTGTTAGTGAGAACACTAACGAAGGTTATTAGCACATTGATCGTGTTGTCTCTTCACACTCATCTCCTAGACACTGCGAAGTTCCTTTTATATGTGGCGCCAATCGTGGTACAACCATGCATTTGTGGTACAACTTTCAGTCTTGCGGCTTTACTGTTGTGCAAGTGGGGTCTTCTCTCACATTGCAGGTCATATTTATGTGTGTGTAGTGTGTGTCTATTGTAAAAGTCAGAAGTAGTCGGAATTGCGTAAGAAAAAAAAAAAAGGACATTATGCAGACAACCGCATCATCACATTAGTGCTGAGATGTCTCTTGGGTGATGTGCAAGTTCGAGCAGTGTTCCTTTTTAAAGAAGCCCCTGAGCCTTGTGCTGCCCAAATTGTTTAATGTATTGCAGTATGGGTGTCTCCGAGCTTGTTTACAATATGTGCTTGGCTTGTACGCTCCTGTTCTTTTTTTTTTTTTATCCTACGTTCTCAGAAAAATTATGACCCATGAGTGCTGCTGGATTTGTGTCATCTGTAGTAGAATACAATTTCATCGCTAAACATGCTCCAAGTCTGCATTTATACAGTGGAGCAATGGTTTTCTAAACAAGAATGTGTGTGCTAGGCTATTTATAGATGGTACTGTATCGTCTAATACAGAAAAATAAGCTTTCGTGGTTTTAGTACTAGTTTGTAATGTAATTCAGCCTTATTAGACATTATTGAAAATACTTTTAAACCTACTTTGTGATTGCCTATATTTAAACATACTGTGACTAACCACGACTTTGAATATCTTTTTTTTTTGACAACTGAGTTTTACAATAAACTTTTACCCAATAAAAGTGTATGTTTGAGTATTCCACTTGATCAGAGCTTAATGGAGCTGTATCAATGGCACTGTGTAACAGATAAATGGGGGGACATTTTTTTTTCTTTTTGCTAGGAGCTTGTACATTTTTTACTTTTATGACCATGATGTATTTTAAGTATGGCACAACAAATTAGCATAAGCCTTTATATTGAATTTAATGTTATTCTTTTTTGAGGTCCAAGGGGCCAAGATCATAATGTAATTTTTGCTGGAAGTGCATCTTCACGCCAGATATTGGTGTTGTTTTCCATGTTCCATGCGAAAATTTGTATATGTTTGCTCGCATGTCCGCAGCCGTTGGTCATTTGAGCTTCGGGTTTTGTTTGTGCTGTGCAAGTCCTGACAATTTTTATTTCCTTGCTTTTTTGTTTTTGTTTTTTTCCAGGAATACTTTAGATGAACTCAGTGAGCTGCTTGGAAAGCTTCTTGATGCATTTCCACCATCTGCATTACTTTCCGCTCACAAGCAGCATTTTGTGACTGCATTGAGCACTTCTGATGGGGCACTGAAAGCAGTCGTCTTACGCCAGGTAGACTATACAATTATTAAGTCTCTGCTAGTGCATATCACCTCTTTTCTCATCATATTCAGTCAGTGTCATATGCCTGTTTCATTTACGAAAACTGAAAAAAACCCGACTACTGGTGAAGCTTCCTGTGCAGGTAGGTAACAGGACACTGTGAAGAATGAGCATCGTAGTTCTTGATTTTGCAGCAAGTAGTTTTTAGGGGTTCATAACGCGATTTTCGGATTCTTCATGTATGTTGATCTAACTATTATTATCAAGCACTCTACCCGCCGTGGTTGCTTAGTAACTATGGTTTTGGGTTGCTAAGCACGAGGTCGCGGGACCGAATCCTGGCCACGGCGGCCGCATTTCGATGGGGACGAAATGCCAAAACACACGTGTACTTAATTCTTTGTCACGTTTCTCCGGCTCTAGGCTGCTTAAAAGTACAGTAGACTCCCTTTAAGATGAACTTGAAAGGACCATGAAAATTTGTTCGTCTTATCAGAAGAATAATTGGCAAAATGAGCAGATGCATCCAAATATCTTACTTCAAAATGGTAAATGAAGTGGACTTAAAACGGGGCTAAAATGACATAAAAAGCATTCATTTAGCTGAACATAATAGAAAACTGTTTTCAAGTGGTACTCTTGCTAGCCTCCAGGACTGGTAGCGGTGGCGGTCACTCCGAATGTTCGTTTTGACCAAGATGCAGCGAGCTAGCCACAGACGGCAAAGACTGCCTCCAGAGCACGGACTTGATGCCACCAGGAAGACCGTGGCCAGCTCGGCAACCACAATGGCAGCCCCAGCGTCGCCCATCGTGCTTCAGCAACCCAGAGAGCCCCCTACCTTCCGTGGAGCTATGTCGGAGGATCCGTAAACTTGGCTCGAAACCTTCGAAAGGACCTTGACCTTCACCAACTGGACCTCTGAGGATAAGCTATGATATTTGTATTTCACCTTGGAAGACGCTGCAAGGACTTACAACGTAGGACCTGTTTCGCAGTAACTTCCTGAGGATGTTCACGAGCGTTGTCCGAAAAGAAAGGGCCGAAGTTCTGCTGGAAACCCGAGGGCAACTACCCAATGAGACCATCGCCATCTTCACGGAAGAGATGACCCGTCTTTTCCGGCATGCCGACACGGAAATGTCTGAAGATAAAAAAGTGTGTTTCTTGATGCGAGGTGAAAGCAAGAACTTTTCACTGGACTGATCCCTAACCCACCGAAGACCATAGCTTGGTTCTTGACAGAGGCAACGACGAATGAGAAAACTCTAGAAGTGCACACTAGGTAATATAACCGCCAAGTGCTCTTGCCACAGTGCATCATCCGAGCACTGGGCTCCGGTGACCTCCAAGAGAACATCAGGGTCATTGTGCGCGAAGAACTGCGCAAGATATTTCTGGCGTCGCAACTTCAGCTGTCCTCAGTCACTGACATCGTCAAGGACGAACTTCGATGATCACTGGCCGTTTCCGAAGTGCAGCCTGAATTGCCGCTTCCCATACCAGAAGCGATGACCTACGCCTCCGTCAAGGTCCCCCTCTGTGACCCCGCCAGGGCCCTGTAACGCTGTAATTCTGTCGTCCACCGCCGCCAGCACGCCCGCCCATCGCCCAGCACAGCCACACGAGAAAGACGGACATTTGGAGCACCCGTGGCCACCGCCCCCTCTGCTATCACTGCGGGGAAGCCGGACATATCTACTGCCGATGCCCATACGGCGAAATGGGACTACGAGGGTTCAACTTCAATGTTTTGCGCCCTCAGCAAGGTGAACGCCCTTGTGATATCGCTGACTACCTCGCCGCTACTCAGTGGAGTTCTCAACGACCTTCCCATTTGCCATCACCAGGCCTCTACCTGGCGCTGCAGCGTCTTCCATACACTCGCCCAGCCCGGGGCCGCTCTTCGAGCCCATACCCGGAAAACTAAAACCAGCAACCAATGGAGGTGCGGTTGCTGTTCTTCGAACTGACGAAAATCCTCCACCTGGCGAAGACACTGAAAATCCTGTTTAGATGACATATCAACGAGACGTCGGCATCCCGACGAAGTCTGAAAGGAAAGAATATGTCGACGAAAGATGACCTGACAACGCCACGTACCAGCCACAGGTCAATGCAATGCAGCTGTAATTCGACGCCAAGACCTAAGTGTAACGCAAGACAAAAAACCACCGACTTCGACGTGCTTCTCGGTGGCCACGCAGTCACCGCCTTAGTGGACACAAGACCTGATTACTCTGTCATGAGTGGACCCATCGCCGCCCAGTTAAAGAAAGTTAAGACTGCATGGGAAGGCCCTCAAATTTGGACCGCTGGAGGACACCTCATTACACCGGCTGGAATCTGCACGGCAAGAATTACCATTCGTGAGCGGACTTCCCCTGCCACCTTCGTTATCCTTTAACAGTGTTCATGAGACGTCATTCTCGGCATGGACTTCCTGAACCAACACGGCGCAATAATCGAAGTGAAGTTGAAGTCGATGACGCTGTTGGAAGATCAAGCAATACTGCCGGAGTGCTCTCATAGTCACCATGCCTTGAGTGTGCTCGGAGATCAAGTGAACATCCCACCGCGTTCCAGCATTGTTGTTTCCATCGGCACTGAAACACCCGCTGACATAGAAGGCGTCATCGAGGACGACCAACGTCTACTGATCAACCACGAAATTTGCGTTGCAAGAGGGATCGCTCGACTCCACGGAGGGAAAGCAGAAGTGATGCTAACCAACTTCAGCCAGGAGTTCAAGCATATCAACAAGGGCACGACAATTGCGCACATCGAGAAAATTTTGGAAACCAGCAATACGTTTGTCCTCGCGGATTCTGCTGCATCTACCTCAACGACCATAGTTCCCAAACCAGACTTTGACATAAATCCAAGTCTCCCCATAATTAAGCAGCAACAGCTCAGAATTCTGCTCCGACGATACAAAGACTGCTTTTCGACATTGTCGAGGATTCAACAAACACCAGTCGCAAAGCATCGCGTAATCACCGAGAGTGCGCTCGACTACCCTGCCAGAGCCCTTACCGAGTTTTCGATGCGAGAATGTGAAGCTATTAGGCAACAAGTCAACCAAATGCTGCGAGACGACATCATCCAGCTGTCGAAAAGCCCATGGGCATCTCCTGTAGTCTTGGTGAAGAAAAAGGATGGAACCCTACGTTTCTGCATTGATTATCATCTACTGAACAAGCTCACGAAGAAGAATGTACACCCCCTCCCATGGATAGACAACGCGTTGGATTGGCTCTGCAGCGCTAAATACTTCTCATCAATAGACCTCAAGTCTGGCTACTGGTAAATAGAAGTTGACGAGAGAGATCACGAAAGGACTGCCTCCATCACGCCAGGTGGCCTCTACGAGTTCAAGGTCATGTCGTTCGGACTGTGCTCAGCACCTGCAACGTTCCAGCGTGTCATGGGATGGTTTTAGCAGGATTAAAGTGGCAGACGTGTCTTGTTTACTTGGAGGACGTCGTCCTTTTCGCCGGAAATTTTGACGATCACCTTAGGCGGCTGCGACAGTACTAGAGTCCATCAAGTCATGAGGGCTCACTCTGAAGCCGGAAAAGTGCCGCTGCACTTACGATGAGCTTCTGTTCCTTGGCCACGTCATCAGCAAATCGGGAGTCTGCCCTGACCTACAGTAGACAGCTGCAATCGCAAAGTTCCCGCAGCCCATCAACAAGAAGGCGGTGCGTAGATTCCTTGGCATGTGTGCCTACTACAGGAGCTTTGTCAAGGACTTTTCATGCATCACTGAGCCGCTGACACATCTAACTAAATGTGATGTCAACTTCAAGTGCGAAACGCCACAAGCCGACGATTTGAAGAACTCAAAAGACGCGTGCAGTCGCCGCCAGTACTTGCGCACTTCAACGAGGATGCCGACACCGAAATCGACGCTGACGCCAGCAGCCTAGGCCTCGAGGCCGTCATAGTCCGGAGGAAAGACGGACTTGAACGGGTGATAGCTTACGCTAGCCGGTCGCTTTCAAAAGCGGAAGGCAATTATTCTACAACTGTAAAGGAATGCCTCGCCATCATTTGGGCTACAGCAAAATTCCGCCCTTACCTGTATGGCAGGCCATTCAAAGTTGTCAGTGACCATCACTTATTGTGTTGGCTAATTTAAAGGACCCATCAGGATGGCTAGCACGGTGGAGCCTCAGACTGCAAGAACATGATGTCACTGTAATCTACAAGTCCGGACGAAAACACTCTGATGTTGATTTCCTGTCACGCGCCCCCATTGACCCGCCGCTGCAAGGCGAAGAGGATGACGACGCCTTTCTTGGAATAATAAGCATGGAAGACTTCATTGAACAGCAACGAGCAGACTCGGAGCTAAAAGGCCTTGTCGAGTATTTAGAAGAGAATGTCGACGTTGTCTCTAGGTCATTTTGGCGCGTATTGTCTTTGTTCATGCTTTGAAACAACGTACTCATGAAAAAGAACTTTTCACCAGTCCGCTTCAGTTACCTTCTTATTGCGCCAACTGAGGTTTATTGAAGAAACATGATATTTATAAGTAAAGCACGAGGCCAACTTGGGGTATCACGTTCATGATAAAGCCACCAAATATCAAAGGCACCAGAATCCCTTCAAAACATCAACATCATTGACGTGCACCATGACAGGTCTGTGTGGCCCAGTATACCAAAGGTATTTAAAGACAACAGAGATTATTGCACCGCACAATGCTTGCGTCTAAAAAATATGTGAAGATAGGTTAAAGCACATTGGCAGACCCACCAACTAATAAAAATCTAAATAAAATGACTTAAAAAACTAAAAAAGAGGATGCTGCCCTGAAAAGCAGGATCTGGAAAAAGTAAATAAACTAACAAAAGACAAGAAAACAATGAACCAACTGATGGCACTTGGCTACAAAGTATATGAAACATGAATAATATAAAGAAACAAAAACAGTGCTTAAAGAACAAGGCGCTGCATCAGTAAACAGGGACATACATGAGAGATAAACAAAAAAACAATAACATTGCTTAAAGAGCGAGTTGCTACGTGAGTAAATTGGGACACTACACATATCTAGGGTGGTTGCTTGGGCTAGTTGGTAATTCATGATCAAAAATAACATACAGCGCAAAGGACAAGGACAGTGATAGACGACATACACAGCGCTGTGTATGTCGTCTATCGCTGTCCTTGTCCTTCGCGCTGTACGTTATTTTTGATCATGGACTACACATATCCTTCCAGAAAGGCAACTTCTTCATCGTTAAGTGCTAAAGAAGGCGTGCTAATGCACTTTTCACCCAATTTCTCTTTCTAGTCTGTCTTATGACCGCTTTAGAAATGTGCATGCACATTCCGGTGTGCGCCCATACCTTTTGCAATGTTCGGCTAGGTGCCCTCCCGAGTTCTTAATCGATAGTGTGTGCTCTCTTGCCCTATCATTGAAGCATCTTCCTGTCTGTCCTATGTACACTTTATCACGACTAAGGGGGACCCTATACACAACATTCAAAGCGCATTCAGTAAGACGAGTGGCGTGGCTCTTATCACACTGCGTATGGTTTCTTTTCGGGGTGTGGGAGCGTATTTTTGAAAGCTTACACAGGGCTGAGAATACAACATCACTATTCTACCTAGAAACCACTTTCTTCAAATTGTGCGATATGCAGTGGATATATAGAATGGCTAGCATTGGCTGTTGTTCACGTGCTGTAGCACTATTTTATTCTGAAGGCTCCAGCTTCTACGGAAGGGCCTCCCAGACTCTGTAAACAAGGGAATCGGGGTACTTGGCTGATTTTAGGTGCTCAATTTGTATATCGATACTGCCTTGAACCTCATGATGGCATGACTTATCCAACAATGCTTTCATGCAGATCGTGCCGATTCCTCTTTTAACAAGCTTTGAATGTATGCTGTAAACAGCAACAGACAAATTTTAGTTCTTTGATTATACATCCAACATATGTGGTTGGGCTTGAAGATAATTTTTATATCCAGGAATTTCACATCATATCCATTTCACAGATGAACCTAAGTTCTTTCTGCTGAATTGTCGAAAATGTTCAAAATACCTGTAGTAATATTGTAGTTAATAGGGCTGTCTACATTGCTCACAATCAGGAGATAGTCATTTACATACCTGTATGCTTTAGTGACATGAAAGTCTCTAAATTTGGGTGCTATGTGCTTGTTGACAAATGATTAAAAAAATGTCACATAACAATGGAGCTACTTAGGAGCCGATACATATACCTGTTTTTTGCACATAGTACTGGCCATTAAAGCTAATGGCTGTTGATTCAAGGTAAAACTCAAGTATTGTAAGGAAGTTGTTGCTGCTTACCCCCTGTGGCGTTTTGGAATCTGATTTCACCATTCTTGTTAATCACCTCACATATGGCATGAAACTGTTCACCATGAGGAATAGAATAGAACAAGGCCTCAACGTCGATTGAAAAACCGTTGGTGCCGGACACTTCTCTATCTCTGAATTCCTTTATGATGTCAAATGAGCTGCGGACAAGGAACGGGTCTTCAATCTTTAGTGAACTTAAGTGCTGCTGTAAATGTCTCACATGGCCTTGCCATGAACTTTTCCCTGTGACGATCATTCGTAGAGGACAGTCTGGCTTGTGCGTTTTTCCCGTAAAGAAGGCTTCTAATGCACTTGTTGCAGTCTTCTCAGCCCTTCCCGAAGTGAATCTAGGTAGAAGTCCTTCAACATCCTGATGGCTGTGCTTTTTTGAAGCTTTGGGATGAAGCCACAGGACTTAGTTATTTTAAATGGCGGTATGAGCCTTTTCTTCAAAGTTCCTTGTGTCATTACTACAAAACCCCCTTCTTTGTGCATAGGATTGCACATAATTGCACAAGATATTGTGTTATAGATGGTTTGCACTGATATCATTGTGGCCATCACGTTTGGGTGCTAGAGTGGTGAGAAGCTGCCTCCTTGATGGCACATGAAAAATCTCTTCTACTTTTGTTTTGATAAACAAGATACATGGGAGCATAACAGGACGCGGTCATAGTGAGGCAATGGCATTGTGGGGGCTCTGGCACAGATGCCGGTAGCGTTTCGGTCCTGTGCCTGTCACAGTGAAGGCAGGTTGCCTGTGGCAGTGAATACGGTGCACTGACGTCATTGTGGTCACCACATTGGGCTACTTGCATGGTTAAAGCTATGTCCAGTACGTCCGGTGAAAACTAAAGGGTACAACAGCTATTCCTAGTGCCTGACTGTTAGCACCAGCAGGTGCATGGGTCTGGTGGTTTCTTAATGCCCGCCAACGTGTTCGCTTTCTTAATGCACAGCATTTTCTGTTTTGCTTTACCTTTTCACTTTTAGCGTAATGATGCAACTAACGTAAAAGAAGTGATGCTAGTTCAATTATCACATTCAAAGTAAAGAATGCTAGGCAAGTGGCGATGGTATTGCATTTTTTTTTTTCAATTGGCATTGGAGAAATGTCAGCCTTTTATCATGTTTTCTGACGTGAAGCATGCCTTAAACTTGGTAGTTTACACTTGTCCTGTCAATATGTCCTTTGTGATTGTTTTTATTCACGCAGACAGTCATGCTAACAAGCACATCAACTAGTTCACCAAGATGTCTGTGATTCTAATCGTATTTTATGTGAAAAACCATTTAATCTCTTGCTGTAGTGATGAAATTGTCTGCCTACTAGGCCCCACACTCTTGCTAAATAATAGAAGTGTGTCTGCCATGGCCTGTTATCCTTCTGTAGTACTGTGTTCTCCTTGGTTATGTTTGCTTTTTTGTGCGTTTTTGCCACATAACATAGGCTATAGTACAGCACAGGAAGCATATGCATACCTGCCAACTTTTGCTATTATGTTTGCGATTGGTGTATTAACTCCAGTAACTTCATGATTTTTTATTTCCGTCCAATTTATTGAAAAACTGATCTTAACAGAATACAAATACTGTCGGCCAGTTTCTCAGAGTTTTATTTTTTAGACCTGCTTGATTATTCGGACCTGCCGGCAACAGCGCCACCAATAAAAAAATCGGTGTAAATGGCAACTAAAATTTCAGTCTCCTTTGTAGGAATATTTTGTGAATGAACATCGTGAACATTTTAGTTTTCCTGCGACACAGATATGTTCCCCATGAATATACAGGGTGCTTCACGTAACTGTGCGAAGGATTTAAATAAAAAGTGGTTTGCCGCAGCTGAATGAAACTAATGGCATATGGTTTGCTGTCATGTGGCGCTCCTTAGAGTATTTGTTACACCCCGCTTATTTAGTTAATTAAGGTGAATTATGCAAAATATTTCATATTCACTCTAAGGCCAAGTGCATATCGTTGTGTTGTAGAGGGGGTTCAGAAGGGACAGATGCAATTTTTTGTGGCAACACATGCTGCGTGGCGATTTGTTTCATTCTTTAAAGAAAGCCAGCGAAATATGAAATAAAACCACGTGACTGCACTTGTGCGCTGTTGTATTGCAGCGCTCTCAACTGTGGGTCAAGCCTATCGCTTATCAGGGACAACGGCACGTCCTTTCCGTGTGCCACCGCCAAAGATGCTGATGCACTGTGAAGCCAATGCCTAGAGCCCCGGCTGCTCACTTCGCCACGGTCCATGTGCATGGTACTTTCGCACGAACCACGATTGAGAGTACTGCAATACAATAGTGCACAAGTGCTGTCACATGGTTTGATTTCATATTTCGTGGGCTTTCTTTAAACACCTAAAAAAATCACGCAGCATGTTTGTTGCCACAAAAAATTGGATTGGTCGTTCCTGAACCCCCTCTGCAATGCAACGAAACGCACTTGGCCCTATATTGAATATTAAAAACTTCGCATAATTGATCTTAGCTAATTAACTAATTAAACGGAATATAAAAAATGCTCTAAAGAGTGCCACATGATGGCAAACCGTATGCTGTTGGTTTCGTTCAGTTGCAGCTAACCACGTTTTTTAGAATTCTTGGCACAAGTTATGTGAAACACCCTGTATAGCAGTGGACATTTTGACAACGTTCCTATAAAAGAAAGTTAGTGAATCTTTAATAAACAATCAGTGTTTTGAGTAATAAAATAATTTTTAGTACTTTTCAAACTTTAAGGTTGACATTCCTAAAACAAACATAACATATTGATTGCCTTTTCTTAGTTCTTGATCTCTGTATGCCACATTAAAGGAGCACTTTTCGTCCTTTTTTCTTCTAGAAAATCACAAAATGTGGCCTAAAACATACCAGCCAGAAACTTGTTTTATTACATGTTTTGAACCTTGAGGACTCTGGCTAGACAAGTACAACAGACAGCGCTGTCCTAACCTTTCTGTTAAACCCACTGCAGTGTCTTAGTGACTTTGATGTTGAACTGCTAAGAATGAGGTCGCGGGATCAAATCCCGGCCATGGTGGCCGCATTTCAATGGGGGCAAAATGCAAAAAAAGCGGTGTGCCATGCATTGGAGCCACGTTAAAGATCCCCTGGTGGTCAAAATTAATCCAGAGTCCCCCAATATGATGTGCCTCATAATGAAATCATGGTTTTGACACCCAGAATTCAACCTTTCTGATAAGTGGCATCAGCGTTCATATTGGCCAACAGGTATGTCTGTCTGCATTATTGATCACATTGACACACATACACAGTGTGTCGCTTACACTTCTATGCTGATCATAGCTTAAGTCTATTGACCTAAGCATATATATATTTTTTGTTTCACTTTGTAGTTGTGCTACGCTGGACTGGGCACTAAAGTCTATCATTCTAGTCATGCATGCTTCATTGAAACATTTTTGTGTAGCTCTACTGTATGTCATTTTCTTATTCTAAAATGACAAGAAATGCCGACTGGTTTTTATCAACTGTGATGACAACCAAATGTAAAATCTTTATTTTAATAGCATTCTTTAAGGTAATAATAAACTAGCTGACAACTTTCTGTGGCAGTGAAGCGTAAGCAAGAGAGGCGAATCGTGCACAAGGGCGCTCCTGAAAAATGTATTACTTTCTTGTCTGCATTACTTTTTGCTGGGTAAGAGAAAACATAAACATCTAATTTACAACAGTAAAGTAAGACAAAGTGCAAAGCTTGGCTCATTGTTCTACTTTTCTCTTTCGAGTTAAAAACGCCACATGTGGAAACTACGCTGGTTAAGTAGCTGTTCCAAAGAACCAAGAGTGCTGTTAAACACTGCCGGAATACTTGTTGCAATTACACGTGCAGAAGCTCCACCCCTGTAGCTTTCCCTTTGTTGCGACAGAAAGTTGTTTGCAAGAATACATGCTGTTGTAATTAGTGCTGAATTAATATTGAAAATACCAGGTACATTTCTTTGTCTTGAAGTGAGTTGACAGTACTTGTATAAAGCGGTAAACTTTGCCTATATGCAGTACTGTGTTATGTATGTTGCTTATGATTGCATAATGAGTCTGCTTAGAGAACAGTCTACTTAGTGCCCACAGGGAATAAAGTATGGGGTTGTATCAAGTTACTTTATTTTTAAGTTTTAATTATGAAATTATGGCCTCTAAATGTGTTTACCTACTATTAAATGTAGTTTTTGCGATTACACAGAAACAAGGAGGCTGCTCAGGCAAAATATATGTTCTAAATAATATACTGAATATAGCTGCTTGTACTTTATTCTAGCCAGAAATTATGTTCGTTGTTTCAAAAGGGTACTGACACAATTTTGTCTTGCTTCCTTTTCCTTGTTTTTCCTTTTGCTTTATTGGGTAACTGCTGACTCCTTAGGCATCATATGGAGGAATTATCCGTCATCATGGAATTTCACAAGCATACAACAAACTTAATTATATAATCTTTTAATGTGGCCAGTTGAACAATGCTTGTGTACTTGAATTTAGGCGCAGTTTTTAAAGTACCTCAGGTGGTCAATCCGAAGTCTGCCATTACGGTGTGTCTCATAATCACTATCAGGATTTTGGCACATAAAACCCCAGAGTTTATTTAATTTTTAATAACTCCAACCACTTTCCTGAAAGCTTAGTCCACGCTTCCACATCTGCCAACCTTTTCTCGTTCATTTTGCCCTTCTCGGCATGAGATGAGTCTGGTCTTCTGGTGTCACTTGTCTGGTTAGGAGTCCTATTCTCTGAAAATGTAGAGCACCCCTCTCACCTATGGTTCTGTTGAGGACTCGGCTCGGCACTGTCATGATATGGCCTGTGACCACTGTACCAGGCTGACTGATGTACACGGTAGCCATCTGTGATAAGCCGGGAGTTGTGCTGCACTTGGTATGCACTGCTCGCATTATAATGTGGTATAATTAATAGTTTGTTGTGCTTTCAAGAAATCAAGACCTCATACCACAGTAAATAAGTTAACTATCCAAAAAAAGAAGAAGAAATGTGTCAGTATCTCTTAAACAAAAAGTTATGTTCCAAGTTGGCCAGAAGTAATTCTAGGGCAAGCTAGAAGTGCCATGCATAGTTTGTCATGGTAGCTGCAGGTCTTGCTGGAGGCTTAATCTTTGATTATTGTAGTTTAGCCTGCTTTGGATGTGGCCGAACTTTGTCTCATTTGACAAATTTCAGCCATGTGACATGTGACATTTGTGTTCTCTTCATATCTCATGGTTGTATTTTTTCTAGCTACACAGATCTTATTTGAGGCTTAGTGTAAAGTGGCCACTGCTCTAAAAATATGTGCTTTTATGTTGCAGCTGATTCGATGCTCCAAGGACAATGCTACATTGTCTCAGCTTGCTCGTGATCACCGCATCCTTGAATCTGTTTTGAGGCTCCTTGGTAGCGAGGACCTCTGGTCATCCAAGCAGAGTGCTATTCTGCTGAAACAGATGACACGGGAAAAGGAAGTACTAAGTGCCATGCTGCATCCCCCTGTGGCACACGTTCTGGACAGCGTTATGGATGGTGGCGATGTGTGCCGCTTTAGAGTGTTTGAGGTATGTTTATGCTTTCTGCCAACTATATGGGTTGTTGTATGACATCAAGCATCCATTTCACAAATTTTACATGACTACAGCATGCACCTTACTGCCATACGGATTATGCCTAATATTTAATAGAGAGTAAAAAAAAAAAAACTCTTGAAGAGTTTTTTTGTAAAGTGTTTGATTGATATTTATTTGTTTATTTATTTAAAAATACCTTATAAGCCCAAAGGGCATTGAATATCATAGAAATGTAACACAAAATATTTTATTCGATGTGTCCTCCTTGGCATTGATCATAACCTTTAAACGTTCGGGGTACACTTGAACTGAATCCCGCAGGGCTTCCTGGGGAATCATTCTCCAAGGTTGGTCTAGCAATGATTTCAGGGCCACCACGCTGGTGTGTTGATAGGTGCATAGCCCCATCAACACATATGATGGGATAAATAGCCCACATGCAAGTTCATTGTGTTTAAGTCCTGGGTTAGTTTGCAGGTTACTCTTCAGATGGAGTGAACTTGGGGCATGTTGGTGCGACATGACTGCTGGCTTTCCTTTGATTTGGGTGCTGGGGCATTGTTCTGCTGCAACTTCCAAGACTGCTCGCAGAAATGGGACTGGGAACAGGGCAGCAAATGGAGGCTCTAGAACTTTTTTAAGGTCTGTGTCAATCTTGGCCCCTTTTGGCACAATAACTAGTGTGCGTCCCATGGCGGTTACCCCATCCCAAACCATGACAAATGCTGATAGGGAGTTGTGAGAAGCTGTCATGTTAGAGCAAACACATGCTATTAAGAGTTCAGAGTAGTGGCAGGCTTTTGCAAAAAGTTTCTCGTCGGGGAAGACAGTGGTCAAGTGCTCCCTCTTCATGACATGCACCAACATCGGCCAGCATTTTTACAATCTTCCCTTTCTCTGCACCTTCGTCAGTATATTCTTTTTGGAACCTGTAGGGGAATATTTTGTGACCCTGTCGCATGACTTTTTGTAGTTGTGGCAGACACCTTTAGCTCCGTGAGGAACCTTCTGGTGCTCCTTCATGGCTGGCATTGCATCTTCTTTCTCATAATTTTCCTGAGTTGAGAATTGGCCACGGAGACAGGGAGACCACTGTGGAGTCCAGTGTACTATCTTGCTGTGAATTGTCAGACTTTGGCGATCTCAGAGGCAGTTTGCCCGGCCTCATTCAGTGTCAAGATTGCAGATCGATGCGCACTATTGCAGGTAGATGTGGGATATAGCAGATCGATGTGGGCTAGGGAATGTCATTTCCTGAATTATCTACAAACCAGCATGAAACTTGGTCGAAACACAACAACAAAGAAGAAGGCTTATAGAAACTCTTGAAGGGACCAGGTGGACAAATGAAAAATATCAGTGGCACACTGACTGGTCAAGGCTTGTGGCAGTAATTATTGTGCACATTGTATACTGTTGTGTTATTTCAGGAATAAACATGTACATAGCGGGCTTCCAGCACATCTATCCATTTTTTACTGCTGTGAATCTTAATTGTGCTTCTATAGCATAATTTGGTATGTCTATAGTAGACTGTTTCAAGAGCCCCTAAACCACCTTTAAAATTTCAAACACATTTTAAATGCACATCAGGTACAGAATACTGTGACAATGATCTTTGGTGAACATGGCAGTGCTACAGGCCGTAGGAGAGGCACAAATTAAAAAAACAATCCTGTGCTTCTCTCTGGAGTTTTCTGGTTCCTTCTTCACACATTGTGATGCCAACAAGATCCTGCATTGATGTCACCAGGGTAAAAGCTGTCAGTTCATCGGTTGACAAATTAACAGCTTTTACTAGGGACTGGGACAATTGTGCCAACATGATGTGTTCTCAGAAAGGATAGGGCCTCACCCATTGTGTGCCACAGGTCCTTCCGTGAAGCTGCCATTCAACCGGTGTTTCACAGACAATGTAGGACCCTTTCTTCTTTTGTGTTTATGTGACCCATAACTTTCACTGCTGGAGTTGTTGAGAGTGTCCAATGAGGAGGAGAGAGCGTCTGTGGGGAGGGTAGTGAAGGTGAGTGAGAAACAGTGGCTGCTTGTATCTTTACGAAACACCTGTAACCTTGCTATTACTACATCATTAAAAAATTTGTTGCTGTATGTTCATTTAGACTGGTACACAACTGCCACTATATCACAAATTTTCTAGCTCAAAGTAGTTTAGGGCCCTTTAAGACAAACTCGAAGGAAACTGAGTCTGTCTTCATTAATGAAAAGTTCATAACAGAAGTGTACCTCAGAAATGAAATGCCATTATTTAAGGAGCACATAAATAACCATTACACATTCAGTGAATGAAACACATTAAAATGTAAATATAAATGTAAATAAAAGAATGTAATTGCACTGTGCATGGAGGGAGGAGGGTGAATTGAAAATAACGCACACATGTGGAGACTGCCATGAAACTACAATGACTGCAACAGTAGCATGCGACTTGTGTTGTTCCATCTGGTGATGTGTTGTCACCTGTGACATGACACAAATTACATGCTGCTGGTAAAAGACATTGGCTCGTTGTGCTCTTCCGTCAAAGTCATGTTGCTTTCTTGGTTCTTTTGTTTCTTGTTGCTGTTCTTACTGTTCTTATGCTGTTTGCTGTGGTTACTTTTCCACATGCTATTTTCAATAATTTTTTATTATTACAATGTCTGCCTGCACAACATGCCAATATTGCAACAGAGTATGCTGCAGGCAGGTTGGGTGCAAACTGACAGGGGCTTACTGATCTGACCCTAATCTTTGTATGGAAAGGGGGATGAAGCAGCATTTCTATTTGCTGCCTGCACACTTTGTCTATATCCCTTCATCTCATGTGACACACCGGCAAAAAAAAAGAACGTAGGCAGCTGTAGGGGAAACAGGTTGGACACCATGTCACTTTCTGCCTGAAAGTCTTCAGAAAGTGAAAAGGGGTGGCAGGCAGTGCCACTTGTGGTGTGGCTTGCAGTCCTCTTGATATTCTAATACTTGTTTTTGTGTTTGCTTTATATGTTAAAAACTAGGCCAGAACTTAGCACTGTGAATTTTCTAAGTATGCGCATGTGATGATTGTGACACTCTTATTATCCCTTTCGGCCCTGGTGGTGTCAAATGATGACATTACAGAAAATGTCCCACACAATTCAGGAAACAAAGTAAATAGAAAAAGTTAAACTTTCGACATGAATCCAGCATAGTCTTGATGCGATTTCCTGAAGTGTAGGTCGAATAGTGTGAAACAACAGTTGTGATGGCAAAAAATCAAACTAAGAAAATCAATACTAGCAGTAACACTCTTCGTTTCTTTTTAGGACATTGTCAGGGCCAAACAACTTGGACATCTGGCTTCATAAGTTTATTGTAGAATAAAAATATGTTGAACAGCAGCTCAAGAAAAATATATATAAGCAAAGTGATTTTTGCGACTCGTATAATAGCTAATTTGGCGTTGTGCGAATTTGATGCCACCTTGGCTCAGTGGTTGTAAAATTGAGATTGTGAGTAGTCAATTTGTTTTCTTTCACATTTTCCATAACATTTTCTAGAATCATAGTGGGTATGTTTGTCGATTTTTGGTATAGTAGAACCCCATTCATATGTTTGCGAATAAACTGCGAGAAAAGAACGTGCTAACCGAGAAAACGTACGATCTGAAGTAATTAAATAAATTTGTCAGATTCAACTGTTGTTGACATCTACATAATGCGAAGTGTCGCGTGGATCATTGTGGCACGAGATGCCGATGCGCGTCATGCTGTTGGTGCTCCAGCGGCCCGAGACGTGTTTCGTTTTCCTGTTGTGTGGTGTTTTAAGAGGGTGACGGGAAACCGAAGCGAAATTGAGCTGGTGGGTGACGCTGCATACCGCCGAAGTGAAACGTGATGCCATCATCGCGCCGCCTGGAGCAGGGAATGACAGCACGTTTGGATTATCGCCTACTAAAAGCGTTTATGCTACCAATGGCACTACGCACACCGCGCTGTAAAACAGGTAAAGATGCTTATCGCAATAGGTTTGGCGGTGATAGCTCCGAATACGGCGTGCGACAACCAGGGCAGAGATTAGCTGCTACTGGAATAAGAAACTGCGCTCCGTCGTTTTCACATGAGACGGGTAGCTATATACTGTGCTCGATCCTGCGCGTTATGCTCCTTTTCTTGTTCACATAGGATCTAGCAGACAGACAATGTATACGATCGCAGCCTGCAGCAGGGAACAGCTGCACGTTTCAGTTAGGACCTATCAAGAAGGTGCGCTACACTTCTGATGGCGCCACGCGCTGTGAAACAGATAGCCAAAGATGCTTATCGTAATAGGATTGGCAGTGATAGCTGTGAATGCCGCGTGCGACGACCCAGGAGAAGATTTGCTGTACCAAAATGAGAAATTGTCACGTGAGGCAAGTGGGCAAGTATTGCGGTAAAGCTGCCTCAGCGGGCACCTATATACTGTTTTCGATCGCATGCGCCTCGTGCATTTTCTTGTTTACATGGGATCTAGCGGCTGGAAAACGTATCATATGATCGCAGTTTGGCCACATAATGAATGTTGGTTCTGAAAGATGGTGTTTTCTGGGAACATATGAACCGGTAAAAATTGAGCTTAACTCTATAGGGTCATTTTTTATGTTCTCAATTGCGAACGTTGACGGCAGAAAAACGTACATAGCGGGAACGTATTGTCACGTGGTAGTGACGTTAAATGACACAGCAGCAGTACTGTGAAAGACAAAAGTAGCTTTTATTGGGCGAACCTGTGCCCACAAAACAGGCTACACTTAAAGCACAACGATAGCGGCGAACACAGTCGGCGATCGTCGAAAATCTGATCAGCGGGTCAAGCGCGTCGGCTTTTATAGAGCAGTCGTCGAATGTTCCAGACTAATCGTTCGGACCCGCGTGCCTTCCACAAAGTTCTACACCATTCGCGTTACGCGATGAAATCAGATAACATAAGGTTCGGCGACAACAAACAGCGGATAGAAGCATCGATAACTTTCCAGAAACTTCGGATACATGCAGGCGCGTCCCACGCTGCGTGATTACATTTGTTAGGTGGTGAAACGTGGTTGCCCGATACAGATAAGTACACGTGTCAGTATCACCGAGGTTTTGCTGTATTTACTCGTTTGGGTCTGTTAATAGCTGTAAATGTGACAAAACCACATAGGGCATTCAGGTGCTTCAATGAAAACAAAGAAGACTCATTGAACTCGTGTCCCCAACCTGTTCACTAGATGAAAAAGAAACTGAAGATTGCGTTGAGCAGCTTGGCCTACGAATATCAAGAACTCGGCCCAAACTGCGACCTGTAACAAGAGGTCTCAGCACCTGAGATAACTTTCTTTTCATTTGATACATGTATATTTTTTTTGTTTGAAGATTACAAAACCCAACATAACGTATGATGCAAATAAAATTCAACTTTTGAGCCCCTGCTATGTAATATATAAGAAAGCTGTACGTTTTTAACAAAATACATAACATGCTGATTCACAACCTTTGAGCACTGGTTGTGTCATTTGACACCATAAAACTTTGTTGAAAATGGTAAAATTAAATTTTTTCTTTTTGTGTCATGCTTCCGAGAGCGTCTTCACACTAAATATTTCAAGCAAAAAAATATCTGCCTGCTGAAAGTGTTATCGAAATGATTCTTTTCTATCTTGCATCTCTTACAAACTTGCGATTTCATGCACACTGTGTTGCACTCACAGACGCTAAACTCGCCTCAAGCTTTCTGTTCGATGCCTCCAAAGTGAGTGAAGTCCATCTGTAATGCTGTAAAGAAATGTCTGACTGAGGGTGGGATCGTACCTCTGTTCTCCAGCACAGCAGCCCAGTGCTCTTACCATCATGCCGCGATCGCACGCATACTTCTCTAATGCCAAAGTCACTGTTTGAAAAGCCTGACATGTGCATCATGTGCCAGTTTCTCGCATTCTTCTCTCATGACGGCCAGCACGTTGAGACACTCGTTAGACTGCACTGCCTTTGGGATGAGCCCACACTTGTCAGAGGAATGTGATGCCTACAGAGTGGATGATGTATGCTCTGCAGGTGAACATCAAAGGGTTAATGCTGTCACAGTAACCCTTTGACTGCCATATAGGAGTCAACTACCTGGGGGCAGGGGATTCATTGTCCCCACCAGGAACTTCAAGCTAAGCCCCTCTTCCACCTTGCTAGTACTAAAAAAAATTTGGAAGTGTGAGGGGGGCCCTGGAAATTTTTTCAAGTGGTAGCAAGAAATGGAAAAGAATCTATTTTGTAAGCAGGCATTCTCAATCCTTCAGGCCCTCATTTTCCCTGTGTATGACCCCGGCAATATGGAGGTGCGGCCTTTTCTTGCACCAAATGACTGTCGTTTTAAAGAAGGGGCAGATAATTTTTGTCTGTGTGGGGGTTATTGATGTTTGGCCAGCGGTCACTTTGGACAGCAGAAATATAATGGGTTCGCATCGGTGGACTGTATACAGAAGGGGTGCGGCGGTGCACTCCATCAAGCCCTACGTCTTCGGCCCCACATCACCCAGGTTACTTTCTTGATGTGTAATGTGGAAGGAGTGTCGTGCTTTCATGTTGGATGCAGGAGCAGATTGTTTACTGCAGTAGTCCGCTTCATCGGATCCAATGTTATTGACTGGCATCATTGGTCTGCTGTCAAGTAACGCTAAATCGACTCGTGCGCAAGGACTAGCTGATAAACTATGTTATGGAACTTCTTTTTCTTCTGTTTTCATAGTTATTTTCTATTACTCCTGTACAGTGTAGCCCATTCCAGCCACCCTACACGTGGGGTGGGTAACATGTTAGGGGTCATACCAAACCATGTTTTTCTTTTGAATGTCCCACTATTTGTCTTCTGATTTGTAAATTTATTCCTTTCTTTTTTTTAGTGAATTAGCATTAGGAGTGTCTTAAGTATATAAAAGTGCATGTCAAGTGTGAAAAGCCCGTCACGTGGTAGAGGTATATGTGCGGAGCTCCATTAGTAAATCGGGGTAAAAAGAGAAGACAACAATTAAAGAAGATAGTTTTCATGTCACCATATTGCCTTCTCGGCCTCTTTCTTCACATAAGTCAACAGGATTAATACCTGAACAGCCAATCATCAATGTCATGGCCACTGGAAAGAAGGCACTCGTCATACCATTGTTTGCCGGAGTACCCAACGACATTTCATTGGACAAATGGCTGCAGCTTTTCGAGAAGAGGAAGAACACTGCTTCGTGGACAGAACGCAACATCATTGGACACTTCAGTGCTTCATTGACCGTGGAGCATTGTGCTGGTACATCACCGAGGTTTTTGGATATTAAAGATGAGTTGTGGGAGAAGATAAAGAATGGAATGCTTGAATGCTTCACTAGATTTATGGCGGATTGGTTCTGTGAATTCATCCTCTACAACATCAAGGAGAGGAAAAAGTGTCAAAAGCTATAACAAAGAAAATAGTCAGCTGGGCCACTGCGCAGAACTGAAAGAGAGCTGAATCATATTAGGATTGACTGATGGCCTTCCTGCGAAGTTTGAGCTTGCTCTTGCTGTGTTTACCGTCTCCACTCTGAGGCAGTGGTTGCCAACAGTGCTACAAGTAGAATCGTCAATTCACTGAACAGGAACGCAATATTAGTCGTGCAACTGCCGAAAAATCGCTCATGATGTGCAGCCATGAGTGGTAAACTGACTGATGCCAGTGCAATTGAGTGCTCGTGGTTCGAAGACTGACTGTGAATACTGCGTCGCTGCTGGCCTTTGATGTCAGATGCACTGTCACGATGAGTGTCCACGCCGAGCCTGTGTCTACAACCTAGCAGAGTTTCAGGGATACGGAGACAACGACCCAAAGCATAAATTCGTTTCGGAGCTCTCGTTGATGGAGAGCCAGTTGGTGCAACGCTTAGCCCAGGAGCCACTATCACGTGGATCAATGAAACCATGTTCCGTAAACTAGAATGACAATTAATGAAAAACTCCTGCATCAACATAGAGCAAGTGACATCTCCACATAAAACTTTGGGTTGTGTATTTGTGAACTTGGGCATTGATAATTTGACAAAGAACATGGAAGCACACGTGCTCCCAGGCATGCGAACTGAACTGCTGCTTGCTTTGGACAATGTTTTGTTTTTCAACCTCTCTATCGACCTCAACACTTTGACTCATCTTCAAGGCCGCCAGGTCCTACAACAACACAGACCATAGCTTAAAGGTGAATACATCCAACTTGCTCCGACTCCTGATATCTCCTTCAGTCACAAATTATGATCGACTCTCAATAAATGTGTGAAATTTACATAATTTTGTGCCATTGTGCTGGAGACTCGCAGAAAGCAAGTCAAGGTGGCAGACTGAATGCACTGGCAGACGGAAAGCAGAATCTGTGCATTTTATATAGTGACCTATTGTAATTACATAGTAATTAAATATTCATTTATTGTACAGCCAGTCATGCTATGTTTCTTCATTAGTAATATTAAGGAATTACATGCACTTGCGTGCAATTACACTAGAATTACACAGTTTAATTATTGGGTGCGAGCATTACAACAAAGGAAAAGAATGATCTCTCTCAATTACTGCCAGAATGGCACACTTAAAATGTTGTGTCAAACGCTGCTCTGCCTTCACCAAAACGGTCGTCAGAAGCGATACATTTCACTCAGAAGTGAAATCGATGTACCTTAGGAGAGCATTATAATGTTCAATTTACTCAAAGCCTAAAGTTTGTTGTGTAGTCCTTACAACCACTGCACAGAAATGGCAAAAATGAGTTGTGTCCAGAAATGTGTATGCCATGACTAAAGGGGATAGGGAGCATCCTACACAAGTCTCGACAAACCGCACTACAACACCTTCTTGGTAGGAACGATGGCATTTTTTCTAAAAGTCAAACCAACATTATGTCTATCTTGTCAAAATAGCACTGAAACCTACTGACTAACAACGCCCCCATGTATTGAGCACCTTATCAATGCTCGCAATCTGACACAATTGAAATCAACAAGCAAATTGATGCTCTTCTAGCACAACGTGTGATCAGACTGTCTTAATCACCAATGCTGCACCTGTTATTCTTGCAGAAAAGAAAAGAGACGGTCGTATACACTTGTGCGTAGATTACATGAAGTTAAATGCAGTAACAGTGCTAGACCACCAGCCTATACCTCGCATTGATGATGTTTTATTTATTTATTTATTTATTTATTTAGTACATGCTGCAGACCTTTCGGTCCAAGCAGAGGGGCAATAGAACGTATACAAACAAAAGAGAACAAATTAAGAACAAACAAATACAAATTTATACAAATTTTAGTCACAATGTGTCTGTAAACTGTCGTTCCAGTCTGATACTGTTCTGGGAAAAAAAAGAAAATTTAAACGTGTCAGTTCGAGCATAATAGGGTGTTAGTGAATCCGGATGATGCTGTCTTGTTTGCCGTGTTATTGCAGGCGTTATATAAGTCGATGGTTTAATTTCAAGCCTGTTGTTGAGAAGAAGGGAAAGGAATTCAAGTCTTAGCAGCTTTCAGCGTGATTCAAGAGTAGGTATGGAGTTTTCTGTCATAATTTTAGAGGGAGAGTCCAGTCTTGCGAATTTATTAAATATAAACCTGACTGCCTTTCTTTGTATTTTTTCAAGACGCACGATATTTGATTTAGTATAAGGATCCCATGATATACATGCATACTCTAACTTTTGTCTAATAAATGTAAAATAACACACTAATTTCACATTAGGAGGGGCATTTTTCAGTTTGTGTCTTAGGAAACAGAGTTCGCGGAAAGCAGAAGAAGAAATATCATTAATGTGCATGTTCCATGACAATGTGGAAGTAAAAGTAACACCTAAGTATTTGTTATTGTTAGTTTCACGCAGAGCTGAAGAACCTAGCGTATAAGAAAAAGTTAGTGGGCTTTTTTTCCGAGTAACACGAAGAAATACGGATTTATCAGCGGTAATAAACACACCCCATTCATTACACCACTTTAATATGTTACTTAAATTCTTTTCGAGGACAGTCTAATCATTCTGACAAGTTGTATCACTGTACAAAATACAATCATTGGCAAACAGTCTAATTTGCACACCAGGAATTGTGGTTTTAACAATGTCATTTATATACATTAAAAACAGTAAAGGCCCCAAGACTACCTTGGGACACCCCTGATGTGACTGGGAGAGTGGCCGAGCTATGTTCACCTATTGTAACGTACTGAGTGCGTTTGCTCAGGTAAGCAATAATCCAGTTTATGAAAATGTCAGGTATGCCAATAATTCTAAGTTTGAAGATTAATTTGTCGTGCGGAACCTTATCGAAGGCTCTTCTGGAATCTAAAAATATTACATCTATTTGGCCATTATTGTGATAAAGCAAATGAATGAATCACTGATTGCGTTAATAATGATAATAATGATTAATGAATAATACCAATTGCGTTACAGTCGAATAACCCTTTCTGAAGCCATGCTGAAACTCCGTGAGCACATTGTTTTCAGCTAAGAATTCTTTTATATAGTTTGCCACGATGTTCTCCTAGAGCTTGCAGCATTGTGATGTCAGAGAAATGGGACGATAATTTTGTAATCTTAGTCGATCTCCTTTTTTAAATATTGGAACAACTCGGGCCACTCTCCATTCATCGAGCAGTTGTGCCGACAGCACAGACGCAGAAAAAATTCGTACA
Source organism: Dermacentor albipictus (assembly GCF_038994185.2). Lineage (NCBI taxonomy): Eukaryota > Metazoa > Arthropoda > Arachnida > Ixodida > Ixodidae > Dermacentor > Dermacentor albipictus. The sequence continues at coordinate 44,326,733 of NC_091821.1, forward strand.
AGAAAGCTGGCAATAAGTTCAGGATAACGTTTTAGAAAGATGTTTGGGATTTCGTCAGGGCCACAAGAAGCTTTGGTTTTTAGGTTTACCAACATGTTGACAATTCCAGCATAAGAAATAGAATCCACATCAAATACCTGTTTCACTGGAAGCATAGTAATGCAATCATCTGACACTGCAAAGACACTTTGAAAATACTCATTAAAATGTTGTGCTATGTCTTCGTCATTAGTTATTGATGTGCCCTCAATTATTATCTGTGAAATTGGTTTCTTTCTTTCCTTCATATGGTTCCAAAATTTTGTAGCATAATTTTTAATTAAGTTAGGCAGAGAGTTGTTATAATAGTAACTCTTTGCAGCAGTCACCTTCTGTTGAAGAGAGTTCTGCGCCTCTTTTATTTTAACAGAATTACCATGCTTTCTTTTTAACCTTTTTACCTTGCGTTTAATATGAATAACATCGCGTGTCATCCAAGGTGTGTGTTTGCGAACTTTTTTTTTTTTACTAGGGGTGAATTGGTTCATGCAAAAGTGGCACATAATTTTGAATCAATTCCACAGAGAACTGGCATCAGTGCTGATAAAATCAACAAGACAGTTTTCCATGTGCTCCATGATGGACACATCATCGGCATGAGAATCTTTGTAGCTAAGCACTGAGGAATAGTGCGCCATCTGTAGAACTGGTAAGGTAATGCTCACTAGGCGGTGGTCGGAAAGTCCCTCTTCAATACAAACAAAATATTCCGAAAAATCTTTGCTAAGAAATACCAAAATCGTGAATGGAACTGCAAATGCCCTGTATGCGTGTCGGCTCGCGTGCCACCTGTTTCAAGTTATAACGCAGCATAATGTTGAAGACAATGTTGGCGTGCTTGCTGAACGCGTTTCCAGTATTAAGGCGCTCCCAGTCAATGTTCGGTAAATTTAAGTCACCTGCCAATATAATCTTATTCTTTCTGTGCCTGTTCATTTCATCATCTAATTTTTGTAAGTATTCGGGAGTAGTATCCGGTGGTCTGTATATGGCGTAAACAATAAAGCTGTGACCCCAAGAACTTATCTTGATGTGCAAACATTCAATCTCAGGGATATCTTCCAAGAGATGGGCAGAAATGCCATTTTTGATCAGGACGGCAACACCACCACCCCTGGTGCGCCTGTCTTTTCGGAACACTGTATAGGAAGGAGGAAATATATCGTCACTTATTTCATCATGTAGCCAAGTCTCAGTTAAGACAGTAATATGAGGATCATGTTTCAGTAATAAAATTTCCAATGCATCAGTTTTATTTTTAATACTGCGGGCATTGACATTAATCAGTCTGAGCTGCTTATGTGGCCCTTGAAGAGCACGTCAATCCTGCGAGTTTGTGGAATGGTTTCGCTCGTTTGCTGTGGGAATCCGAAGGGAGCTTTGGGGAATTTGTACGCGTCTGTTTAGGGATTCATCCCAATAAAAAGTATCCCTGCCAATCTTAAGCTTATCATGGATCAATGAAGCTCTTTTTTTAAGCAGCCGGTCTTCTTTACAACTGTCCCTGAGGAGTTTTCTTTTTTTAGTGTGGAAGGGAAATAATCATTCTGAATGTAGATGTCAGGCCCTTTAAGTTTCTTGCAGTTTGCAAAAATTGCTTTCTTTTCACTGTAATCCTGAAGGTAAATTATGACCGGTCGGATTCCTTTGTTTTTTCCTAGCCTATGTATTCGACCAATAGACTCACATTTCATACCCAGCTTGCCTTGGAATACTTCCTTGACGATCTTTTCCTTCATCATAGATTCGGTTTCGTCGGCTAACTCCTTTATCCCGTAAATAATCACATCGGAACGCTTGCTACGGTCCTCCAAACTAGTCAATTTTTTTTGTCTGAAAAGTCATCACTTTCTCTAAGGATTTCAGCGTGGTTTCTACTTGACCGGTCTGAACTAGGGTTGCAGAAGAATCAGGGAGTTTAGTTTGCACGTCCTCCAGAGTACATTGTAAGCTGGCAAGTACACTATTTATGTTCCATAACTGCACTTTCATTTCAGTTACATCTGTGAGGATAGCTTTTTGGCCTTCAAGCAGTTGGTCATACAGTTCCTTTTGTGTCGGTGCAGGATTTGTTTCTATATCACCACAAAGAAGTAACTGGCACACCTGCAAACACTCGTAAGCAAGGCTAACACACTGTTTGGGGCACGGTAGGACCACAATGCAACGATGGTCACTGATAATTCTGCTAAATGTCACAGAGGGACCAACCTGCACAACGAAGAGCAGGTGCCTGGTCAGCATCGTTGCAGTGCCGGGTCCTCCGTGCCCACTGAAGTTCAAGCAGCAGAGCGGTTCTTTTATACAAGCGGCTGTCGATGACGTCACGCTGCGCTGACCAAAAGGTGTCGCTAGAAGCTCAGAGCCATCAGAAGTTGACGGTGCGAAATGTTCGTTGGTTCGCACGCACTCGCTCCTATCGATGCTGATATGGTGATCCACGTAGTGCACGTGGCTAGTCGTTGATACGGCGGCGGCTCCCAGCAAAACCTGCATAACGAAGAGCAGGTGTCTGGTCAGCATTGTTGCAGTGCCGGCTCCGCCGTACCCACTCTGTGCTAGACCATCTGGGAAAGTCCAAGTATTTTTCCATGCTAGAGATCACCTCAGGCTACTGGCCTGTTCCAATGGATCCAGATGACATAAGGAAGGCAGCTTTTGTTAAGTTCACTGGTTGTTACAAATGGCTTGTTATGCCATTCGGTTTGAAAAATGCTCCCGCCACATTTGAGTGTGCCTTTAAGTACGTTATAAGGAAACATTGGCTACGCAGTGTTGCAAACTGCTTCTGATGTTGTATATTCTAACACCTTCTCGGACTATATAACACACCTTGATACGGTTCTGTAAGTTTTTGAACATGAAGGAATTAAGATAAAACTGAAGAGAAGTGCCAGTTCACATAAACCTCCATTGATTACTCTGGATACTGGGTCTCTGATGGCACTGTAATTCTCAAACAAAACAATGTGGACGCCATCCTTTAATTTCCAAGACTGGCATGTCTGAAAGAGTTTGTGTTTCCTTGGAATTGTTAATGTTTATCGCTGTTACACTGCAAAATTTCAGTGACATAGCTTTTGCACTGACCAAACTACTAAAGAAGGACAAACAGTGGATGTGGATTGCACATTGCGAACTTGCGTTTTCACAGCTGAAGAAAAACAATCGCGTAGAAACCAGCTGTGCCCATATGTGACAGCTCTAATCCATGCATTCGTGATGCTTCTAGCAAAGGTATTGGTGCTGTACTGAAGCAGGTGAACTATTATGGTAATTAACTCTGCCATTGCTATTGTTGATGCCGTTGACAAGTGGCACTGTTACTTACACGGAGCATCATTCATCATTATAACTGACCATGCTGCATTGCAAAGGCAAAAAAAAAAAAACATCAAATACCATCAAGGATATTTATTTTGGTAGTATTTAAAACTTCCCGTGTATGATGTTAATATCAAGCATCAAAAAGGCACCAATAAAAATTGAAGCCGACGCACTTTCCTGGAACCCCATCTTCCGTCAGCCACGTACCCAGGATTTGGGGGGGGGGGGGGGGAGCAACCCTAGGTAACATTCCTGTGCAAATGAGGGGGGGGGTACCTTTACTAGTACAAATGGGAAAAGTGCCCACCGTTCACCATAAAGATGCGTAAGCCTGCAAAAGAGAAATTAAAAAAGGTGTATCTCACAGGTATACGCCTGTGAGGTACCTCTCCTTTGCTTGACAAACAAGGAACCACATCACATGGACTCGCGCAGGAAAGAAGCGCAGGAAGAACACTGCCAAGAACAAGTGAACAGGCGAAAGTGTAAAATTAAGTTTTCTAGTGGCGCTTTTTTTTTTTAATTAGCTCTGGAAGAAACATAGAGAAATATATTACTGTGGTACTGTAACAGTTCTTTTGGATCCCTCGTTTACTGTTCTACCAAGTTAAGTGCTAAAACTGACTTGTATTGTTATTTGGAAAGTTGCATAACGATGCGTCGCCGCCAGTCCCATACAACTGCGTAGAGTACTGGGCGCTGCAGTTCTAGACGTACTGCACCCACCGTGGAAGGTTAGAAAAACACCCACATACGCATAACAGAGAAGTGGCTACGTCAGGGGGTTAGATTGATAATGGTAGAAGCGTCATTCAAAACAAATGGAATTCTTCTCCACTCCTGGCGGCGTTTTCTCAACTTCCCTTTTGACTAAAAAGTTGTTGATCCATAAATATTTTCATAAACATGGTTAAATTTGTTAGTTTTCGTTTATCCTTCCTGTTTGGCTGTTGCCTTGGCTCTCTCCCTTAGTAGATCGCTTAATTTCTCAACTCCTTGCTACTCTTATTTCCAGTTGCCAATTTTGCATGAAAAGTGCTGTACAATTAGGGAAAAACCAGACAGAGTAACAGGTGACATTGATATTGCTTAGGGGTATAACGGTTATTGTAGGTTTGATGATTATTTTATTTTCCACCTTATCTAACCTATATCACAGGTGTATGGTTCCGAAGATCTGCCAGCGCCGCGGCGAGCCATCACTCTAGGAAATGATAGAGCAAAAGAAAAGGTTAAACGCAACTGGCATTGTCTCTGGCTACAAATCGTTCCGTGAGCATACAGACAAGCTGACTACAAACTGAATCCCTTTCCTGGTCCCTGGATCAGTCTAAGCAAAGAAGGTTAAACTAACGAAGCAACAGCGATGCGCATGCCCGACCGTTACAATAGATGGTGACAACTAGATGCATCTCAAGTTAATCGCGCTGAGAAAACTGGCCTTCGGACCCCAGGAGATGCTGATAACTAATGAGATCCAAAAGAAGTAAAAAAGGCAGCAAAATGTTGACCGCCAAATTGCTGTAAAGTCTCAAGATTGCTTAGGCGGTGCTTTAGGAGTGTGTGTGAGCAATGATAGTGCAGGTGAGGGGAAGTATGCAACTTAGTTTCAGGGGGGGTGGAACCGCCCCCCCCTTCCCCCTGGGTACATGTCTGGCTTCTGTCATGTCAAAAACTCCCAGCAGCACCATCATGACCACCCATCTTAAAGACATACAATTGAGAATGGTATGTTGATTGTAAGACACAAATGAATCCGAAAAGGCCGCATGCCAAGTGCCCTGCGACCTAACCTTCTTCAGAAAGCACACAACCACTTTGAACATGTGAGTGAAGAAAACATTGAGGCTACTTTCACAACAGTATTACTGGCCTGATATTATAATATAACCAACACGTCAGAATATGTTCGCCTTTGTGGTATTTGCCAATGCTGCAAAAGGACGAAGAGCAAGAGGTTTGGATCTCTTGAGAAATTACTACCAGCTGAACAAGCCTTTTGATCTTCTTGCTTTGAACACCATTAGAGGTTTTGTGGGATATGGCTCATCAACGCGATTTATTCATTTGGTCGTGGACCACGCCACCCATTTCATTTGGGCTTTTATGCATAAGAATGAAACTTTCAACTTCTGCATCTCGTGTCTGAAAAGTGTTTTCGTCACTGGGAAACCTAAGAAGTTTCTTTCCTATCGTGGCACTGGATTCACCACCGGAAAATACAAACAATTGATGAAGTACAATAATATTCACCAGCTGTTTATGTCATCACGACACCCTCAATGTAATGGCATGACTGAATGCATCAATCAAACAACTGCTACCCATCTCTGCTGCAAAATCAACAAGAAACCTCGAAGACCATGGATGCAACTTCTGCCTGATACAGTGGCACAATACTCATAGTGGCCGAGGCAAGATAACATTCACTTTTCGCGGTTCGCTGAGCCCAGGCCCCCTCCTGGAAAATCATGGCATTACGCCTATGTACTGCCAGATTTTTTTCGCGTGCTAGTTTCGTGGATATTTCATGCTACACAGAAACAGTTTCTTCGTTGTTGCTTTTTTCAATGCAAAGTTCATCAGGAGTTTACAAATCCCTTCATCTGTCAAAGTGCAGACGAACCTGCTACGCTGATTTGCCATGGCTGTCCTGCCAAGGCAAAGCAACCGTGCACCGAGACATTTGCTCCACTTAGAAATTGAACTTACAAGTTTGGGTGTTATTATGACCTTTCTGTAGATAGTAAAACAAGTACACAAAGTTAATTTTTGCACAAATTGCTTATTGCGAGGTAGGGAATGTGCTGATTCTGCCGCGCACATCAAGTAACAAAACCTGAGTCGATGTGTACCATGTTGAAACAATATTATGGAGCATACAAAGGCACACAGACATGCACACAGCAGAATCTTAGCAACTAGTGGCTGTTGAAATCCAATGACGCATCCTTTTTGCTGTCTACCAAACACAGAAAGTCATCTTCAGTTCAATTTAATGCACTAGAAATGTCACACCTCTGGAGGATTCTGCAACTATTGCCTGCGGGAGGGCATTCCACGCACCATTGACCCATCTTGCAATGTCTCCAAGTGTCGCTTTAAGACGATCCTGAACGTTAAATGGCAATGTGGTTAGCTAGCTTGCACGGAGCTTTTTTTTTTGTAAGAATTGGTTTCATTTATTAGCTTGAGTAGAACTAGTTACGATTGTAGCACGCATGCCAATTTGAATGCACTTCTTTTTTTTTTTTTTAACGTGCGTGTTAGAATCGTGCGGGAGTAGCAGTCAAAGGGTTAAAAAATAGAGGTGGACGAATAACAACTTTTTTTAATACGAATTGATTATAAATAGTAACTATTGAATATGGAATGAATATCGAATGGTGAAAAGCAGATGCATGTATTTACAGCAAAAAATTACGCCTGTACTGACTAGTGCAAAAATGATAGCTTATTATCAGGGACAAGGGATCAGTTTTAAATGCAACATTATAATTTTCATTAAAGAACTGCTTGAACAGCCTCTAAACATCTTTAAGCCTAGTTGCAAACAAGCCTACCAGGAATTAAAGGGTGTTGTATGACTAGCTTTCCAAAAATGCTAAATAAGTGGTTGGCATTTATTTAAGTAAAGAAGTTGCAGAAAAAGGAAATGCTGCTGAAAGACTTGTGCCGTAGACACATGTAGAAAGGCCCATTGCAAAAACGGCACTGGTCATAGTGTAAAAGACATAACTGCTACATGACTAGACTGCCAAAATGACTAAATGACAGACTACAAGCAATAAACGAGAAGAAAGGGGGGTTAACCGAGGGGCCCGATTTTATTATTCATATCACAAGAAGCCAACAAACACTGACACCAAGGACAACATAGGGGAAATTACTTGTGCTTAATGGGTATTTATGTGTCCTAGTAGAACCCTGAGAGTGTTAGCCAGCGCCACCACTCACAGCACAAGTAATTTCCCCTATGTTGTCCTTGGTGTCAGTGTTTGTTGGCTTCTTATGATAAGACTACAAGCAAGAATAACAGCTATCATGTAAGCTTCTGCTGTGAAACCAAAAATAAAGATTACATTGCCCATTTTGTTTCTGCATTGCTTCGAAAGCTTTTGTTGTTTACCTTCTGATAATTTGCGAGACTTTGTTTAGGAGACTGAGAACAATAACCAGGCTTAAACAATCTGTAGTGGCAAAATATTTAGTTAGTTTAGATTATTCAAAAATACTGAATAGTTCCTTTTTCAATACAAATAGTTAGTGTGTAATATTCTATTTCTGGTTGTAACTTCGAATATTTGCCCACCCCTATTAAAAAGCTGAACCCTGACTCTTCAATTTGTTATATTTGTAAATTATAACAATGTGATGCACAAACTACATACTCAGCTGCCTGCAGTGAACAGCGTATCTATATTTATTTCCAAAAATTTGTCATTTGTTACTGCACTTGGTGTGTTATAAGTTTATGGAGCACTTTATGGGTATTAAATGTTTTTATCTCATTGTCATGAGAGTTAAGGTTGTCAATATCCATTCAGGCATCAACAAGAGTGATTCTGTATGAGCAGTGAATCAAAATTACATGCTGAATATACATTGCATGACCCTTTTAACCTATTTTTTGTGATTTTTAGTTATTTAATCTAGCTGCAAGCAAATGGCAAAGATTGTGCCTTGCTTGTGAACAATATTATGTGAGGTGCAGCCACAATAAGTATGTCGCTTGAAGTGTATGGCTAAACCAGGAAACTTGTAATGACTAAAGGCCTCAAGCACACACTCACCGGGCATGGTGATACGTGATGATGCCTCATTAAATATTAACATTATGATGTGTTTAAGATTATTTATGTGCAACATTTTTCAAGATGAACCTCTAGCCCCCAAGATATGGTGAAAGTAAATCAGTTCCAGCTCTTAGCACACACTTTCTTTCTTTGTCTTCTTCTTGTTGCTAGTATGATTATTAAAGTGTTGTATAACTTTTTATGTTCATTTTAGGTCTTTGTGGATGTGGCAAAGGCTTCTCCTGAAAACCTTGAGCGGCTTTCAGAAAGCGGCCATCTGGAAAGACTGGTGAAAGAAATGGACAAGAATGATGTCTTAGTTCAGCTGAATGCATTAGAAGTGCTGACTGAGCTTGTGTCTTGCAGCCATGGTTTGGATTATCTTGAGCGTACTGGCATCATATCCAAGCTCCGTCAGAAAGCTCTCAACATTGGTTCTGACCCACTCGGTAACTTTCTGGGCCCAGGTTTGTGTTGTCTTCTTGTGTCAACCTTTTTAGTTGCCTTTCTATACTACACTAGCGCTCTCCTTTACCCCTTATGTCCCACCAACTAGTCCATCAATTTACTGTTCTAGATCACTCGATCATTCAGCCTGCCATGGTGCATATTCTTTATTTTTAGCTGCTGTGTGCACCAGCAGAAAGGGAGAGGAGGAGAAAGGTGCTTTGGATAGGAAGTTGAGGAAATGCACCTTTTTGTGCTGATGAGAGCTGTAAGGGAGCTATTTCTTTATGCATGTAGGGACGAAGGGCAGCCACATTACACTGCATATGAGGATGAGTCGAAACATCTTGTGAATGTCTAACATGGTGGTGGCAGGTTAGTATGCCATGTCAAACTGCACCATGTTCTGCACATGTATATTATTCATCTGCGCAGTATGTGAAAGTGTGTTGATGCGCACCAGAAAACTGTGTAGCCTTAGCCGGTTCCACCTATATATTGAGGTCAAAATAGAGTCATAAGGAGGTATGTAGCAGGCTGTTGTGGGCTTTTCTTCATGTATTGTGTGACCAAAGCTGCACTTGTTCTTTAACACACTGGTGGCTGAAGGTACTTTGTTGCCACTTATTATGTCTTGGCCTCTTTTGTTTCAAATGTTGCAGCTGCATAGTACAGGCATCTTTTGAAACTGGGAACAAGCAGGAAATCTCGCACGATGATATATTGGTGCACGCTTTAGTGTCTAGTAACTTATTTCATGTTCATGTGTTTTATTAGCATGTCCTAAAGTGTCATGATGTTATTTCAGGAGTGCTAAAGTTTTTTGGCAGCATGGGTGTGACCAGCCCCCAGCGATTGCTGCTTGACTATCCTCAGGTGCTGGGCTTTATCTTTGAAAGTGTGCAAAGTGACGACCCAGCATGCCAGGTAGTTGCTGCAGAAACAGTGGGTATCATCAGCTCCACCATTCAAGGAAAACGTGTCCTTCAATCACATGGTGGGTGCTGCTCATGTTTTTCTATGTTCTTAACAGTGCAGCAATGAGATTGGAACATGCCTTGATAAGATGCATGGTCACTACACATACGGGCTACTACGGGCCTGTAATATTTTCCTGAATGTGATTTAGTGAGCAAGTACAGTGTGTTTAGAACATCCAGTTGTGGTAATCTTGGCTGTAGACCAACCAAGCAAGCTGACATAATCCGATAGGGGCCAGAGTTTAAGCGACCAGGCATAATTGTGACCCCCTCCCCCCTCGATGGACAGTACAGCCAAGTGTGAAACAGCCGCGTGACACGTACACAAGATGACTGTCAGGTGGTACGTCTGCCTCGGCCAGGCAAGAGTACATCCCCGAGGTGACGTCACAGTCATTCCCACACAAAGGCTCCTCTGCATCGATGAAGACACAACAGTCACAAAAAGAAAAAAAGGGGGCCTGCAGCATTCTCTCTTCATAACCGTATACTGAGTAAAAAATTGTTTAAATAATGCAATAAGGGGAAGATCCAGGGTATCCTGGATCTTCCCTTTGTGTTGCTTGCTGCAGACTCGGTACTGTCAGCTGGCATGTTTTGGAATGAGGACCGCATGGCTAGTCACAGGCATGAAGCAGTACATTGGTCCCCTACCATTTAATTAGGAGTGTTCAAATAGCAAGATTACTTAATTGAATCAGTTACGAATATTTGAGAATAACTACCTTTAAATAATTATAGAATACCAAATATTTTCTCATTTCTAAACAATGTGAAATACTTAGGGTAAAAAAAAAGAACTTGTTTCCATCATTTGATACTGTACATGTAAAGTTGTTCAGAGGTTGACTTAATTAATCAACTGATGAGTTTGTAGGTAAGGAGAAACTGAAAGGTGATCATACCTGGTACACCATAACAATGACAGCAATGAAACACATGAATGGCATCTCACTGGATGTTAAAAGAGGGAAGTGTAATACTATATCACCACACATAGCTTTAAAGGGATGCAAACATGGTGACAATGCCCGAACATGTAAGAAATTGCTTTGCCTAAATTGATAAAACAAATTCATAAGCTATAAAGGCGGGACGTCCTTATTGAATGACTGGAAATTATAGAGCCGAAGTTAGCAACTCCATGTGTTCACAGAGCAGCAAGTGCCTCTATGCAGTAATCGCAGCTCCCCTCCAGCTGAATCATTCGGAACAGTCACCATATGCATCTGCCTTTCTCACTGTAGACTAATAAGTGTTGTTATACCTTATATTGAACTTAAATGGATATTTGACTACTTATTGTTTGTTTTTTTTTTCATTTTATTTTGCCCTCCTGCAATAGTCCCCATAGGGATTGGCAGTATGTAATGACTGAATGAATGAATGAATGAATGAATGAATGAATGAATGAATGAATGAATGAATGAATGAATGTAACTTCTTTTTTGTCTCCATGCCCACTATAGTCACAAAATCTGCATTCGTTATAGTGTAGAATGCCGACATGGTTGGCATACGTGCTTTGAAAAGCTGTGTGCAGGACACTGTAAGCACAGTGTACAGCATGCTTTGTATTTCAAAGTTAGATTAAAGTGCAAACAGTGAAAAATGAATGTGCCACACACATTTGTTTCCATGCTTGCCTAAAAGCTTGACATGGGCAGGATTCCTTGTCATATGCTAAGTTCTGGGTCCTTGCAGCCCGTGAAGCTGAATATGATTGAGAAGCTGTTATAAAATGATAAGGTTTGATAAGATGATGGAGACAGCTGGTGTACAGTCGAAACCCGCGGTAACGAAATCCCGAGGGAACGAAATTCTCGCCGCAACGAAATATTTTCGGATCCCCGGCAAACAGCCATAAGAGCCAATGCATTTCCTATCTGTCGACAACGAAACTTTTTTTGTAGCAATCCCTCATCAACGAAATTTTCTGAAACGACAGTCCGCAAATAATCTACTCATGTAACACTAGTTGTGCCCGGAAACTGCTCAGATGCATTCGTTGTGCGCTTAAATTGCATTAACTACCGCCACAGCACACTTGCGTGGCTGCCGCCATCATTGTTTACAATAAAAAAAGCCTCGCACCACCTGTCGTGACAGACGACAGCGATGATGATGATGGTGGTCGTTCGCCCGTGCGAAAAACAAAACGGTGAGCGCTGCGGCTTTTCCAGACGTTGACAAGGCGGTGTTTGCATGGTTTTGTGAACAGCGTGCCAACAAAGTGCCACTGTCTAGCAAGAGTTCTTCAGCAGAAAGCGCTGGACTTCGCATGCATTCTCAGGCAAGCTGATTTTAAGGCTAGCCCTGGCTGGTTGAGCCGTTTCAACGTTTCAAAGCCCGCCACGATATAGTGGCCAAAGTCATTTCCAGGGAGGCAGCAGCCGTCGACCCTTTGACAACGTTGTCGTGGCTGCTGACCAACAAAGAAGTATTGGACCAGTACAAGCCCTCGGACATTTACAACGCAGATGAGACGGCCTTATTCTACGAGATGCTGCCATCGAAGACCCTGGACTTAAAAGGCCAGAAATGCCGCGGGGGGAAACACAGCAAGCAGTGTGTAACAATTTTGTTGTGCACCAACATAGACGGCACAGATAAACGGCCACTGCGTGTAATCGGCAGAAGTAAGAAGCCCCGCTGCTTCAAGGGAAATCGTCGGCTGCCTGTACAGTACACCGCGAACCTGAAGGCATGGATGACCCGGGCCATATTTGGCAGCTGGCTCGAGGCCTTCGATACGGACATGCGGAAGGCAGGCAGATCGGTCTGCCTTTTTTTGGACAATTGCAGTGCCCATCATGTCGATGACGTGGAACTGGGAAACGTGCGCTTGGTTTTTTTTCCACCGACTGCACTTCCGTGCTGCAGCCGCTTGATCAAGGCGTCATTCGTAGCGTCAAGTGCACCTACAAGGAGAGGCTGATTCAGCGTCTGCTGCTGAACCTCCAGTTGAAGCTTCCCACCGTAGTAGACATGTTCATGGCGCTTGAGATGGTGGCCACCGCATGGGTTGCGACGTCGCCAGCCGTGATAGCTAATTGTTTTAATCATGCCGGCTTCATTGCCACTCGGTAAGCATCATGCGCTGATCCAGTGGCATCGCAAGACTCGCCTGAAGGTGCACTAGTTGACAGTGCTGACGGCGCAGTGCCGCCATTGCTGGCCCACGCATGGGATGAACTTTCTGCCGTGACAGATGGTGTTCCGGATGGCCTCAGCATCGATGAGTTCGTTCGTGTGGATGAAGGGGTTGTTGTCCATGAAGAGATGACTGATGAGGTCATCATAAGTAGCGTTTGCCAAGGTGCCGACGACGCCGATGACCACCAGACACCAAATCAAGAGAGGACTGCGAACCCGCGGGATGTGTTGAATGCCTTCGATGTAATTCGATCATTTTTCGGTGAGCATGATGACGACGTGGCAATGGACCACTTCTTGCAGTGCGAGTCGAGAGCACTAAAATTGCTGGAAGGCAAGGCTCGGCAAAGTAAGCTGACTGACTTTTGGCATTTTTTTTTTTTTTTTTTTTTGCCAGCCAGTTCCCTTCCCTGTCTTTTCTGCCTCATTCTCGCGCTAACAAAATTCCCGCAAAAGCAAAATGTTTTGCTTTCCCCGGCGATTTCGTTATTGCAAGTTTCGACTGTATATGTTCTCTTTACAATCTTAAGTTGGTTGCATTGGTTGAAGTCAGGTGGAAGAATATAGGAAATAAAGGTATATTTTGGTCAACTAGGTGCTTTTTGGGACCCTTGAAAGCACTTCATTGCATATTGTAAGTGTTTGACATTTTTACCGTGCTCCTAGCCTCACTGTAGAGAACCCCTGTGGTAAGAAAAAGATTGATAACTCTTTTGTTGCTACATTTTTAAGTATATCCACTTAGCGGCATGAACAGCATGCATAGGCACGTACACCTCTGGATTGCACTGTTTCAGCTAGACTCTTCCCTCTACTTAACTACAGAAATATCTAATGAATGCTAATGAATACAAGCAGACAGCGGTCGTGAAATATGGTTACTGTAGGTATCGCAGATTTTACTGAAACAATAATTTTTCATACCAACAGCCACTGTAAGAAACCTTTAACTATTACATGACTAATATAGTTGCCTAAAAAAAAGTTAGAAGCCTTTCGTCTGAGTAATATAAACACAGAAAGATTAAGTCATTTGATAAAGAGCAAAATAAAACCTGAGAACAGTGATCCTTAATTATGATTATTTTAAACCGATCTTTTATTATAGATTGTTTTAATGTCATGAGATTGAGCTGCAAAAATTAATTAATCGCTGACATGTGCTCAAGCTTGGCAAACATAGGTGAAACCATTGTGGGTGCTGTTGGTCAGTACAGGTGTAGTAATGCATATGTGCAACTGTGCATTAGTGAGTTTGGCAATGTGAAGCAGCACATTCATATGTGCAGTGGCGTTGCTAAGAACCTGTGAAATATGAGAGCATGTTAGTGCAGACATGTAATTGAAAGTGCTCATTGTGTATTGTGTCTTTATTTCAGGGGATCAGATGAGCCGCTACCTAAAAACATTAAGCCAGAACATCCACAGTGGAAAGGTCGACTTTAAGGTTCGATATCTCGGTGCCCTGGCCAATGTTCTGCACGTTCAAGTAAGCCCCTTTGGATCAGTGGATAGAAGGAACGACAGAAAGGGGTCTATTTAGCTGATGTGGAAGTGTGGTTAAATGGAAAATCTGTCTAGGCTGTTCCTAACTAGCTTTCAGAAGGGCTGTACTGCAATCATTTTATATGGTAAATAAATTTGCCTAATGCGTGGTGTGTTCTCATGAGCAACACTACTAAATTATCGCTGACTTTCAAATTCCTTCTAAGAGTCACTGAGCATGTGTTGGTGGGCTAGTTGGTTAAGCGTGATTACAAAGACGGCGCCGAATAAAACAACACACGAAGAAGGGGGACACGAGACAGCACATAGGCACACTAACAACAACAATTGTTAGTGCGCATACGTTATGGTGGCTAGAGGGGGAGGTGTCAGCATCGGCTGGGCTGCGCCGCGTAAGGCGGTGCGGCATTTTTTCATGACAGCGACAGGTGGCGCGCTCGTCGTCTCCGAGATGCCTAGCGTGATGCGTTTGAGCAACCTCTCCGGCTCCAAGCATGCGTCGTGAAGTCTGTGCTGAAGTTAGCTTCGCCTGCCCCGATTTTGTTTGCTTGTCATAAGGAGTTCTGAGTAGCCTTCTTGACCCACGCCACTGGAAAAATTTGGTCGGTATGCAGAGTAAGCTGGATTATCTCCTGGATATGGGCCACCTAAATGAAGTTCACGAGATGGTAAAGCATTGTGATGCGATGCCAGATCATCGTGAAATGGTGGGATCAAATAGCGACTCTCGCATACCCTACCACGTTAGCGGGTATGTTGCCAGGAAAATGCTAATGAGAACAAAGTGCAAATAGTGTTCTTTAGCTGTTGCTTCAAGCAAAAGACTCGCGCTTGTTGGAAGAGTCCCTTACCAACCACATGGATAGAGGCGGCCTACTTTACCCATCTCAGGCACTAAAGGACTTGGTTGCTGCGATGGAAGATGCCTTCACGCATTGTTTCAGCTTTAACAAGTTGAAGGCTGACAGCATCATGGGCCTTATTTCCTGCCTGTCAATAAATAAGATGGATATGGTTGGCTGTGCGCAGCATAGCGTAGGAATCACCAACCAAGTGATACGGTTTTTTGTCATCACGAGGTTGCACGACCTTGTCGCAGGAGAGAACGCATCGAAGCAAGGGAAGCGAGAAAAAATGAAGTACCTCAAGTTGAGGCGCACAACATAACTGCATAACTGCAAAGTTTATATCAGCAAGACCAACATAAAGCGTTTGTATATGTAAAACAGGAATTGTTCAAATCACATGTATGCCCAGAAATATCTGCATATCTGAACAGAATTTCCCACCTGACAAATTATTGTTTGCACTGCGCCTTGTTCACCGTTTCTGGGTATATACCTCCATTATATATTAGATTTGCGCTCGATTTCATGTCATATTGTTTGTTCGAGAGCTAACAACCATGTATATAGAGAGTCGTGTGTATTAGTTTATTAACAATAAATATTCTTTTTTTTAAGGCATTTTTGGCATTATTTGAGCGGTACTAAATATGCGAACTTAGTTCTTTGCAGGTTTCTAATATTGGAAACCAAATTTCCCTTAACGCTCTCATTATGCTGAGTTTTGACCATTGGTGCCTACAGTTCTACCTTTCATTGCAAAATTGAATAAACTTGAAATAATCATGGTTCACTCGAGCGGCGGCCCGTTTCAACTGAGGCGCGCACTTCAATGAGGCGCGCACCAACCAGTAGACGATTAGGACAAGCTCAAGGCACTAATAAAGTCACGCCAGACAGAACTGCATACGGCACCCCATAATAGTCCCTTAAAATGTTGAAGCGGCACTGGCAAACTGCAAACAACCGCCTACTGCGGAAGCCTTCTGTTTGGTGCAATTATGAGTTTCACAAGTGTTGCACTGAGCGCGAAGCTAAAGCGCGGCGATAAAATGACCAAAATTTAGTACATAGTATGTTAGGCCAGCTGCAGTGATAAAGTCGCCTAGCCTTTAAAATGATTTCCGATGCGCGTGTTGCGCCCCAAGAAAAAGCACTTCACAGCGGAACCAAATAACCGCAGCGGACCTTAGCCAGCGTACGGGAGGCATCTCGGAGCCGACACCAGCATCGCCGCATCGTCCTGAAAAAATGCTGCCTCTCCAGCGCTCCGATGCCGACACCTCCCCCTCTAGCCACCATACCTACGTGCTGTCTCGTGTCCCCCTTCTTCGTGTGTTGTTTTATTCGGCGCCGTCTTTGTAACCTTCTAGGAGTGCTGTGAAAATAATCATGCCTTTCCACTGCCTGCTGCACTCATTGTGCAAAAGTTCTTGCGTATTTCACCGCATAGCAGACTGAGTGGAAAGGTCACAGCTTGCATGACCTCCAAGATCAGCACCTGGTGTTCGTGCTCCATGGTGTTTTCCATCATGTGGCTGACACAAAAGAGTGGTCATGTATGGCTTGGCCTCCGACATTTGGAGCTTGTGCACAGTCTCGGAGTCTGTGTCACATGTGACCCCTCTCCTATGTTTGCTGTGAGGCGGTGGGCACACTAGACTTTGTCCAGTAAGTGCAGAAGGCAATGAAGAAGGGATATGTGTGGCACACAGTTAAGCAACTAACAGCAATATAGAAATGTTGCTTATGAACGTATGATTGAAATATTGTGTCTATGCACATCGCCAAAAACGTAATTTCATGCAAAAGGTGGCCTCTCCTTTCCTGGGAATATTTGAAATTCTTTTTATTATTCAGACAATATGTTCTCATGTAAATGTGAAGAAATCATCTGTTCAAAAGTTTCTTTCACAATTTCACAAGTGGCACAAGCTCACAAATGTCAGGGGCCACAGTGAGCTGAGTGCAGAGGAAGCAAGTTAAAAGGAAAGGAAGATGGGCAGAAAAATGAAACAAGTGAGCATGCATAAAGCTTCTACTGGTGATGGTCTGTACAGGTATGCAAAAAAGTGCACCATGAGAACACGGTCACTGTGCCAGTAATCACCCTTGCTGGTGGTGCAGATTCTGTTTCTGGCATGCTAGTTCAAAATTGAAGAGTGGCAACCATTGTCTGTTTACAGCTCTGATGGATCCCGAGTTTTTTTTATACAGGAAGAGATTCGTGAAGGTGATGCCCTTCTAACAAAGGCAGTGTGCAACTTCACAGTGTCTTGAGGGGCGTTTTGTCTCACTTGCAACAGCATCTCTAACATTCTTTTTTTTTTTTATTCTTGCATGCGAGTGATGGAACAGCTGCGTCAATTGGGTAAAATTGCACCAAGGATGAGTCTTTGCACCATCTTGCATCAAAATGGCATTTTAAGGGGAAAATCGCACCAAACCTGTGCTTACGAGCAGCCCCCATAAAATTTAACTGCAGTCGTTTCCTGCATCTCCATGCTTCAGTAACTGAAGTAAACAAAGAAACCAAAATTTTCACTTTAGCCAGGAGCAGCAAGGCAGCAGAGACCGTATAAAAAAAACACCAGTACTGGTGCAAAGGAAAAATTGGGTCATCATGCAAGTTCCCCCAGCATCAGAGCACTCAGCAGCATTTCAGTCAACAAAGACACTCACAGTTGCACATGCACTCACACATACGCACTGTGAAGAGCAGGCAGGGCCGGAATGGATGTGACAGAAGGTACTGTGTGTGAGAAAGTGGCACGTACGCATAGCACGTTGCACACACACACACACATACATGCATGCACGCCCAAGTGCTCTCTCTCTTGATTGTGCACTGGGGCCTGCGCCACGTAGAGAAATGTTCTACACTGGGCAACTCAGCAACTCCAAGCAGTGCGATGAAAGCTATGAGTCTACTCTGTCTAGATGTCTAACCAGAGATTTGCCTTTACCTCATCATGAATATCACGTTAGTTGGCCAGGCAATACAGCCCTGCCACCTTCATCACCAAGCAGTTCATTCTGAGTCCTGTGTGGTGTACTGTGCCTTCTTTCTTTTTTTTTTTTGGCATCATTTATTCAATTTGCATAGAGAAAGCATGCAGCAACCATGACATCACTCTGTGACTGCTGTTTGCATAGTTTATCTCAATCTCAGTGTAAAATGCTGAAGAGTGCACAGATCAAAGCCACTATTACCATTGTTGTAACCATAGTGCAGTGGTGCTCATTGTGCTTTGGAGGCAGAGTGGCATTCCCTGAAATGGCTATTCAACGATATAAGGCAGATATATCAGAGCGTATTGTTTGAAGCATGTGTGAGCGACTGTGCAACAATGGCACATGACGTAATTGTAGCATTGGCCATGCGTTTCATTGTTTGCATTTCATTTTTCGCTTACAATATGACGTCAGCAGAACTTGTGAAAATGTCCGAAAAATATTTTTGATCGAAAAGGCCTCTCATCCACACACATAAGTGATTTGCACTAGCCTCATTAACCTAAGCTGTTAAAATTCTGACCATATGTGAAATTGTGACCATATATGACTACACAGCTGTGTTGTCCTTCCTGTTGCTCATTGCTTTGCACTATATCCCCAACAGAGTGCTGTGGGGCTTGGTGTTCATCATTGGGATCACGCACTAAAGACAAGGACATGGCAGAAAGAGAAGACAGGATGCAGTGCCCTGTTCTTCCTCCTTTGTTCTTTTTTTTCCCCAGTGTTCTGTCTTTCACTACTTGTTGCCAAAGATCAGTCTGTTCCATCTTCCCCAACATGTCATTTATTGAGTATTGTTTGGTGTGCTTCCCTTGCAGGACAGCAGCTGTGAGGACTTGGTGCACTTGACAGAGCGGTGGTACAGCCTTCTAGGCGACCGACCCACAGACATGTTGCTCCGCCTGTGCCGGCAGCCTTTCCCTGAGCTGCGTTGTGCCACCCTGACTGTGGTTGCTGAAGTGGCACGAGTACCCTGGGGTCAGGCTGCACTGGCAGCACAGCCAGGGTTCCTTGAGTACCTTCTTGACCGCTCCACTGAGGCTGACAAACAGTGCAAGGAGGCCAAGTTTGCTGTCGTGGCTACCTTGGCTCAGGTGCAACCTCGTGGTTTTGCTGATGATGACTGGCAACGCATCAGGACTGCCTACCAAGAGGGTCCCTTCTATATGGCCTCGGAAGCGGCTGTAACGTTTGAGGGGCTCTCCTGAGGCTCTCATCTGTCAAGGTATTCTTGGCATCCCTAGGCTCTGTTAGATTAGGATATCACCATGGTGTACTATCAAATTAAGTTCTATCCCTGTATTTCACTTTCAGGTAATATATATACTAAGTTTGGTGAAGCAATGGCTGCTGTAAATACTCAGAAAAAAAAATTTGGTCATTGAATAGTTTATCTTGATAAAAACAGTTTTTTTTTATTGGGTTGGTTACTTTATCAATCTCATAATGGATGCTATGCAATAGATCCTTAACAAGTGAAATTTTATGGGACACTAGAAAATATTGTCGCAGTCTGTAATGTTAAAGTAAGAGGATGTGGATGCTGGCCTTGGAGACAACGAGGAACATCTTGGCTATTGCTTCTCTATACATGTTGACTCAGCCATTAAAAGCCGTCTATAAATACATGCCTGCTTCTTCCTTCCCATAACATCATTGGTGGATGTGCAGGGTAGTCACTTGTGCAGGATGGAGCTGCGCAGCAGACATAACCTGGGCACGATGTCGTCTGAAAGAGAGTCTTCCACTGTGGCCCCGTCGACACCACCGACAGTCATCCTTTCCCAGCCCCGCGACCCTGGAATGTTTTCTGGGATTGACAATGTTGATGTCGATGACCGGTTGCAGAATTACGAGTGGGTCAGCGCACACTATGGGTGGGATGACACGCTTATGCTGGCTAACATAATGCTCTGTCTAAAGAAAACTGCATGAGTCTAGTTCGAGACACATGAAGAGGTTACAAATACATGTTTGAACCAATGCATACAGAAGCTTTGAGATTTGTTGGGCAAGCCTGTTGGCCGCCAATGTGCTGCTAAGAAAGAATTTGGGCCCCATGCACAGACGTCTACTGAATCTTATGTGGTATACATCCAGGATGTCCTGGCTCATTGCTGTAAGGTGGATAATAACATGGCAGAGGCAGACAAGGTCAGCAATGTTTTAAAAGGCATCGTGGACGACACATTTAACCTTCTTTTTTACAAGAACATAACAGTCAATGAGATCATTATTGAATGTCACCGCTTTGAAGATGCGAAGAGCCACCGCATAGTTCAGCAGTTCACGCTTCTACCCAACACCGCTGCTTCATCGAGATTCAAAGACCTTTGTGTTCCGCAAGCGCCCACCTCCTCTGCGAACATTGTAGATATTGTCGGGTTAGAAATTGAAGCAGCGTAAATGACAAATGACACAGTGCTTTGATGATTCCCGGCCACTCGTGTACCTCATGCAATTGGTAATTCGTCAAGAACTTTCCAATGTGAGTCTGCCGTCCATCTACTCCGCCAATCATCCTGACCTTGCTTCATCTGCTGCCTCTGCCCCTGTTCACTGGAGCCAGTATCGTCCCTACTCGAGCTATTGCAACCCGGCCAAATGACGCACATATGATGATAGACCCATCTCCTTCTATTGTAGACGTGTGGGCCACGTCTCTCGCCACTGCTGAAGTTCCTGGCCAGCCCACTCTTGACCAAGCTTTCCCACCTACAGCCGCTTCCCACTGAATCCTCGCCTGCCTGCACCCTCTGCCGAGTTCGAAGATGCATCGGACAGCGCTCGAGCCACTGTGACAAGCCGCTCACTGTCGCCACACAGTCGCCGCTCCCGTTCAACCCAGCTGTGTCACTCCCCATCCCCAGCTTACAGTCGCTGCTCTCCAATGGGAAACTAGCTGGTGCAGCTCCTGGAGGTGATCCTGCTGTAGCACTCCAGCCAGAAATGTTTCTGTTGACTCTGCCTACTGATTGGAAGTTTGTGGACGTGGATGGTTTTCCCATTACAGCACTCAGTGATACTGGACCGCAAATTTTCGTCATGTGTACAACGCTTCAAACATGTTTGAAGAACGTACTTACTCCTGCTCCGGCTCGACCGCTCCAGATTGCAGACGGTGAAATTCCGGCTGCACTTGGATGTGGACTGCACGTGTCAGCGTCGCCGGCCACCGCACATCCGTTTTGTTTTGTGCTCGAATTCTGCTCTCATGATATGATCCCCGAAATCGACTTTATGACCGCCCATTGTGCTCTGACTGACTGTTCAGCCAGTGTTGTACAACCTAACCTACCTCTTTTCATTGACGTTCCTGCTCAAGGTCCAACTCAGCTTTGCTGTGTGGATTTTGTCTCCCACCTCTAGCAGCAACCTGCATCACTGTTTTAGCCTGTCCACCTGTACCTGACGGAGACTATGTCCTTCAGGGTGTCTACCAACCGGGAAAACCGGGAATTCTCAGGGATTTTGAGTAGTCTGGAAAAAGTCGGGGAAAACTCAGGGAATTTAGGCCTCTATCAGTGAAAATTAGCGGCAATTTTATTGAAAAGGTCGAAAGTCGCGGTAATGCTGGCTCGAGCAACAGACCGGAATCGTAATGAATCGTATTTGACGCCCTGTCGTCGGCTGGAGGAGTTGCCAGTGTGCACTCAACAACCGACTTTCCGGATTCCCGATAATTTGGACGGCTTCGCGGCACCGCCACGTACCCCATAGATTCAACGTATCAGAACGTGTGAAATTTCGGGCGCAAGAACTCTTCGCCCTCCGATTTTCCGGACGTTTTGCCCTGACCGCAGGTCCGAAACGGCAATAATCAAAGGCACCACCGCCGCCGTTTTGATTACTTTGCCACCTCGACCGGCACTCTCGCACACGGATCCGCTGGCAGCCGTTGCCACCACTGCGGCAACGCTAGGCCTAGCTGCTTCGACATTCGCTATGAAGCTTCTTGTCGTTGGGTGCCGAGTTATTTATTGACAGAATTAGCTGCTGTCAGCAATGGCACAGACTCCGCCTTTGGGTTCCTCGCTATTGGCTTAGAAACTTAGAAAACACGGCGCAATGCATAATGCCGGTTCCCGAAAGTTAGCTTCGCCTTTGTGCAGAAATGTTACATGGTGAAGCATACGCAAAAGTATTGCAGTGAAGCATAACAAGCGTGGGAAGGGGCTATTGCCACTGAAAACAGCATGTATTCCTTAATTATACACACATGCACCCGGTATTTCCTGTCACAGTATATGCGCCAATATGCCTAATATGTGTACCGACATGCCTTCAGAGCGTTTTCGAACGTGCCTGTGGCGGTTTGAGGCCCTAAAATGACACGATTTTTTTTTCCAACTGGCCGATTTTTCGAACATTTTCGCGACCCCTAGGGAGTTCTAAAAATCGGCTGTGGACTGTGCAACTGACCAAGATGCTTCAAATGGTCCTTGAGGCGAACGAGTGGCAGAAGGAGGACAAGAACAGAAATGATGTACGCATTGAGGAATAAATGGGAAAGGAAGCTTGCTGTCACCGTTTTGAAGGAGCTTGAGCTCAAAAAACAAAGTTTTGGCTGATGCCGAGATGCAGGTGTCCCTCATCCAAACCAAAATAAACTCGTTAAAGCAGTGAAACACAACACTCAGGCGTCGTGCTTGGGCTGAGAGTACGTCAGGACAGTTGAGGTTGACTTACGAGTGGTTGAGAGAGAATCTCAATTGTGACAGAGTTCGGGCCTCATACCACTGAGTTTGCTATCAGTTGATAGAAATAGCTCATATTCGAATATATTTGCCTCTATGTGTATCTCCTTTTTATTCGTATTTGTGAATGTCCGACTTCATTTGCAATTTTATTTCAAAGACACTTTATTTGCTGTGCATTTTACTAACCCCTGCCTTCTATTCTCTTTTTCAATAAACACCACTCCTTAGTATTCAAATTGGATGAAGTCGCTTTGTTATATTTTTCATGTGCTTACTCGAGAGTGACAGAATCAGGCGATATGTTCTCAGCCCGTCTTGACATAAAACATAGTTCTGCATCACTCGGGGAAATGTGCAAAATCACTCGGGGAAAACCTGGAAAACTCAGGGAATTTGGAAATGTCAACTTGGTAGACACCCTGTGAATGCCTGCTTCACACCGTCCATCGAGTGCCATATTTCCATTCTATCTGCTGCGCCTTCGTCGACCAGTGCTTGTCCTATGTCTTCTGCATCTGCCTCGCCCGATGATTTTGCAAATATAATTGCACCCGATCTCTCGCCTCAACAAGCTGCAGAGCTACGTGACCTCCTCGAGTCCTACCCTGACTTTTCAGACCTGAACGATCGCCCTTTGGGTCAAACTACGGCTGTGAAGCATTGTATAAATACTGACAATGTGACACCCGTTCGCCGACGCCCATACCGGGTGTTGGCCTTTAAGCAACCAGTTATCCAGAGCGAAGTTGACAAAATGCTTGCCAAAGGGATAATTGAACACTCTTCCAGCCATGGTCTTCCCCTGTTGTTCTCATCAAAAAGAAAGATAACAGCTGGTGATTCTGCGTGGGCTATTGTCATCTGAACAAGATCACCAAGAAAGATGTCTATACACTTCCATGCATTGACGATGATCTGGATCATCTCCAGAGTGCCACTTATTTTTCATCAAGTAGTCCCGAGAGCGACCTGGGGGCGCTGCGAGCTCCGCGCGCGTGATGTCAGGGCACGGACTTGCGCCTGTCGCCTGCTGCAGTTTGGGCGGTGTCCGGCCGGTGTCCGGGTGCCTTCTGCAGTGTTTCTGTTTGTTCACTCTCATTCCCTATGCTTGTATACTTATGATGGGCCTCTCAAATACAGTATATATTCTACGTCTTCATTCGGGAAAATGTAATCAAGTAGCTTATTTCTTAGACGACAATTTATTTCTCAAAGGCAACAATATAATGCCATCCGAGGGAGCTCAGACCAGCCTATTACGGATTTTTTATGCGCGGATCTGCACTTTGCAGCGGTAGCTCACGTGAATAATAAAAGCATTGACGCAAAAGCACAGCACATAAGAATCCAGTTTTAATACCATACCCACTATGGTGCAACATGTGTGTCACAACTAAGTGCTGGCTATATATGACTTCTACAATGTTTATCCTGATTTTAACCAGCTAAAACATGTTTGCTCACGACGAGTAGTTCATGGTATAATATTAGATTTTTCTATTACTTCACAGAAACGCTTGGCAGTAACATGAGGACTTAACTAAAACTGCAGTTTAGATTCTGCCACCACCACTTGCGTTTTTAACTCCTTAGAAGCATCCATGTAGGGATCGAGCGCACGCGGCAGCCGAGCAAGCCGGAGAGAGTGGCGTCCTGGCTGTGACGTCACTTGCGAGAGGACGCCACTCCGAATTCTCGCCGCTAATATACCTTCGCTCCAGATATTGACAAATTGCTGTGGATGAAATAGACTGCGAGAAAACCACATTTGTCGCACCTGACGGCCTATATCAGCATTGCCATTTGTTGGGCGTGTTGGTAAACTGAAAGCATATTTAGCGCCAGCAAACAACGACGGAAGGGAGACTGATCCCTGACTTGTGGTGTTGTCTCCCTTCCGTCCTTGTTTGCTGGTGCTAAATATGCTTTCGGCCTATATCAGTTCAGGGTAATACCTTTTGGCTTGTGCGATGCCCCGGCAACCTTTGAATGGATGATGGACATGCTCTTGTGCGGCTTGAAATGGTCCATCTGTTTGTGCTACTTAGATGATGTCATCATATTCTCTCCAACTTTTGCGGCCCATCTTGAATGACTTTCATTTGTTCTTTTTTTCACACCGCTGGCCTGCAGCTCAACCCATCCAAATGCCACTTCAGTCACCACCAAATAATCATGCTCAGGCATTCACCCCGACCCCGCCAAAGTCCGTGCAGTGCAGAATTTCCCCTTACCAACCTGTGCCAAAGATGCTCTTACTTCAGCCGCTTTGTGAAAAATTTCGTGCATGTTGCCCGTCCCCTGATGGACCTCCTCAAGAAAGATGTTGCTTTCTGCTGAGGCTCTGAACAAGCCACTTCTTTCTCACACCTCATCATGCGACTCACCACGCCTCCTGCTCTCGCCCCAATGTTATGTCTCCACTCCGACAGAAATTCACACTGACGCCAGTGGCTACAGCATAGGCACAATTTCAGCCCAATGCCAATGTGGGCCTCGCTGCGTTATCGTCTACGCCAGCCGCCTGCTCCCTCCATCCGAGCACAATTACTCGATTACCAAGCGCGAATGTCTCGCCTTCATTTTGGCCGTGGGCAAGTTCCAACCCTACATATATGGTCAACCATTTACAGTTACAACCGATTGCCATGCCCTTGTTGGCCTTCTTCCCTTAGGATCCCCTCGGTCGCTGGGCCCTATGCCTTCAGGAATACATATACACTGTAGTCTACAAGTCAGGTCGTTTACATCAGGACGCCAGCTGCCTGTCTCGTCATGCCGTGATGCACTGGACGTTTTAGTCGATGCCGCACTGATCTGCACTCTCACTCTTTCTGCCTTGAAAGATTGTGGTGCTGAACAATAATGCACTGAATCGTTACGGCAGTTTGCCTGCTCTCTGATCTGCCTGACCCATCCCTTCTCATGTTTATGTTGCAGAATGACACCCTGTATCGTCGCGACATGCACCCCGACAGGCCCGAGCTGCTAACTGCCCTTCCGTGTCATTTTCAGCAGGACTGTACTCCAGCGGCATCTCTCAGACCTATGGCTAGATTCGGCAATGGCTTTTCTGGCCCCGTCTCAACTGCTCTGTCCGTCACTATGTCGTCGTGTGTGAATCGAGTCAATGCTGGAAAAGGCCAGCTGTGTATCCTGCTGGTCTGCTGCAGCCTCTGGATATATTTACCGACCCTTTTTTTCGCATTGGCGTTGACCTTCTCGGACCATTCCCTATATTAAATGATGGAAAAAAGTGGATTGCCGTAGGTATGAACTATACAACCTGCTATGGCATTACAAGAGTCCTACCCACCAGTTGCGCTACAGACATTGCTGACTCTGAACGTACTTGGACTGACTCCTTGCTTCACGACATTACCTTACACCACAGTGCACCTCGTCAACTTCTTACCAAACGCTGAAGATACTTTCTTGCCAAAGTCACCGACAACTTACTTACTTTGATCATGTAGTACTACTAAACACAAACTTGCCCGATTGCCTGCCTTCATCTCTCTGCTTCACATACACGGCAGAAGTGCCGTTACAGTCAGCGCCATCACGATATGAAATACGAACCAGGTGCTCTTGTGTTAGTTTGGTCTCCGTCTCAGCGTGTTGGTCTTCCAGAGAAACTCCTTTCACAATACTACAGCCCTTACCTCATCCTCCACCAGGTGACCCCTGTCACATATGAAGTGTCTCCACTGGATACCACTGTGCCTTCACCTCTATCTGATACCATCTACGTCACCCGCTTCAAGCCGTACCTTCTTGGAACCAGTGAGCTGCACCAATAAGGTTTTTCCGCAAGAGGTAATGTCACAGTCTAATGTTGGAAGAGGACACGAATGCTGGCCTTGGAGACGACTGAGAAGATTTTGGCGTTCACTTCTCTGTGCATGTTGGCTCAGCCATTACAAGCCATCTGTAAATACATGCCCGCTTCTTCCTTCCTGTAACATTAGATCATACTACAAATATTGTGTAATGTAAGGCTTGGCAAAATTTGAACACCAGAGAGTAGGAAAGGCATTAATTTTATTTGTTTAGTGATATAGTAGAACCTTGTTGATGAGATACTGTTTCATACGATTTCCTTGCGCCAATGTTCGTGATCGAGAACAGAAAAAAAAAAAAAAAGACGACTCTAATACAGTCATACTCTCTCTCTCTCTCTCTCTCTCTCTCTCTCTCTCTCTTTTTTTGCTGGTACATTCTCAGAAATGAATACATTCCCAGAAAATGAATTTTTCGTCAGCAACGTTCAGTACATTGCCAAACTGTAGTCGTATGGTACATTTCCTGGCTGCAGAAATGCGCTAGAGAGAAGTAGGCGCCCACCACGACAGCTCCTTCGCAGTACTCGCCTGCCCGTGTTACATGAAAATACCGACATGCACTGGGTTTTACTTCTAGTGCCAGCAAATCTTCCATTTTGGTGGGTCATGTATTCCCGCAAAAATGCCCCGCCCGAAGAAGCTGCTCACAGAGGACAAATTTGAGGAGCGCAAGCAACAGCTTGCCGAAGCCGACAAAAATGAACAGCGCACGTCTCGGGCCCCACTAGCTCGGCGCACAACAGTACACACAACACTTTGCATTAGTTGATGTCAACTCGTGGATGTCAACTCATATTAGATGTCAACGTACATGTTCTTGCAGATATTCACTATACCAAACATTTTAGTGACTTTGGATCGTACATTTTCCCGGTTAGGAAGGTTTTTTTTTTTTAATTTTGTTCTTCCCGCAGGGGCGTCTGCGTCAGCAGGCATTTGGTGTCTTGCGACACCACGTACCCGTGCACTTGAGGGTTGGACCCTCCCGCGTGTAGCTTAGCCATGTTCGGGGAAAAGGGGATCCTGGGGGTTGAACCAATGCCGGGTGTTTGGACCTTTACGGCTATCGGCGGCGGCAACGTACCCCTTTGGACTCGGCTTCACATAGAAGGCACCTCCGGAATGACCCACCTGGGGGAAATCGGCAGTCGCCCTTTCCTGTCTCTCTCTCCTCAAATCTTCGTCTTTATCTCTCACTTTTTGACCTTTCCTGTCTTCTTCTCTCTTCCATTTACTTCCTTCTCCTTGGTGGCAACGGTTAACCCTCTGTGGCTATCCAACCTTGGGTACACCATGTTTGGTTGTAGTGACGGCGTACGACTGGCATTGTGCAGACTTGTATGCAAGCTCTGCTGCGTCCTCTCGTTGGGCTTCGTGGTGGGTGGTCGGCGATGTTGTCGAATGTTTATATATTTTCATGGAAACTTCTTCCCCCCCCTCCCCCCCTTCCTGATCGCCCTCAGAAACGAGGGCGCACCGAAGATGTCTTCCAGTTTTTCGGACACCAAATCCAGAAGTTCCCCTCCTTCCATGTTATTCACTCTGAAAAGTCAAAGAAAGCAGTGCGAACCATTTCACCGTTCCTTGTTTCAAAGTCCTTGACTGATCTTTTTTGTCCAGGTTACAAGGTGTCGAGGATGGCAAGCGGTGACCTCCTCTTGGAGCTCCGCAATCAGAAACAGAAACTAGTGTCATTTGGGGAGACCCACATAACAGTAACCCCACACCATACAATGAACACCACCTATGATGTTGTGTCGGATGATGATTTGCTTGAGCTGACTGAAGTGGAACTCCTGGAGGGCTTCAGTGAGCAAAATGTGATCAATGTCAGAAGAATTAACCCTTTCAGGCGCCACTTGCAATTATGCATAGAAAAAAATATTTTTATATATAAACATTCTTTTTGGGACCTAAGAAACACAAAACCATCGAATTCTTGACAGTTATCATGAAACTTTATTATTTGCAACATCGTACACAATTGTGTACACAGCGCCTCGGTGGTCACAAAATTCACTTGTGGAATGCGAGGAAGCAATTTTTCTCTTTCGTCAGGCACAGTTGCACGGCGCATTTCATGCAGAATATCCGGGTGCCTCGTGTGCACTTCTCGAGCTTGCACCTAATTCGCACCTTCTGGTCGCGGGATTCGGACCAATGGTCACAGGAGTCGTAGTGCGCGTCGGTGCAAGGAAGCGATATCCTTGCTTTTTTGCCCTATCTTTGGTTGTGGTGCTTGGATCTCTGCAAGAGAAGGCCTTCCACGCTTTTTCTCGGGTAGTACCGACTTAATTAATGCTTCGGCAGCTTGCAAGCAAACGAAAATTCATCAAATATAGGAGTTTAGCTCCAGGCAGCGTTTGATTGTCACGGTGGTAGTCCAGCCAAGAATTGTAGATACCCAGGTTCACAAAAGGAAAAAAAACACTCTGTGTCCACTTCTTCAGCTTGCGTTTCCCCTGCAGCAGCATCTTCCTCTTCTGTGAGGTTGGTGAACGCAGCTGCAACGCAGGCGTCGGTCGCTTCGCACGTGGCTTCTTCTTCGTCACTTTCCCCAACGTCTGAAACATTTATCAGCAATGAGCTCCAAAAGCCTTTCAGCTGTATTTTGGGTTTTCTTATACTTGTTTGCATTGTAGAAAGAACGACGAATGGCCAAAAAACCTGGAAAGAAAATCAAAGCAACTCTCAACGTTCTTCATTTCTGCAGCGACCACGGCGCTTTGTACACAATCGTGTACACATGCGCGTGCGAGCGTTAGCATTCGGTCATCTCCTCAGAAAGGATAAATTTATCACTCCTCGGTACTTCATGTGATGCACAAGCGCGTCTAATTTTTTTTCGCTTGTCACAATAAAAAAAAGCGGCCCTAAAAAAATAAGAACTTGACTCACCGCTCTTTGCTGCTCCGGCGTCCGCCATTTCTTGTTTTGATATGAACATCTTCACCGAAATGCGACAGATGGTGCCCAAAATGCACATGGTTGTCAGTTTAAAGTTTGGGAATGTGCTAAAGCCAACTTAATAGAACATTGCGCGCCCTAAACGCGAAAAAGACACCAGAAGTACAATGTACACAATTGTGTACAAGGCGCCTTAAAGGGTTAAGATGAGGCGGGATGGCAAAGAGATTCAGACAAAGCACCTAATAATTACCTTTGGTTCAAGTGTCTTGCCCGAGTCAGTCGAGGCCAGGTACATCAAGCTCCGTGTCAGGCCGTATGTGCCAAATCCGCTCCGATGTTTCAAATGCCAGCGTTTTGGCTACAGTTCGCAGAGCTGCCGAGGCCGCCAAACTTGTGCGAAATGCAGTGCGCATGAACACACCTCTGAAGCTTGTGAGAATGCTCTCCACTGTGTAAACTGTGATGGGGAGCACGCCGCGTACTCGCGGTCGTGCCCATCCTGGAAAAAAGAAAAAGAAATTGTAACGATCAAAGTAAAAGCGAATATATCATTCAAGGAGGCACGCAGGCGGGTTTCATACCTGCCCAAGAAAACCTTTGCCGATGTGACGCGTCAGGGGGCAGCGACACAACGACTTCCGGCGGCTGTCCAGCTCACAAGCAGTGAGTTGGCAGTTACGCCATCTGTGCCCGCTGTGGTTGCGGCTAGCGCTGCTCCGCCAACCCAGCAGAAGGGACCATCGACCCCGAAGGTGGGCGCAGCCAAAGCTGCCGCATCCTACCCGGCCCCTTCTAGCGCTGGCAACAGCCGGCGTAGCCCAATCCCACAGGCAGCCCCATCGACCTCTGGGCTGCTGGGTGAGGGGCCTTGCCTTCCAATGCGGGACTCTCTCAGGAAACTTCTTGCTCGCAAGAGCGCGTGTCCAGCACCTCACAAGAGGCAGTGGACACTACACCTATTCTCACGGCGCACCAAGTGCCTAAAGGGCGGCGTGGCTCCCTTAAACGCTCCAAAAGGGCGAAATCCCCGGTACAGGGCCTGGAAAGAGCTCTGTAATCTAAGGCATCACTTCTGTTTCTGTATACACAGCACCAGTTTACTTTAAATTTGGATACACAAGTCATTCGATGGAACGGCAGAGATCTTCTTAGAAACCTTGATGATGTGCAAGAACTCGTCCTTAAACACAGTCCAAAAGTGCTGTGTTTACAGGAAACACACTTAAAATCTGAACAGACAAACTTTCTCCGAAAGTATGTTACGTTTTGCAAAGATCGCGATGATGCCATCGCATCATCGGGTGGTGTTGCCATTGTCACTCATAAAAGTATGGCGCGTCAACCTTTACAGCTACAAACGCCCCTTAAAGCAGTGGCGGTTCGAGTTGTCCTCCTAAACAAACTCATCACCATTTGCTCGCTTTACATACCCCCCACATTACCAATTAACGAAACATGAATTTCAGTCCTTTATAGATGAATTGCCAGAACCTTATGTTCTTGGCGATTTCAATGCGCACAGCTGCCTGCCTGTGGGGCGACTCTCGTATAGATGCACGAGGTCATCTCATTGAACAGTTCCTTTTTTTCTTCTGGTGCGTGCCTGTTGAATAAGAAGGAACCCACATATTACTGTCTTGCAAACAGAACCTTTTCTTCAATTGATCTTATCCTAGTTTCCCCATCTATACTGCCTGAACTTGAATGGGAAGTTACCAACAATCCTTACGGGAGCAACCACTTCCCCATACTGCTAAGATCACCTAAAGAAAACGAATATCCACCACAGGCTCCTAGGTGGAAGATTGATACAGCTGATTTGGAGAAATTTCGAACTCTTACTAGTATCTCATGGGCTGACACGTCTTCGGTAGAAATTAATGCTGCAGTAGAGTATTTTACAGAATTCATGATAGATGCCGCATCTAAATGCATATCTGAAGTAAGTGGCTTGGCATGCAAACGGCATGTCCCGTGGTGGAACGAGGAATGTAGAATCGCTCGTAAAAAACAGAACAAAGCGTGGGGGTTGCTACGCACTTCTCCCACTGCAGAGAATCTTGTCAACTAAGAAAGTAAAGTCCCAAGGCAGCACAACCTGCCAACAGGCCAGAAGAGAGAGTTGGCAGAAGTTTTTATCGAGTATCAACTCGTACACAGATGAGGCCAAAGTCTGGAACAGGGTTAATAGGATAAGAGGGCGACAAACATATTCACTCCCTTTGGTAAACACACAAGGCGATACCCTGCAAGATCAGGCAGACTCACTTGGGGAGTGCTTTGAGAGTATGTCAAGTTCAACCCATTATTCAAAATTATTTCTCAAGTATAAGCAAATAGAAGAGTGTAAGCCACTCACAAGAAAGAGTCGACAGAATGAATTGTACAACCGTCCTTTTAGTATTGCCGAGTTGAGAGCTGCCTTGAGCGCATGCAAGAGCTCTGCACCGGGATCTGACAGAGTCATGTATGAAATTATCAAAAACTTACACAATGACACCCAAGTTACACTACTCGCACTTTTCAACACTATTTGGGCTGTAGAATACCTTCCAACCACATGGAAAGAAGCCATTGTGGTCCCTGTATTGAAACAAGGCAAAGACCCTTCCTCAGTGGCAAGTTACCGCCCAATAGCCCTCACAAATTGCCTTTGTAAGTTATTCGAAAAAATTATTAATCGGCGACTGATCCATTTCCTTGAACTGAGCAAAATGCTTGATCCCTATCAGTGTGGCTTCAGGGAAGGGCGGTCCACAACCGATCATCTTGTACGTATTGAAGGATATATCCGTGACGCATTTTTACGCAAACAGTTTTTGTTATTTATATTCCTCGACATGGAGAAGCCGTACGACACAACGTGGCGCTACAGCATCTTGAGAGACTTATCAGAAATGGGCATTCATGGCAATATGCTAAACCTAATAGAAAGCTATTTGTCGAATCGTACCTTCCGGGTAAAAGTCGGTAATGTACTGTGACATCCTTTTATACAGGAAACTGGTGTACCCCAGGGAGGCGTGCTCAGCTGCACACTCTTTATTGTTAAGATGACAACACTTCGTGCTTCACTGCCACCAGCTATTTTTTATTCCGTCTACGTAGACGATATACAAGTAGGTTTCAAATCCTGCAACCTCACAGTGTGTGAGAGACAGGTACAGCAGGCCCTAAACAAGGTGTCTATTCGGGCAGACCAAAATGGATTTAAAGTCAACCCCCACAAAAGTTATTGTGTTCTCTTCACAAGAAAGAGAGGCCTGGTCCCAGATCCTTGTGTAGAACTGGGCGGACAACAAATACCTCTGAACAATGAACACAAATTCCTAGGTGTTATACTTGACTCGAGGCTTACTTTCATCTCGCATATAAAATGTCTTAAAGCAAAATGTCTAAAAACTATGAATTTAATCAAAATCCTATCCCACACAACATGGGGTAGTGACAGAAAATGTTTACTGAATCTTTACAGGAGCTTAGTTCGATCACGATTAGATTATGGTACCATAGTATATCACTCTGCCGCACTGAGCGCGCTAAAGATGTTAGACCCCGTTCATCATCTGGGTATCCGCCTGGCCACTGGCACATCTAGAACAAGCCCTGTCGAAAGTCTCTTTGTAGAGTCAGATGAGTGGTCACTCAATCTTCAGAGAACATGCATCAGCTTCATATATTTTGTCAAAGTGTGCTCTAATAAACAACATCCGTGTTTCACAACTGTAAATGACTTGACCTGCGAAACACTTTTTCGTAATAGACCCTCCATGAGACTTCCTTTGTCATTTCGTGCAAGAGAACTTAGCGAAGAAATGGATGTCCCAGTTCTCGAACATCGCCTAATGCCTCCAGCTAAGCCGTTACCGCCCTGGGAGTGGCAGGTGATAGACTGTGACGTGTCCTTTGTAGAGGTCACAAAGCACGCACCTGACCTCAAAATCGCTATGCATTTCCATGAACTTCAATCGAAGTACTCGTGCTCAGAATTCTACACAGATGCGTCAAAATCACATGCTGGTGTATCTCATGCTGCTATTGGTCCCTCTTTACCCAAATCTGACGTATTGAACCCGCTAACAAGTATCTTCACTGCAGAAGCCTATGCAGTACTGTCTGCAGTAAAACATATAAATTAAAACTCGACAGAGCAATAGTATTTACAGACTCGTTAAGTCTTGTAAAAGCATTAATTTCTTTACAAAAGCATACAAATCCTGTTTTCGCTTAACTTTACTCACTCTTATGCAATATTTATCTATCACATAGACATGTAGTAATATGCTGGGTACCTGGCTATAGAGGCATCGAGGGTAATGTACTAGCTACAAAATGGCTACACCACTCACATCACTAACTACTTTTCCTACGGCTGCTGTCCCTGTCACAGATCTGAAGCCTTTCTTAAGAAACTGCGACAACACTGGCAACGCATATGGAATGCAGAAACAAATAATAAACTGCATGTTATAAAGCCATAGTTAGGTTTTTGGCCCTCCCCAACAAAATCTCGGCGAACAGATGTCCCAGCCTGTCGCCTGAGAATAGGGCACACATTTGGTACCCACAATTTTCTGCTTACTGGAGCTGAACCACCAACCTGTGGTCGATGTGGTGAGAGGCTGACCGTCCTCCACGTCCTCTTGGAGTGTCGGAAAGCCGAATCTGAAAGAAAGAAACATTTTCCTTATGCATATCATTGTTGCGTCCCTCTTCACCCAGCTATGTTTCTTTGTAAAGAACCGTTTTTTAACATCAGAGTAGTCCTTAATTTTTTAAATGATGTTGTCCTACATGTTATAAGCCCATTAAATTCATAGTGCATCCTCTTTCTAGAGAATGCCGCTGTGATACAGTCGAAACCCGCAATAACGAAATCGCCGGGGAAAGCAAAACATTTCGCTTTTGCGGGAATTTCGTTAGCGCGAGAATGAGGCAGAAAAGACGGAAGGGAATTGGCTTGCAAAATAAAAAAAAAATTATTGCCAAAAGTCAGTCAGCTTACTTTGCCGAGCCTTGCCTTGCAGCAATTTTACTGCTCTCGACTCGCACTGCCAGAAGTGGTCCATTGCCACGTCGTCACCATGCTCACCGAAAAATGATCGAATTACATCGAAGGCATTCAACACATCCCGTGGGTTCGCAGTCCTCTCTTGATTTGGTGTCTGGTGGTCGTCGGCGTCGTCGGCACCTTGGCAAACGCTACTTATGATGACCTCATCAGTCATCTCTTCATGGACAACAACCCCTTCATCCACACGAACGAACTCATCGATGCTGAGGCCATCCGGAACACCATCTGTCACGGCAGAAAGTTCATCCCATGCGTGGGCCAGCGATGGCGGCACTGCGCCGTCAGCACTGTCAGCTAGTGCACCTTCAGGCGAGTCTTCTTGCGATGCCACTGGATCAGCGCATGATGCTTGCCGAGTGGCAATGAAGCCGGCATGATTAAAACAATTAGCTATCACGGCTGACGACGTTGCAACCCATGCGGTGGCCATCATCTCAAGCGCCATGAACATGTCCACTACGGTGGGACGCTTCAACTGGAGGTTCAGCAGCAGACGCTGAATCAGCCTCTCCTTGTAGGCGCACTTGACGCTACGAATGACGCCTTGATCAAGCGGCTGCACCACGGAAGTGCAGTTCGGTGGAAGAAAAACCAAGCGCACGTTTCCCAGTTCCACGTCATTGACATGATGGGCACGGCAATCGTCCAAAAAAAGGCAGACCGATCTGCCTGCCTTCCGCATGTCCGTATCGAAAGCTTCGAGCCAGCTGCCAAATATGGCCCGGGTAATCCATGCCTTCAGGTTCGCGGTGTACTGTACGGGCAGCCGACGATTTCCCTTGAAGCAGCGGGGCTTCTTACTTCTGCCGATTACAAGCAGTAGCTGTTAATCTGTGCCTTCCATGTTGGTGCACAACAAAATTGTTACACACCGCTTGCTGTGTTTCCCCACGCGGCATTTCTGGCCTTTTAAGTCCAGGGTCTTCGATGGCAGCATCTCGTAAAATAAGGCCGTCTCATCTGCGTTGTAAATGTCCGAGGGCTTGTACTGGTCCAATACTTCTTTGTTGGTCAGCAGCCACGACGACGTTGTCAAAGGGTCGACGGCTGCTGCCTCCCTGGAAATGACTTTGGCCACTATATCGTGGCGGGCTTTCAAACGTTGAAACGGCTCAACCAGCCAGGGCTAGCCTTAAAATCAGCTTGCCCTGTCCAAGAGGGTGGTCATCCAGGGCAAAAATATCTCTATATGAAGAGAAAAGGTGACAAAGAGCTTTTGTTTGCTCAGAAGGAAGATGAGGAGCAACCGTTTTACGAATGTCCTCAGTCGGCAAAGACGAAAGAGCGGGCAGCATGGAACCCAATCTTTCGTCTCCGACTCTCAAATTCAACAAAATTCTATTTTTCTTTCTCATTCAAATTTGCCTTTTCTGATTGCAAGATAATTTGAAAATTTTGTGGCCCCTTCCATGTAAGAAAATTTCATCGGCAGTTGTACTTATTTGCAAAAAAAGGTTGAATTTCAATATAACAAAATTTTGGTATAACGTAGCACATTGCTGATTTTACTGACTTCATTATATCAAGGTTTAACTGTATCTCTGAAAGTGACCGTCTGTGAATACAATCCCAGAGGGAGGCATTTAGTAGAGCATTTTGCATTGCCAGTGTGCATGGCCAACACACAATGCTGTGTCACTATCTGATACATACAATCAAAGGACTTTTGTCATAATAGGTGTGGCACTGTCAAAACAGGTGGCTGATCTCAAAACATCACTCATACTTTATCCTCAAAGTGAAATGAGACTATGCTTTGAGACTGCAAAAACTGATTTTACCATTTATTGCTTGCTGTTGCGATGAAAAGCAAGTAGCAAGGGCAAATTCTGATTCAAGCAGGTGACTTGGGTGCCACCATGTTGTTATGGAAGTCTTGGAAGCCATGCGAATTCTGCAATGCTAAAAGGCTAAAGTTAGCATGGGCACATAACATGTAATGTTCTTTATTGTGCTCTGTGCATGTACCCTTGTACCCACTACTTTGTAGTGTATGCAAGGGTGCAGTGTATGATAAACTAAAGCCCCAACTGTAGGCACATGTTGGCACGTGCGGGTGCGCACAGACAAGCCAATGTGATGCATCATGCCTGTTGAAGGAAAAGGGCATGCTACCACAGGACACAAGGCCAGGCACATGTCACCGCTTGCTCCTCGGCTGCAGTGCACCGTTTCTTGACCATTTTATCTTAAACCATCCGAGTACGGCCTAAAACAACATACTGTCCACTGAGCTCAAAACAATAAGCTAGTGATCTGTATGCTCTTGTAGGTATAGAAAGGTCTTTTGATTTATGAATATATACGCCTGCTGCAACAGCTTTTTTACCTTTGGCATAACAACAGCAACAATAGTGTCCACAAGCCATCAGCATCAGCTCTTGCACTTGTGTTCAGTGCCTGCGCCGTCTGCAAGATAGCCAACACCTGTGCAATCGCTTTGCGAACACCTGCACGACTATGCCATATCATATAGAAAGCTGGCATACAATTTTATTTTTGCAGCTTCATTGCACAGCCAAGAAATAATTGTGTGAAGTATCATTGAAAAATCTTTACTACAATAATAGTTATGTTGTTGGTACATTAAAGAAGCATGACAAAATGGGTGGTGAGAATATCAACAAAAAAAGAAAGGAATTGAGGAACCTGTAGCACACACAAAAAACATTTAAAACAGCTAAAATTCACCAAATTCCTAGCTTGCTGCCTCCTGATTCTTGGTTTTGTCTAATTTTACCCATGGAGCACCTCATTTACTTTTCTAGGTTGTTTTGAAGCATCAATACTTTATCAGGAAGCCTTCACACTAAGCGGCCAGTGAATTGTATGAGAAGTTTTCACTCTGTAAAGGCCATGTTCTATTGTAACTGGCTTCAACATGTTAGCTATGTCTTGGCATTAATGAAATGATGGTCAACTTCAGATACCACAATCTTGAGAATCTGAGTGTTCAGATTCATGGCTTGTCTTTAGTTGCCCTTTGCCAACTTCTATTATTGAAGCACTTATTCAAGGCAAGGCAATGTGTGACCGAATGCCAAGAATATTGCAGACACTTTCCACATTAATTAGCAATTTTCAGTGCACTTCCTGAGGCGCTTCTGTCACCGGGTCCTTCGTGCACAGTGACTTTTGTGTATTGATTCCTGACAAGCTTTTGTTTCCCATGCCTTTGCACTCCGAACGCCAATCTTTGCCATACTGTAGCTACTAGTATGTATGAGAAAAGTAGTGTACAAACGCCACAAAGAAAGGCAACATGGTATTTATTTAACGTGTGAAGCACCAGGATAGTGTAAGCAACATGTTTTAAACATAGTGTATTCCCTTTTTGAAAGCTTATAACTGGTGGAAACATGTAATTGTCTTTGAAACCTTATTACTTCTTTGAACATAATAGTAATGTTAAGAAAAGTAGAAAATTTTATGCATAGTCCGACATTTTTAGATTACAAATGAAACCCGTACCTCCAGTTTCCGTTTCACAAACACTGGTTGGGGTTACAAGTCTTGCTATATCTTTTCGAAGAGGCAGTGCAGGAACGTAATTTTTGCTGCAAGACATTCTCCAATGGATTGCACGTCTAATTAGGCAATAACAAACTCTAGCTTTCTGGAAAAAAATTACGTTTTCAACTTGGCATCATACCTTCAACTAAATCTATGTCCTCTCTAAAGCGTTGAAATATGTAACTTTAGCTTTGGGAATAATTACGGGAAATGTATGGTGACAGGTCATTGCATAATTTTAAAAAGTTAATATATAAACATATTATTTTTACAATTTAAACACTCCAATACCAGTTTGTTCATTGTTTACAAACAGATACTGTGATGTTTAGATTGACAAAGACATTCAATTGTTTCCGTGAGGTATGCAATAATTGCTGGGCCTAATTGCTGTGCCATATTATTTTACTGTACAGAACTGGACACATTAGCCGACCATTATTGAATCTCAGATGAAATGAATAGCAGGATGAATACTGTTAATAAGCACATTGTGATTTATTGCACTTTTGAATTCATACTAAAAAAAAGCTCATTGTCACATTAGGACAACGTTGCACAAAAGCTACTACACTGAAATAATATATCACATGCTTAAACACCATTTTATACTACAGTGTTATATGAAAGAACTATTTGGCAAACTTGAAAGACCAGTAATTTATTCCTTTCTTTTTTTTTTTATTCCTCCCTCTACCTTGTAGGCTTTAGCAGAAATTATTGGCCTGCCGTGGCTGCTTAGTGGCTGTGGTGTTGGGCTGCTAAGCACGAGTTCGCAGGATCGAATCCCAGTCATGGCGGCTGCATTTCGGTGGGGACAAAATGCAAAAACAACCGTGTATTTAAATTTGGGTGTATGTTAAAGAGCCCCAGCTGGTCCAAATTTCTGGAGTCCCCTATACGGCATGCCTCATAATCAGATCGTGGTTTTGGGACGTAAAACCCCATAAATTAATTTTTTTTATTTCAGAAATTATTTGCCAACAATGCACTTTTGATGCAACTCATCACTCAAGGGTCACATGCTTGGACGATCGGTTTTGGAAATATCACTTTCAGTCTGCACCGATTAGCTGGTCTTGCAAAAACGCTTGAATTGTCCAACATGCCTTGTACTACATCACACGAAAGTGAAAATATTGCCTGAAGTGATTGCCCGAAAATACCACTGCAGGACTCCAACACAAAGGTGCGTCATCAAGACTTCATGTACAAGACAAAAACATCGAGGCTTAACATTGCAAGCTTATTGAAGGGTGTGGAAAAATTGAAAATAAATAGTGGAGGACATGTACTCGAGACAGGTGTACCAAATTCAAGAAAGGGCACAAACTGTGGCAGGCACAAAATGCTGCCATGCCGCAGCAGTTTTCGTGTGTATTCAAATATTTTTGTGTGCTTACAGCTTCATTGACTGAGTATGTGCTGCTGCTTTAGCAGGCATCAAAGCAATTCTTGCACATGCAGCTTCATGCATGGGTCTTATGTAATGCACTTCCTCTTATGCATTGCACACAGAGTGCATATCGCAAATAAATCATTTTTTTTTTGCAGTGCTCAAGTACAAGGACTCACAAACTCAAACATAATACAGCACTGCGTCATGTTTCCTTCAGTGCATCAGTGTTCTTGAGGGCTGCACGAATGAT
Source organism: Dermacentor albipictus (assembly GCF_038994185.2). Classification (NCBI taxonomy): domain Eukaryota; kingdom Metazoa; phylum Arthropoda; class Arachnida; order Ixodida; family Ixodidae; genus Dermacentor; species Dermacentor albipictus. The sequence goes on from NC_091821.1 coordinate 44,366,538, forward strand.
TTATCGCCAACTAGCCCATACGACACCTGCACTTGAAAGAAGTGAGTGGAAGAGTACTGTGAACTTGTACTGAACAGGATTTCATATGTTGAATCAAAGAGTGCATCGTCAGCTAAAATGGATGCAATAGCTGAAGATGTACTTCCCACTGCTCGGGTACTAGTGTCTTTTGCTTTCAAAAGTTAATTTTCCAGCTGAAAACAGTGCAGAGGTAGCCCTTTAAACTTCATTCACCATTAATCACACGCGAAATGTGCCACAGTTCACCACACGCACAACACAGTTCACCAGACCATACCACGCACCACACGAAGTCAGGAATGCTATACAGTTAAACCTCGATACAACGAAGTAGGTAAAATCTGCAATTTGCTTTGTTATATTGGAATTTCATTGTATTAAAATTCGACCTTTTATGCAAATAAGCACAGCTACCGATAGATTTTTCTTGCATAGAAAGGGGCGCAGAATTTTCCTAATTATCAAGCAATAGAATAAAGCAAGTTTGAATGAGAAAGCAATTCATTTTGATAAATTTGGGAGTTTGCAAAGAGTGATATGTTTTCGTGCCATGTCGACGATATCTTCACATCGGCGGTACGAATTAAGCCAAGCCAGCCACGCTTTCGCGTGCACTTCGCCCCCATGGCTGATGGCGTCACCTGCTGTAGGAGGACACTATCGTGAAGAACGCCGGCAGCGGGGAGTGAATGCTTCGTCTGCCTTTCACACCAATGAGTCACTGAAGTTCGAGATTACGCAACCTCAGGTACTAAATGTGCGGGAAGACAACTCACATGATGCCACGCCGTCTCGGCACGGCCACTCTTTCCACACGCAGCAGATTACCTCTAAACCAGCTAAACCAGCATGCGCGGCTGCGTATGCGCTCAACCGCGCTTACAGTATGGCGCAGCCATGGCCAAGACACGCACGAAAAACCACGAGCACGCCAACTTACCCCCGCCCCTCACACGTGCTTGATCGTGTTATCTCGAGCTTGCTCCCCTCCCCATTTTTCCCTTTGCTCGCATGGGAAGGTGGCACTCGTGAATCTATTGCACACTTTCACTCGCACCTACAGCACACAGTGCATGGGGTGCGATAGGAGCTTATCGCACTTGAACATTATACGGAACATGCGGCTCCTCTTTGGCTGTCCCTCTTCCCACATGGCGCGCGATTTGGGAGGTGCGTTTGCAAGCAGCCGCTTGTAATTAAATCATTTGAACATGTGCGTCCGTGCAAGTTTCCATTTATTGTCTCATCATTCTTTTGCGGCGAAAGCGAAATTTCGTTATATTTAAATCGCATACAAACACACTTCGTTATATTGAGGTTATAAATACGTGGTGTTCTATGAACAAGAGGTTATGAAAATTTATACACTTAAATATATCGAGAATTTTATTATATTGAAGTTCGTTATATCAAGGTTTAACTGTATTAGAAGTCGCTGCTGTGCAAACAGAAACGAAAATTCATTTCCTTCAACAAACTTCCTCAGCTGTGTCACCAGTCACGAACTCGACAGACGCGCTAGACCTACGCTGAATGCAAATGACATCATAGGTAGGCCACTGCTGATGATCGGGACTTCGAATTTCGAAAGCATGTTTCCATTCATTTTGAATAAAACAAAATATACATACAAGCACAGGCATTTGTGGCAATCACAGTGATGGAACAGCTGTGCCTATTGCGTCAAGAGTGGTCCTTCGCGCTGTCCTGCTTCAAAATGGCATTTTAGTGGAAAATTGTATTAAGCCTGTGCCAAATGAAGCATAAGAATTAAAGCCTTCTTCCGTTGATAGTCATCATAATCAGCAGCAGCTGCCTGTTTTATGTCCACTGCAGGACCAAGGCCTCTCCCTGTGATCTCCAATTGATAGTTTGATAGTGCCTGGGCAGTAAAACTGCCATCATCGGCCATCATTATCATCATCCTGCAAGTCAGCGGATCGCCGTTTGTTCTCCATTGGTAGCTTTCACGCTTTTGTTCGAATGTATTGCCACCGTGCTATCTTTTTGTTTGTTTGTGCTGCAGATTGGTATTCCTCCTGCCAGCGTGGCACGTAGCTCACTCAAGGAGGACATCGGATCAAAAAGAAGCCTTGGATAATATCCGGCTGCAGATTCATTAGCAGAGTTACCGGCAGTGCCATTTTAAAAATATTGTTATACTTGTAGTATACATAATTTGCCGAGTTGGGACCTTCTCTACAAACCTGCACGATTGGAAGGGCCTGTTTTGTGGTTGTAATTTAATCAGCTTTCATATATTTCATGGCACAGCTATAGTCATTGTACCAGCTAATATTAGCCAGGCTATTACAAGAGGGGAGGGGGGGGACTTGGTACAAGATACGATTCTGAGACCTACGGTGTTCAGTCGTCGAACCTCTGACGACCGAACACCTAGGTCTTATGATCGTATCTTGTACTGTGTTCCTTGGTTGACGTTAAGCTTGGTTGTACAGTTAAGTTAAGTACAGCTTGGTTTACGTTAAGTGGGACACCATATAGATATGTTCTGGAAAGATTCTGCACATTAGAAGAAACCTGTTGATGTCGTCACTGTAACTTTGGTTTAGTCACTCGTGTACTAGGGTCTGATCTTGTTGACTTTTTTTTTTTCCTGGTTGCTTGAAGCGTGCTGAACGCACACACACACACAAAGACCCATATCCGGTATAAAGATGTATTGTGAACACTGCACCAAATGTACTTGAAGCTGCTCCAAATCAGTTCTTTGCCAGCGCCAAGACACCTCGAGCTGCTATACTTATGATGGCCATCGATGTGAAGACACTGACACCAACAATTGTCCCCAGTTCTCCGGATGCATGACAGTGTGCCTGAATGACAGTGCTGTCATATTAGACCAACAACGACACGACCGACGACTGTGGGTGGCGGCAGTGCAATGACAATTCGTGCAGAGTTAACAAATCTAACCTGTCGACTGTCATTCCACTGGTCTCAATGCGATCATCTGCTAAAACATTGCACCAAATCATGATTGCAGTGATGGAGCAGCCATCTGACTTTGTGGCGTTGGTAGCTCAAGTGGTAGGTCAATTTTGCCACTCATTCCATCTTCAAAACACTTCTTTCCACGTAATTGGCTTTTCGTATGAAGGAAGAGGAAGAATCCACTAGGTGTATGATGAACATCTAGGATGGGGCAACACTTTATAGCCTAATGGGGCAGCATGCATTGTCCATGCAGAGTGACCCAGTCCATTGGCATTAAGCAGATAGCCACCTTTCATGAGCTTTCCTTGGTGCTTTATCATGGTAGCCTCTTGCAACACTGTCATAAGCTCCGGATAACATTCTTCCATGGCAGTTTGGCCTTTCCGGGCATAATCTGAGTGGGGAACACCACAGCAGTGATGAATTAACCACAGCAGTCTAAGGACACTCAGCATGACCTCTTGGCTTTTTGGGGCAATGGTGAGTGCACTTGCTGCCATTGTTTGCTTTGTAAGCTTGTATCTGTATAGGACTGGTGCATCCAATGCTTATGTGTAGTGATGAAGCACTAAAAAAGTCATCAGAGTCCCCCTCGCACAGCTACATTTTCACGCCTGCTTCAATCTGAGGAGTCTTTTTTTACATGGCCTTCAGCCACCATAGAACCCTAGTACACTGCAACATTAAATAAATGTGGTTTTATTTGAGAGTGCTGTGTGTTCTGACCCTAGAATTGTATTGACCTGCTGCACCAACTCCTCAATACTTCTGCACATTTGAGTAAATCCCAGAGTTTTCACATTCACTACAACTTATGGTTCGTCACTGACTGACAGTTGGTCACTCAGTTCTCGCCTCCTAGTTCTGTTTGCCCATATGGAAAGCATCTTCAGCAACTGACCGCTGTGCCAGAATATGGGTTATTCTCATACTCTGCCACTAGCTCTGGAAGAATCTCATTGACATTGTTTCCCTTCAGATGCAGGAAATTGACAAATGATTAAGTGTCAACTTCCTCCTGTGGAGGCACCATTTTTAAATGCGTAAGCATTTCTATGCCTACACAATGAGAAATTTGTTTGTCACCTAAGACAATGAATAGCTGATACCCCCTTAAGCAATGGCTCATACCCACGTAACCAAGAAAAAAATGCAATGGCTCATACCCACGTAAGGCAGATGCTACATGCCCTCAACAAAGTGAAGCGAACAGTGCATACGTTCATTTAAATCACCCATACAACACACAGAACAGCATAAGTTTGAATAAATAAGCTCAACACAAGTATCCGAACCACCAATAAATCATAGCATACCCCCCTCAGCACATGTAGTGGTGGTTTTGCAACAGCTTTGCTAAATTAACCCTAATTCACCTTAACACCAAAGGTCCTGGGTTTGACTCCCACCAAAGGTTGAGGGTTCGAGCACCTTAATTAACTCTATCTTAACTGGATAATTAACTTCACCTTAATTAACACCAATGGTCGTGGGTTCCTGCCTTATCATATTTGCTATCAAACATGGTAAGCAAACAACCGATGAGGGTTGATAAGGGTTTATACTGGTCGGATCAAGTTCCATAACATTGATAATGACACCGGGCTGCATGGAGATGAGCAAGTGGCACAATGCTTATGCATATTTAGACAACTACCAGAGGAGCTTCTGCGTGAATTTTTTTTTTTTTTTTTCATTGCCATAGCAGCTTTCTCCGGTACAATAGTATGCAATATTTATATAGGGCCAAGAGCTTAGAAAAACATGGTTTTGTTGATGCAGCCATGCGGATGCAGCCATGCACCACCTATTCCAATTTTTTGTGCTTGTACTTGGAACTTTATGAATGACTCTTTTAAATGTGATGAGCAAAACGAGAACAAGGTGAAAGCAGGAGGCAACATTTCGACAAGTGGACTTGTCTTCAAGGCGTCATATCCGGACAAGTCCACTTGTCGAAACATTGGCTCCTGCTTTCACCTTGTTCTCGCTTTGCTCATCATCTTGAATTTCCATCTCCCGCCTTCCCCGTGTTTTCTTGTAAATGTGGTGCCATTATGGACAGTCATGCAAATGAGACACTAAAAGAAGCTTCTTCATTTTAGTTGTTTTTATAATTGCCAGCAGCTCCTGCAGCATTGGCTTCCTGTTGGCATTTGCACTGGCTTTTTTGTTTCCCTTTTGGTGTTCTGTTGGCCCAGTCAAAATCGATGCCGGCATGTCATGAGATCTTGATTTCTGGTACAACTTAACATTATTCTTTTAATGGAAGTTTTCTCAATGAAGAACACATTTCTGAACTGAATAAATGCGAGAAGCATTACAGTATTGCTCTTTCTACACCTGTAATGAAGTCAGAGATGCTCAGAACTTATGTTTATGGTCACTTGAACTTTGATAAGAGAAAGATGTGGAAACTGTCCATTGCAGTATTGTGGTGGCACTTGCTTTGATTAAAATTGTAATGTTTTCTTGGAATACTTCAAGTGCTCTAAGCTATGTTGTTGGGCACATTAGACTAATTGCACTGTACCGTGAAAGATCGGTAACAAAAACATTAAAAGTTAGTTAGCCAATTAAATGCAAGGAACCATTCCTTTTTTCTTTTTTTTTTTTTTTTTTTTTGCAGCATCAGTGTCAGTGTGGCAACTATTTTCTCCACTTTATTTGCAATATTGTCCAAAGAAGCCTACGGGGTCCCCGAGTTGGTGCAGTGGTGACACCATCACAGGAATGCTGTCACATTGTTAGTACTAGTAAGTTCAGAATGTGTTATGTCTTTGGCCAGTCTTTTTTGTTTTGTTTTGTTACATGTGGGAATAGCTAGTATTACAAAGTCAAGATCTTAATATAGCATTAATAGCTTAAAGCCAAGTACTAATTGCTACAGGCACATCTGAAGGTTGTTCATGATACTTCATAATTGCCCGAAGTTTGGTCCATAGGCAGAGAGCTGTTGTACCCATTGGCTATTCATAAAATGGGAAGTTCACGGTACCTTGGTCTCTTCATTGTTAAAGTCCACAGTCACTGTTTATATGAGACAAAAAAATTGTGATATTCTGAAATTCACTTCAAGGTCCAATTCAGTCGGAGCTCTCTTGTCATAGGCTGTGTTTACAAATGCAAGCAATGTGTGTTGCTTTCAAACTGTTCACAAACTGCAAAAGATGGGCTGTATCTGGAGTTGCTTTCTCGTTCAGTCAGCTGTCACCGACAGACAAAAGATGATGTCTGTTCTGCAAAAATTTCAGCTCTGGTGAATGTGCTTGCATGATTGGCGACAGCTTACATACAACAGTGCCTTATATGCAGTATCGCTCTGTGCCCAACTGCAAGAACTGATGCACGGTCAGTGGTGCCGTTATGCATGGTTGTCACGGTGACAGTCTGATGGCATCACTGAGTTGGCATGCAACATATCAGCATATAAACGGGCGGTTTAATGCTCATGGAAGATAAAAACTCATTTGCACGACAGTAGCACAAAGCTACAAAGGAAAGGAAATCCATATGGGTTTCTCAGAAAGAAAGCTTCGCAATTGAATAAAAATTTATTCTGGTCTAGGGATTAAACCCAGGACCAACGCCTTTCCGGTGTGGTCCTTCTCCCATCTTATTTAACCATAAGGCAAGCAAATTATATAGTGAGGCCCAATTGTTTCTCAACTGAAAGCATTGAAAGCAGGCAGACTCATAGCACCGTCTAGGGGGGTGTACAACCATGAAAGACAGCATAACAATTTTTCACTGTCATCCATCTTTCTCCACCTTGTGGAGTTCCACAGAACTGATTTGCCATATTATGTTTAATTTCCAGGTAGAATAATATTTCAGTTATGTGAATCATCGCTTTTTATGCATGTACGCACACAGAGACATAGAGAGAGAAATCTGCTTACGTTTAAAAGGAAAATTTAGCAGCCATTTCAAGATTTACAGTAATAACTGTTTGTTGGCATCAAGGTAAATACAGAGTCTGTTCTGAAAGTAGTAGGACTCATTTTTTAAAATTTTATTCATAAGTATACAGCAAACAATTAAAATTTTTCAAAGTAGCACCTTTCTGCATCTACACACTGCTGCGAATGAGTTTTCCCGTTTTGTAGACCTCCAGGAACACCTGGACCGGAATGCTGTTTAGCTCCCTCGTCGCGGCCTGTTGAACCGCCTCTACCGATCCGTGATGCTTCCCCTAGAGCTTCGATTTTATTCTCTGGAATAGAAAAAAGTCTGGCGGGTCCAAGTCAGAGCTGTAGAGGGGCTGAGGCAGTGTTGCCACCTTGTGCTGGACAAGATACTCCACTACGCGGAACGCTGTGTGGCTCGGCACGTTGTCATGGTGCAGCTGCCAATTGTTGCCGATGGCTGGGCGGACACTAACAATGCGTTTTCAGTCTTTTGAGGACTTCCACATAAAAAACTGCATTGGCTGTTTGACTTTGTGGTACGAACTCTTTGTGGATGACTCCATGTCGATCAAAAAGGAAATGATCATGGACTTGTGCTTAGATTTGCTCATTCGTGCTTTCTTGGGGCGTGGGGAAAACGGGGTGTGCCATTCTAAGCTCTGCCGCTTGCTCTTCGGGTCGTAATCAAACACCCACGTCTTGTCACCGGTCACTACATTGTCCAAAAAGTCGGGGTCCTCATTCATATGATGAAGATCCTGGCAGATAGCTTTCTGGTTGTCTTTTGGTCCTCTGACAACACTCGCAGCACGAACTTCGTGCACACTTTCCTCGTGGCTAAGTTTTCTGTCATGATCTCAAAAACTTGGGTTTGAGGAATGCTCAAGTCATCAGCAATCATTCTGATACTCATACTACGATCAGTAAATTTTTCACTCGCGACACATTTTCATTGGTCTTGCTGGTCGAAGGGCATCCGGAGCGGTCGTCGTCTTCCACTCTTTCCCTACCTTCTCGGAATAGCGTGTGCCATTCAAAAACACCTGATCTACCTACGGCAGCATCACCGTAGGCCTCCTTAATAATGTCGTGAGTCTTTTTGCCCGTTTTACCAAGCTTTACACAAAATTTGATCGCGCATCGCTGATCCAGTGCACGCTCCATGATTCTCCGTGACAACAGGGGTTCACAGTACAAGCAACCTGCTTTCTTCAACGGCCGAAAGCCGACTGCTGATTTTTCTCAGCATTCCCAATATCCCCTTCACCGATCCTGCGCTGTTACATTCGTCCTGCGGGGGCTGGCGACCTTCGGGGAAACGACAGTCCCCAACCGAATGGCGCCACCATGTCTGCTGCGGCACCTCGCTCTGTAAGGACGACAATAGGACAGTCCCCAGCCCGTCGGCGCCACTATGTCTAGGTGCGGTCGGCGGACCAAGTATTGTTAGTGTGTTCGCCGTCTCATGAGTCTTAGAAATCGTCAGTCAATGGACTGACGCGGCGGCCACTGTCTGCGGAGTCAACACTGGGATCAAAAGGCGCCTGCTCGGGGCAGAACCCTTGTCTGCGAGAACCCTCTCACCTCGGTGTGGTCAGTGAAACCTGTGCGGAAGTGACTGTGTAAACCCTTCCCCGCAAAGGCGGGTCGGCGACGATGACTTTGGACGCTCCCATCGGTTGAAGTCTGAACGGCCGTTTTCCCTCACCTAGGGATCTAGGAAGGACAGAGTGTATTTAAGCAGCCGTCGTTGACTGTTCAGCGTGCATTCTTTTTCATTCATGCTAGACGGATGAACTGTACATTCTCATGTAGGTACTGTAAATAAATACCATATTCCTCGTTCTCGATCAAGTCTTTCCCTTGAACAAAGTAACGGCATGGGCCAGCTACTATAGCTATTTCATGCCCGACCACAACCATTACAGCGCGCGCAGATCGCCTCTTGTCCGCCCGTCCGCCCAGGAAAAAACCAGTCCTACTACTTTCAGAACAGAACCTGTATGTTGGCGCAAACATGACTGATCAAGAGTCACATCACTGGCATGCTTGCAGTAACCCTCAACACCTGCTTGCATTGCTGCTCCTTGGCATACCAAGATTCCTTGTTCTTGCTCACACATGGTCCAACTAAAAGTATCTTCAGTTTTGGGTACTACTAATGGCGAGGTACCTTTTAGTGGACTAGAGGAACACTGGCATCTGTTTGTTTAATGGGACATCTACTTCGCCAAACTTTTTTAGAAAATTCAAATGCAGTCTGTACACTACTTTTTGCAGGGTTACTGCCCACTAGGGCACCTATTTCTTGAAAAATGTGCGATGAACAGAAGCAAATGTTATTTTCTGTGCGTCCTACAACTTGTAACTACCATTTGTTGGCAAAGAAATATTGTGCTACCGGAGCCATGCTGATGCCTTGGGCTTGATTTGGCTGAATAGCGTTGCCATGGCTATAGCTACCATTGTCTATTATAAAGGTTGATGAGTAAACGGCTTATGTACATATAAAAACTTTCATTTTAACTCCTTAGTTGTGCTGGACACTAGATGCTGCTGCATACTCAGCACAGCTCCTTGTTAGTGTGAATATTCCTTGGGTGCACACAGGATGCCAATGTCGAATGCTGTAGTGCATGCAAATGCAGACGATCATGTGTCTCCTCATGCTGCAGTCCACCGGTTCTTCTTACGTGGGCCCAGCAGGTGGATTCATGGCACCATCTAGGGTTTGCACTGAAAACCATGGAAAACAGTACTTAGCAAGTGCTTAACAACAATTTGAGTGCGAACAAGCAAGCGGTTTAGCAGGAAGTGTCATGTACAGTAAACTCCCCGTTAACTCGAAGCTGTAATTAAAAGCGAGATAAGCGGAGTTTCGAAATAACCTATTTCAGAAAATAGAAGCCCGCTGGTCGCGCATAGACCACGTGGAGGCTTTCAAAATTCCGTCGGTAATAGTCTCGGCCACTTTTGCGTTCACTGTACTGGACGCATCGGCGTCAAAGGGCAAGATACGGCTTTACTGGCACTGTGCCAAAACAGCGTGCCCACAGCACGAAGGCTATGGATCCCGATGCAATATTTGAAGCCAGTCATCCGAGCATAACCGCGGTTCCAGTCATCCAAATAGCTGACATTGTTATTTTGAGCATCTTATAATGAACTCGTAGCAATTTCGCTTCGAAAACCGAAACTGAACTGCAGAATAGCACCCTTGCCACGCCTTTAGCGGACACCCATGAGTGACGTGGCATATACGCCTCATCGTCGCGCGAGCATGAAGCGAGCGTCCTTATCAAACCGCGGTCTCGCTAAAGTGTGGGCTCGCATGCTGGTTTCTTTTGGGCGCATAGCGTGGCCTATAATCGTGCCTGCTCAAAAGTGCCAATCATCTTGCTCATGATTACTGTTAATACGCCGTTACCACATTGATGCGTTTCTGACAGCGTCATAAATGAGAAAGGAATAAGAAAGACGTCGACTCGCAGCTATTTCTTGAGGCCACAACTAAATGGCAGCGAGCAGCCAAGCAAGTGCACGTGAGCGGTGATAGATAGAAGGGGAAAAAATAAGCCTGAGCAGGAAGTGCGGCCCGGCACGGCGAGCTGCCGCTGTGCGGAACGCGAGTTCAAGCGACGTCGCCTTTTCCTTGTATTTTCGAAGTCGACATTTCGAGATATGCTGTCTAGTGCGAAAGTTTTTCGATATAAGAGGTGAAAAACACATGGGTCGGCACCACGGCCGAAAAAAAAAAGAAAACTTGTCCGTAATTTTAGATATCGGAGTTCAAGCTAACAAGGGGTTACTATATGCCTGACGCTCCTATTTATGAAACAGCCAGTATCTGCGCACACAAAAGCCATAGATTCTCAGCTTGTGGCCAGTGGCGCACCTCGTCCCGACTGCTAATTGTGACAAAACCACAAGCAGCGAGCTGAAGGGTATGGCGCCGCCACCGTGTAGACAGACTGTGTGTCGGTGAGGAAGTGCCCTGCGTAATCTAGAGTGCACTTTTAACGCGACAGTGTTAAGGAGCTCGTGTCTCAGAAAAGTCGGCGTCGGCGGCTGTGCCGTGAGCGATAAATCCCAGCAGGCACTTCATGAATAAAAAACAACTTGCAAAATGGGCTAGGTGGGAATCGAACCAGGGTCTCCGGAGTGTGAGACGGAGACGTTACCACTGAGCCACGAGTTTTATTGCATGGAATTATCGGTACTGTCAAACCAATGTATTTACATTAGATATGAACATACAAGAGAAACAAATTCACAGAAAGTATACAGTCCAATGACAGTTCAAAATTGTGGTAAACAAACACAAGCGTCCAGACGCGAAATCCATTCAGGGGCGGGATCATATGTAGCCACCACACTCCGGACTTGAGCAGTCTCTTCTCGGAAGATAGACCTTGTCGAGCGAGGTGGCTCGGCATGTCTGTCGATCATTTGACTTCTCCGTAATGAATAAAGTCCTAATAACATAAACAAATCATATGGTGTATTACTGGCTGTCTTTTTGAAAGGAAGGAACCGGATACCATAACATGTGAGAGGAAGGTCTTTTTTGATAGTTCTTTGTAAAATGTCCCAAAAAAGAAATGCGTCACGACAAAGTATAAAGCAATGTTCTATTGTCTCAGGTTGATTGTAAAGCCTACAATTTGTATTCCAGGGTACATACAGTCCTCTTTCCTGAAGCCACGTTTTAACTGGCAGTGTGGAGGTGTGCAGCTTAAAGAAAAACGTTTTCGCTGCTGGCGCAATGCACATTCTACGGACACGGCAAAGAACATCTTGACCAAATAGAGACAGATACGGCTTTCGGTACAGAGGTTCAGGGAAAAGGTTATCTATAAGTGCTACATTTAGCGACGTGCGATTAACGGTAAACAGATATTCAAGGTTGACTCTGGCTTTTAAGAATGAAATAGTGTCGACAAGTTCCTTTAAGAAGCCCCATAACGGTAGTTCTTGAGCAAAGTTTGTCGTGACAAAAAGAAAAGGGAGGTGTGACGCAAGACGTGCTCGATTAACTGCGAGAAGGAATGGATGACGGACATTTTTAAGGTAAAATAAGCGCATGACCAATTGTCGCACAAACAAATGCACAAGACCCAGGCCTCCCTTTCCAAGCGGGAGAAAAAGGTTGTCCCTTCTCATGGCTTCCCATGATGAATGCCAAATAAAACATGCAAATATTCTATGAAATGCCTGGACATGGACACGTGAGCAGTGCAAGACCTGCAGAACATAAAGAAGCTTAGAAGCGAGAAATGTATTGCATGCCTTAGCTCTCGCAAAAATGGAGAGATCGCGTCCTTGCCAGGTTGTCACCTTGCGACGGATAGTGGTTATCGTGGACGTCCAATGAGGTCCACTATTACGGAAGTTATCGAGAGGTACTCCAAGATATCGCAACGGAGACTGATTCCAATGAATATTCGCGAATACAGAGGGAGTGAGCGCCCACATGCCTAGCCAAAAGCCTCTACTTTTGTCAAAATTTACAGTAGCTCCTGCAGTCTCACAGAAAGGCAGGGTAGCGTTTATTGCCTTGGTAATGCTTGGCTTATCGACACAAAAGAAGGCAATGTCATCTGCATAAGCTAGCACTTTAATTTCCTCATCGGCATACATATATCCTTGAATGCTCGAGTCGCAAAGCACGCTTAAGCAAAGCGGTTCTAAGCATATGGCGAAGAGTAAAGGCGAGAGCGGACAACCTTGACGAACGGATGACTGTACTTGTATTATATCTGAGAGGGTACGGTTTACAATTAACTTTGTAGTGCAGTGTTTATAACAAAGTGTTATACCATTGTATAATACATCCCCTAACTGAAGATGTCGCAGTAGTTGGAATAAAAATTCGTGTTGAACCTTATCAAAGGCTTTGGCGAGGTCAATCTGGAGAAGAGCTACTTGATCCGTACTACCCTCTATGCACTCGAGGACTGAACGTGCGATATGAACATTTGTCTGTATAGAGCGGCATCGAATTCCGCATGTTTGGTGATCACCTACTAATTTAGTAATGACTGTCTGCAATCTATTGGTCAGTATTTTTGCAAATATCTTGTAATCCACGTTACATAATGATATTGGCCTATATCCGTTTACTCTCTTTATGTTTCATCATCAGTGCTTTTTGGTATTAAGGTTGTGTGGCCCTGATAGAAAGATGGAGGAAGCTCACCATATTGATAGGCTTCCTCGAAAAGCTGCTCCAGAAAAGGACACAGGAATTCCTGAAATTTTATATAAAATTCAGCACTAAGGCCAAGGCCATCAGGACCAGGCGTCTTGTTCTTCTGCAGCTTTTCGACGGCAAAATTAATTTCTTCTCGAGTTATTGGCCCATCAACGCTGAGTCGATCATCTTCTTCTAAGTGTGGCATAAGCGAAATAAACTGATCTGCGTTTTCTTCGTATCCATTCTGAGGCTTAACTGCAGCGAAAAGATCTTTATAGTGAGCTTCAAATAGGCTTACTATTTGGGACGTGTCTGTGTATATAGACCCACCAGACTCAATTTCTAATATTTGCTTGGAAAGCGCGTATCGCTTCTCATCCCCGAGAGCCCTTTTTGTGGGCTGTTCCTCTGTGAAGCGAGTTGTGCGTGAACGCACCATTGCTCCTTTGTACACTTCCGTCTCATATTTCTGTATTTGTGCGCGAACTGTGTTTATTTCATCGCCATACAACCCTGGTTCCTGGCTTTCGAAAGCGTGCAGCTTGTGAAGTAGATCATGAAGGTAATGCTTTTCAGCTTTTTTTCTTTGAGACAGCTCACATGAAATGGCAATCGCCACGAGTTCGATGCTTCAAAGCGGTACAAAAGCGCCTCTAGTGAACGCGGTGTTGCCTTAGAAACGAGCTGTTTCTATAAGGCTCAGGCGTGCGTCGCTTGCTCAGGCGCACAGTTCGTTGTCGCGCCGAACGCCGTGTTGGTCGACGCTCACCGCGTCCGATGCGGGGCGCGTAGTCGCTGCGCCGTAGCCCATTGTCTTACACCCCTTGGCGGGTCGACGGGAACGCTGTCGCGTTCCACTCTTGAAGGCGAAGCTTAAGCGTCCTCCAATTTTTGTTCCAGTAATTGCAGAACAACCTGTCAGACCTTTTGTTAAATCAGTTTAAACTATTTTATCCAACAGTTCATCTGAAATGACCATAAACTGGATTAATAGGATAAAAGTTTAAGGGTTTTGTTGCACTAACTATCCCAAAGCTAGTAAAACTAGTAAAAAAGCTATAGGCATTACAGCTTAGTTGAAATCCTAAACTTATGCAGTCCTCAATTGGATACTCTAAAAAAAATCTGCCTAGGAAAATTAAAAAGCTTCAAAAGCAGTGCATGTGCTTGTCAGCATGTGCTTCTTGTACTTTTGTTTTCAGCTCGTTGGAATATCTGTACCTTTCAACCTCATCCACAGTCTATAATCTCTTGTAGTGTTAGTTAATGATTAACTCCTCTGGAAAAAAAGTAATGAAATTAATGAAAAAGTAATGTGGTTATATTTTGTAACAACCAATTTTGTTTTTCTTTTTTCCATCTTCACCTGTCATATGTGCTGTTGCAAAGTACATATGACATAGCAAAACAAAATGAATGGTTCATTACAAAATGTGCTCCCAACTTTTTCTGTATTGCTGCCCTAAGTTGACCATTAAAAAATATTGCGCAGGCAGCTTCCGGTTATTATAAATAATAGACTTGCGTCACTAATAAAAATAACCTATGGATTTTTCCTTTTTCAGCAAGAAGCTCAAGGAGCAGTGTGATTTTAGAACATTGATGGCCTAGACCTGCTTTCTGCAGCTCCTTCCCACAGCTAATGGAACACAGAACAATGCGGAAAGTTGTGTAAAAAATGTTTTATTGTAGAATGTCACCAACGTAAAACAAATAAAGGGATCACTTTCTGTCAGAAAAAATATGGCAGCATGATTCACTCAATTGTTTTGGCACGTTTCATTTCTTTTTTAATGCATCTTTATAGTAGGCAGCTAAATAAATTTTAAGACGATTCACTGTGAGCAGCAGGCTTCCTGTGTCAGTCAATGGAATACCATCATATAGGTAAATAAAATGTAGAAATATTACAACTAAAGTTGGCCCTATAGTTGTTGAAGCAGAGAAGAGGAACTTTTCCTCAATTCTGCTGCAAGCTTGAGGGCAATGTCCAAAGCTGATGAGATCTGGAATAAAAGATTATTTTTTTAAATTAATGCAATGATTCATTCGAGTACTGCAGCAAAAGTAATACCTTAAATAGTGAAGTATCTGCGGTGGCACTTGTGCCACTGGAGGGCCAGAGGCTGTTGGGAACAAAAACGTGGCCACAAATTTAGACGTGTGCCCAGTAGGAGTTGAATTAAGACATGAAATTACCATTTTCTTGAAAGATGTGTAAACGTGGCGTCAAGGCCAGCATTGAAGCAGCATGAGGAATGGGGAGCATCCATTTGGCGGTGCATGGATTTCTTTTGTTCGGTGCAGCAGCAGCAGGAATGAGCTAGGCAGCAACCCTGAAATTGCATCTGTTGGCAGAAATCCGCAAGGCATATGCTATAGCTATGTATGTACTCACCACAGTGCACAACTCGGCATTGCGCTGCGCTGGATAAACTACAGCAACTTGGTGGTACTTGCGCTGCACTGAAGCAGTCTTGTGACTCGAAGATCTCCTACGAGTGCTATCATAGACACACGGGTGCGATGAAAATTTGGGTGCATCATCCATGCTTGTGGGGGCTGTGTATGAAACAAAGTCATTTGTAGGGTCAAGTATGACGCTCATACAGCTGCTTGCAGGTTCTTCCAACGCTTCGAGTTCACAGTCTGCTTCTATGTGACGCGCTTTCCGCAGGTTGTTTTCTGGTGGAAAAGTAGACACTCCAGTGGGGGAGTGCAGCCCAACTTGTCTATGTTCTAGCGGTGGCAGACTGCCGACGTCAGAAGCACAAAGGATCGCCCTCTCTCGATTGATGCGATCTCCAGAATGCCGTACCGTAACAAAATTTGAGTTTCGCTTACTTGGGGCCAGTGGCAATGGCTTCCGTGTTATATCAGCCTCGAGATAGCGGACGTCTTTTCGAAGTTCCAATGCATTGGACTCGCTCCAGCCACCGGCGACTTCTTTATTGACCACCCCGCAAGCTAGTTGGCATTTAAGCTCGTCAATTATATTTAAAGCATTGGAGTACTTGAGTAGCAGGTTATTGTACTGCTGGTGGACTTCCGTTAGCGTGTTGTTGATAGCCTCGATGTCCACGTACGGTTGCTGTTGGTGTTCAGATTCATCTTCTACCGATTCAGTATCCGTTGTGTCCATAGCTTCAGCGTTTCTACAGCTGCGTGCTGTGAACACGTATAAAATAAAAAATAAGAGGATGGATGGAACATAAACCAAACAGTAAAGTACACACACACGCAATGTATACAGAGCAAAAGGGGGCAACCAAGTGATCGCCCGAGTTGAACGCGACATTATGGATGTTTAATATTACGCGCTTTATACCTTCCTTGCAGCCGCTTCGCCTGGTGGTCGTTGAGGTAGACCATGTAAGAAATCTACGGGCCTTCACCACGTTCCGCGCAAGTTTTGCTCCGTACCATGGAGGTTGTTATGGCGACAAACCGAAAACAAAGTGACAGAAGCGGGTAATCGATGATGATGATAATGCAAAGAGGCATGCGGCCCTCCGACCATCCTCCGACGACAGGCTTCGATGCTCGGGACACCATAGTGAACTCATAGAGAAAGAAATTTCTTTCTCTATGGTGAACTTTCTAGTGGTGCGACCGAACCGCCCTCCCCTTGCTTGCCGCTATCTCCGCCAAAAACGTTGGCCGCGAACATAGAGTTTCATATTAGTATAACTAGAGGGAAATCTGGCGCCGCGATCGTTCAATCGGACGTACATGGCATCAAAGTTTTGGATGTCAAGTTAGTTCATCAGACGTACAGCAGACAAAATTTTGGATGTCCATGGAACGTCCATAAAGTTTTTACTTTAGACGTGCATTGCAGGCCCCCCAAAGCTTTTTTTCGCATTGTCTATGCGTGCTTCTATGATTTTGATTTGGCCAATGCTGCGCAGCTGAAGCCTATAGTTTGCATAGAGTTTCCTACAAAAATATGGTTTGGTGCGACGATCGCGCGGTATCATCAGTGAACATGTAATAAATGTCTATAACGTCCCATTTCTCTCTCTCTCTCTCTCTCTCTATATATATATATATATATATATATATATATATATATATTGCTCTTACTGACTCTTCTTATTTACTACCTGGGAAAAGTAAATGAAAAACAAGGTACAGTATGTTTGGAAATGAACTGATGTATATAGTAGAAAAAACTGCATGAAAATTATTTCAAGGCGCTCTACTTTTGTTGAGCGCCACCAAACTTTTTAAACTGTGGCAATCTTCCCGTGTGGAAGTGATTGCGTAGCCTCCGACACTTGACACTCCATCTCGGAGGCCATGTGCGTCGAAAGCAAGGAGCCGGAAGCAAGCCACAAATTTTACACTAAATGAAAAATGGTGTTTAAAGACGCCAGAAAAGTTAAATAATTTCAAGAGATATTGCGCAACATTATCGTCTAATTATTAATTATTATCACAGTCGCGTGCCTGTCATACGTCACCATAAGCGCAGCCATTGCAATGGCGCAGGAAACAAGCGTATGCGGGTGCAGTGATAGACCCGATGTTCTGCGTCATAGAGTTTCCTACAAACATTTTGTAGGAAACTATATGTTCTAAGTAGACCACAGGCCATTGACCTAGACACTGTGTAATGCGGCCATGTATCTTGTGTTCCAATCCTGGCCAGTTGGTTCTTTATTCTACGCTGAGCTTTCTATGGCTGAGCAGTGCTGCTCTATGCTGTGCTCCCTGAAGGGCTATAGCGCCAACCTTCCCGCTTTCACAACGAGATGCTGGGACATTTCATTTCTTATTCTCGCCATGTCTGCAGTGGTGTCCGGTCGTCAGCAGGCACATTGTTTTCAAGGTATGTCGGCGGTTTGTTTTTGTACTTTCTTCTCTTTTATGCCGGTAATGAGTGCTTAGCATGAGCCGGAAGAGCTGATGCGCAACGCGCGGTGATGTTTCTTAATTGGTGCGTAGCTAAGACCAGCTAAGACTCGTGAAGAGCTGAACTGCAACCTGAAACAAATAGCGATAGAGAAGCGACGTTCTTGTTTGTCTCCCTTTGTCCCGTGTTTCAGTTCATTTTCTCATACTCGTCCCAGTCTTTCTTATACTGTACGTGCTTCTCGCGGTCCGCAGGTTTTATGCACAACGGCACGATTGTTTTAGTGGTTCTGGCGCACGTTTTCGATAGTGGTGCTCGATGTTGTGAGGTAGTCGCCGTTCACGCATTGCTTTGGAGGTTTTTTGTAATAAGGACTGCCTGTAGAGCTACATGATATTTTGCACGCTTTGTTGCTCCTCTGCACGTTTACATAGCTCTTGTGTATAGCATGCAGTGTTACGTGCTTGTATCATTTGTAGGCACAAGCCATGTACTTTCACGTGTTCTTGAACAGTCGATCTTTTTGCTCATTATATAAAGCTTTGCTGTGCTCTACTGCTTGCAAGGACAATTTTATTGTGTGTGGTGCTGTTTAAGCAGCTGCCTTAGATCTGCCTCCGTGATAAAGATGCTATAGGTGTGGTTTTATACTCTGGGATTTTAACCTAATCACTGAATTTAGAGAAGCTGAAAAGCAGTTACTTTAGGTGTCTTAAGCTACCTTGCATGTCTTACCCACGCATTCAGAAATGTACCTTAGCTTGAAGCCCATGCTTGATTTGGTCGAGATAAAGCCCGACGCTAACGCGCCCAAGAAGAGAAAGTGAGTGTATTGGGCACGTTCGCCCCTGTCGTTATAGGGACACTCAAGCATGGCCTTCACGTGAGGGTGAATATAGAAATGCGGGATAAGTAGTAAGCTATGTGTTTGCATAGTTGTCAAGATTCTGTCCTCTTTTCCAGGTTTATGATGCTCAAGCCAGCCAGCAAGAGAGTGATCTTCCAAGTACGGTTCGCCCTCCAGCCCCACAGCACCATACCGTGTGCCTTTAGGAGTGCTGACAAATTTTCTTCCTCTTTTGAAACTGGTAGTGGTCTAACTTGTAGTCACGGTAATGACTACAAGGCTAAACCTCACTATCTTCAGCGCCCAAAAAGAATGTTAACTTTGAAGTGGCAACTTTAAGATGAGCACTTGCTGCAACATGTTTCCTTGGTAGTACTGCTGTGGAGGCCAGTGCAATTAACCACTGCTGCTATGTTGAGCCCAGTATGATTTGGTACTGCTACCAACCAGATAACGCTATAGAGATGTAGATGTAGCAGCTCGTCTCCGGCATCAGCTGAATCAATGCTTTGGCTTTTTGTGGCACCTGATTGCATTTTAAGTAGTGCTGTATGTTTTCAAAAATGGGACAAATATAGAATCTTGTTATGTGATGTCAGGCTGAGTGTACGGAAAGCAGTGAGACAGTTTAAAAGGAAAGGACTGATCTGGTACTGATACAAATAGCTCAGCACTCTCAGCAGCATGGTGTGGCCTGGTACCACTGCATTTGGTTGTCTAGTGCATACCAAGTGTGCTGTGGTACCAGATAACCACTAACTGCAATTACATTGACATTCCTTAGGATCCATGAATATACACACGAGTTGGCTGTAGTCACTCGCATCGAAATATGATATAGTTATTCTACTCGAATGATTTATAGAGCATACCATTTTCGTACTTATACTGCATGCTTACTTATTCGAGGACAATCACTTCCTCGTCAAGTGAGAACAATATGTTAAAACTTTTTTTTTTTTTTGGTGGAGTAGCTGTGTTCCAAATTTTTCCCCGTTGTGGATGAGCTAATTTTGCACCCTTCTGCAGCTGGGGGTTGCCTGCTTTTCTTACGGAATTTATCATTGTGCTAACGTATTGGTATTTTTCAGATTGTTTTTCCTATAGGATATATTGCTCTTTTGGGCCTTCAGCTGTTGCTCTCCTTTGTTTCACTACGTTGCTTCTATTTTTCTTTTGCTGAATACAAGGCTAGTCAAATAGTGCTTTGATGTTTCCATATGCGAATTTTGTTTTTGTTCATGAGAAGTCTGATAATGTGCCATTTGTGTTTTGTTTTCCTGGAGAGAATGCAACTAACACTGCGCTATGAGAAGTGTTCCTTGGCAAGCGTTGCTTTTAATGTATCATTTTATTTATCCCTTAGTATGTTTATGCTTAGCTGTTATGCGTATGTGGTGTTTTTGTATTGGTTCATGTGTTAAGTGTTCATTGTGCCTTTCAGAAACCAAGAGATGGCATTGTATTGTATTTTTACTGTTCACTTTATTTTCACGAGACAGCTGCAGTCTGCCATTGTATTTCACTGCAAATATTGTGTACATCATTACGTACTTGTCAAATGGTTGACACCAGGAAAAAAGTTTCACAATAAAAATGCTGGTGGTGTTATGACATCCTAACCGGTGCCGCCAGTGTTACGAACTTGCACCGCTGCACCACGATTACGGCTTTGTGGTCCCGTAGCGCTCTTCACCCGTTTCGTGACAGAGCGTTGGTAGCGAAGACTCCGAGCCTGGCGTCGATGAGAATAACAAAAGGGACTTTATACATTATATACAGGTTATCATACAGGACATAAACGGATCGGCACTGGGGCCGAGAGCTCACACAAACGCGACTGTTCTCGCACGACGGCGTCCGGCGAAAACGCGTGACACATCTCACCCCAGTCGGGAGCGACCCTCTCTCCAGGTGGGGTCGGCGGATCCTGTTTTCGAGCGGCGTGTCACTGCTTTTATAATCCCCGAGGCCCATTGTCACTCAAACGGCCCAATACAAAGTCAGCACACGACGGTCGTCCGAGGGGTCCAACCAGCGACCGCGCTGGCCACCCGGTTCAAAGTTCGCGCGCGCGGTGACCTCCAGGCAAGGGAGGTGCGGCGCCGGACTGGCGGGCACACGCGGACACGTTTAAACACGCTGCTTCGCCGAGGCTTCTCCCGCACGAAGGCGCAGCATCTTGACTTGTGAAGGGAGAATTATGGCGCTCGCAGGATAGATTCTGCATCTTGCAGATTCGGGATCCGGGCTTGTGGTAATGGCACAACAGCATCCCCGCCCTCAGATAAGGCGCCGGGAAGACGAGCTGCCTCCACGTGGCTCGGATGCCAGGCGCGCACGTTCGTCAGGCTCGTCCAAGTTCACGTCCAGTGTCGGGACGCCAGGTAACCTCACGTGCCCAGGTCCGACTCGCCAGGACAGGAGCTCTGCTCACCACGTCGTCGCCAAGGCACCTTGACCAGCTCCGCTCGGGTCGTTCCTAAGACCTTGCTTCTCGCCACTGGTCCCGCTTGGTCGTTCTGCAGCTTGCAAAACCGACCGGCAAAAGGCAACACCCAACACGAACAAGTGCCCTCTGTCTCCCGTCAAACACCAGACAAGGCCATAATTCAAATCAACCTAATTAATCGCTATCCCCTTTTGCTCCCGCTGCAACAAGAGGCAGGTGTACGATCTAGCACACAAGGCTCAAACAATCAGTTTTCAAATCAACAACACACCAAAATAGAAACAATTAATAATCAGCAATAATAATTACAAATAGAATGGTCCCCTTGAAATCGCTTTGGACCGAAAACATACTTCTGAGGAAGCAAATGAGGTCATTCATTTTTCCCGGCGATATTTTCGCGGAATCCGAAGCTGCTTATATTTGCGACCCTGCTTATCCGTGTAGCGGCGGTACAATAAGCCAGATTCCTTGCCAAATGAAACCCCCTTTTCTTTCACTCCCCGTTTGACGCTCTTCCTCAGATCGGCTAGTGAACCATCTTCCTGTTGTTCGCGAATCGGACTTTTTCTTTCAACTGCAGCCTGCTCCTGCCGGCTGGCGGAAACCGGAGCGAGTGTGGAGCCCGCGTCGCCTAATTGCGGCGTCGAGTCTATATCGCGGCTAGCACTGCACGCGTCACTCCCACTCACTTCCAGGACCCGCTCGTCTAGGCCAGCCTCCGAGCTCTGCCTCTCCCGTGACTGCTCGCCACTCAAGTTACCGTGATCGGTCCGTGTGCCGCACCGCCTTTCGCTCACCGACGCTAAGTCAAGTTCCCTCGACAGCGGGCGCGCTTTGGATCGCGTGGGGGCCATGTACGCCACGTCGGCAAAGAATGATTTGCCCTGATCCCTCAGCAGCTGCTCCGAGCTATTTGAGAAGAGGTAGGAAAATTGCTCCGGGAGGGCGGCTGACACAGCGGCTTCGGTGTTAAGTTTTCCAAACTCTCCTTCAATGATAACCGTTGCGATCGGTAAACATACACTCTCCTTCTCGGCCACTTGCCGTATCCTAACGCACTCTCCCGTAAAATCCCTCAAGGAGACGAAAGACGGGTGAACAACGTCCATAGTGGCTGCAGAGTCCCGCAGTGCTCGGCACTTCTTGCCGTTTACCTTAATTTCCTGCACATAGGGCTCCAATAGACGTATGTTCTTGTGAGTTTCCTGTATCGTTGCAAAAGCAATTCTCTCTGGGCAGCTTGCAGCGATGTGCCCTTGCTTTTTGCAATTGTAGCAGGTTAACGGTCTCCGTTTTTCAAAAGAACGCGTCATTTCGTTTCGCTGTTTCGGACCATCGTCATCATTCTGAGATGCATTCTGTCCATCCCTTACAGTTTCTTTGGGAAGGGACTCGTCGTCCCGAAACTCGCGACGCGTGATTTCCTTCCGTTCGTCGGGCTTCCCGTAAAACCCATCTCTTCTATCTGCTTTTTCTATGCGCACTGCCTTGCTGTGCAAGCTGCGGCGTGTGTAATACTCTTCCGCTAACTCTGCTGCCTTGTTTAGCTTAACCTCCTTTAGCCTATCTTGCAGCCAGAGCCGGACATCCTCATCAATGCAACGGTAGAACTGCTCCAACGCGATGCATTCGACAATTTTGTCGCGGTCGTCGTAAACCTCTTCGCCCTTCAGCCATTCCACCAAGTCGGCTTTTAGACGAAACGCGAAGTCAACATTCGACTCCTTACCCTTTTTTGCATACCGGAACCTCTGCCGGAAAGCTTCGGGCGACAATTTGTACTTCCGCAGTAGCGCTTCCTTCACATCACTGTAGCTCTCAAACGCCTCTTTCGATAAGCAAGTTATTACGTCTGATGCCTCCCCAGGAAGCAAGGCTAACAGATTCTGTGCCCAAAGGGATCGCTCAATGCTATTCCGTTCGCAGACGTGCTCAAATTTCACGAGGTATTTGGCCATATCCTCTCCGACGACAAAGGGTGGAAGTTGATCGCGTATTCTTGGAACATTAGAAGTGAGACTAGGCGCTGGCGAGCTATTTCGGGTCTCCAACTCTTTCATTTTAAGCTCGTGCTCACGAATCTCTCTCCTTTCCTCCTTTTCCTCCTCGCGACGTTGCTGTTCTCTCCTTTCCTCTTCGCGACGTTCCTGTTCTCTCCTTTCCTCCCTTTCCCGACGTTCATTGATATTCGCCCAGGCCTCAGCGGCTTCCTCAGCCGTTACGTCCCCAGTCCTCATGACCTCAAGCATCGCATTCTTTCTTTTGGTTGAGCCCAACTCAATGCCCAACTCCTCACAAATTTCGAGAAGTTCCTTGACCTTGTACTTCTCCATCGTTCACACTGTCCTCCTGCTGTTTACCCTTTTTGAATATACCTGCCGTACGCTACTATAACACTACTAGTAAGACATATGCAAGTATTTCACACACTGCCCCGTTTTACCCCCTCAGCATCCCCTGGTTTTCAAAACACTCTTACTAGGCTTGAAACACACAAGGTTATCACAATGCAACACCAAGCCCTTCCCTAAGCTACTATAACCTGTGTCAAAGAAAGTCTGGTGTTTGAGGTAAACTTCAGGCACTCACCGCGCCGAGGTAGCTGATGCCGGTCAATCCCGTAGCTGCCATCCAGTGTTATGACATCCTAACCGGTGCCGCCAGTGTTACGAACTTGCACCGCTGCACCACGATTACGGCTTTGTGGTCCCGTAGCGCTCTTCACCCGTTTCGTGACAGAGCGTTGGTAGCGAAGACTCCGAGCCTGGCGTCGATGAGAATAACAAAAGGGACTTTATACATTATATACAGGTTATCATACAGGACATAAACGGATCGGCACTGGGGCCGAGAGCTCACACAAACGCGACTGTTCTCGCACGACGGCGTCCGGCGAAAACGCGTGACACATCTCACCCCAGTCGGGAGCGACCCTCTCTCCAGGTGGGGTCGGCGGATCCTGTTTTCGAGCGGCGTGTCACTGCTTTTATAATCCCCGAGGCCCATTGTCACTCAAACGGCCCAATACAAAGTCAGCACACGACGGTCGTCCGAGGGGTCCAACCAGCGACCGCGCTGGCCACCCGGTTCAAAGTTCGCGCGCGCGGTGACCTCCAGGCAAGGGAGGTGCGGCGCCGGACTGGCGGGCACACGCGGACACGTTTAAACACGCTGCTTCGCCGAGGCTTCTCCCGCACGAAGGCGCAGCATCTTGACTCGTGAAGGGAGAATTATGGCGCTCGCAGGATAGATTCTGCATCTTGCAGATTCGGGATCCGGGCTTGTGGTAATGGCACAACAGTGGTGACAATGAAGTTTTTCTTCGCTTAGTAACAGTGGCACTTTGATTTGTTGTCTCAAACAGTCCAGGACTCTCAGAAGCTGCATACGCCATTAATCACTGGCTGTAGTAGCGTCTCAAGCAGTCTGGGGCACTCTGCGACAACAAAGTGAAGAGAGCCAGTGCATGCATGCATGACGAATAAATGAAGCAGCCAAAAATAGTACAATGAATGTCCTATGGACGTAAGTGTGGTTAATATGGATATCCATTAGATGTTGCATATATCCAGCACTGTCATCCCCACAACGTACTATGGACATGTTCCGGGTACATTTGCAATGATGCATAGTACATACATGCAACGTTTTCTGGATAAATCTGGATATCTAGTGGACATACTGAATCCCCAAGGTGTACCATATGCACATCTAATGGATGCATCTGTAGTGGCTTGACAGTCGAACTTTATTGAGGGCTTCGTTACGCATTGCTCATTTATCTGCTCATTGAAATGCGTGTTTTAGGACTTTGAGAACACAAACTTGCTTGTGGTAGGAAAGGTTGCTGCTCCCTGGCTGTAGTCTAGTGTCGCAACAGGGGTAAGTGCAAAGCCACGCCGTAACGCTTCGGATTCGGTATGTCAACATAAAATAAAACGAAGCATACTAATAGGAGGCCTCAAGTATCCTGGCTAGCAGTGCAGCAGATGTGCTTAAAGGCATTTGAAGACATTCAGCAATTGTGACAGCCAACGCAGCCTTTCGAAAGGGTGAGAGAGAGTTCGCATGTGCCTGTCTGCGAGAAAAGTCTCTTGTTCGCATAACGCGCATATGCGCGTTATCAGTGTGACGCAGCATTATCGACAGGAAAGTAGCCAGAGCCGAGTTTTCAAGAAAGGAAACGCCAGCGAGGCAGATGACGATTATTGTTGTGAGACAAATGCACACCCCAAAGGGTGCAACTGTTGTAAGAGTGTAAAAAAGTTTGCACCCTTTGGGGTGTATATCTGCCACACAACGATAATCGTCATCGGCCTTGATGCTTTTCCTTTCTTGAAAACGCCGTTCCCGCTACTTTCCTGCACTCTTAAAACGGTTGCACCCCTTGGGGTGTATATTTGTCCCACAACAATAATCGTCATCTGCCTTGCTTGCGTTTCCTTTCCTGAAAACTCGGCGCTCGCTACTTTCCTGTCGAGAATGCTGCGTCACGCTGATAAGGCGCATGATGTTCGTGACTGAAAAGTACCGGGCTCGCTGCGTTAAAGAACGGAAACGCGGGCAGCGCGGATGACGATTATTGTTGTGGGACAAGATACACTCTAAGAACAGTTTACACCCTTTGGCTTGCCCCTTCTGCCACACAAAAATAATCGTCATCTGCCTTGATGCGTTTCCTTTCTTTATCGCTGCAAGCCCGGAACTTTCCAGTGACGAACGGCACGCGCGTTATCAGCATAGAACAGTTTACACCCTTTGGAGTGCCTCTTCTGATAACGCGCGTGCCGTTCGTCACTGGAAAGTTCCGGGCTTGCAGCGATAAAGAAAGAAAACGCATCAAGGCAGATGACGATTATTTTTGTGTGGCAGAAGGGGCAAGCCAAAGGGTGTAAACTGTTCTTAGAGTGTGGGAAGTACTGGGCTCGCAGCGTTAATGAAAGGAAATGCGGACAAGACAGATGACGTTTATTGTTGTTTGGCAAGATACGACTCAAACGGTGTAAACTTTTCTTACACACTCTTAAAACGGTTGACCCTTTGGGGTGTATATTTGTCCCACAACAATAATCGTGATCTGCCTTGCTTGCGTTTCCTTTCCTGAAAACTCGGCGCTCGCTACTTTCCTGTTGAGAATGCTGCGTCACACTGATAAGGCGCATGCCGTTCGTGACTGGAAAGTACCGGGCTCGCAGCGCTAAAGAAAGGAAACGCGGGCAGCACGGATGACGATTATCGTTATGGGACAAGATACGCCCCAAAGGGTGTAAATGTTTCTACACTCTTAAAACTGTGCACCCTTTGGAGTGTAAATTTGTCCCACAACAATAATCGTCATCTGCCTTGCTTGCGTTTCTTTTCCTGAAAACTCGGCGCTCGCTACTTTCCTGTCGAGAATGCTGCGTCACACTGATAACGCACATGCCGTTCGTGACTGGGAAGTACCGGGCTCGCCGCGTTAGAGAAAGGAAACGCGGGCAAGACGGATGACGATTATTGTTGTGGGACAAGATAAGCCCCAAAGGGTGTAAATTTTTCTAAGAGTGTAAGAGTGTACACACTCTAAAAATATTTTCACTTTTTGGGGTGTATATCTTCCGCACAACAATAATCGTCATCTGCCTTGATGCGTTTCCTTTAACGCTGCGAACCCAGTACTTTCCAGTAAAGAACGGCATGCGAGTTATCAGCATGACATACACTTCTAAAAACGTTTGCACCCTTTGGGGTGTATATCTGCCACAACGATAATCGTCATCTGCTTTGCTTGCGTTTCCTTTCTTGAAAACGCCGCGCCCGCTACTTTCCTGTCGGGAATGCTATGTCATGCTGATAACGCGCATGCCGTTCTTGACTGGAAAGTACCGGGCTCTTAGAAACTCTTAGAAAAATTTACACCCTTTGGGGCGTATCTTGTCCCACAACGATTATCGTCATCTGTCTGGCCCGCGTTTCCTTTCTTTAACGCTGCGAGCCCGGTACTTCCCAGTCACGAACGGAATGCGCGTTATCAGTGTGACGCAGCATTCTCGACAGGAAAGTAGCGAGCGCCGAGTTTTCAGGAAAGGAAACGCAAGCAAGGCAGATGACGATTATTGTTGTGGGACAAATTTACACCCCAAAGGGCGCAACAGTTTTAAGAGTGTAGGCAAAATTACTCTCCTTGGGGTGTATATCTGCCACACAACGATAATCGTCATCTGCTTTGCTTGCGTTTCCTTTCATGAAAACGCCGCGCCCGCTACTTTCCTGTCGGAAATGCTATGTCATACTGATAACGCGCATGCCGTTCGTTACTGGGAAGTATACCGGCCTCGCCGCGTTAAATAAATGAAATGCGGACAAGACAGATGACGATTATCGTTGTGTGGCAAAAGGGTGTAATTTTGGCCTTAAGAGTGTGGTCGCGAAACTCTCGAATGAGTCCGAAACAAAGGGATTTGAAGTGTGGACACAAAACACCTGTGTGGATACACTTTTTTTGTAAGTAAACAATTCACCCTATTTCAGTTACAGCGACAGCTGCACGGCGTTGGGGCATGGCAACTGGAGTGGAAAAAAATGTGATGCTCCGGCTGTAGCCGTCCTTAAGCTCATGAACCTCAAAGTCTGGCTGTGATTGTTGTAAATAATCAGTTATGTACATGTTTTTAGACGCCTTTGCCATTAGCAACAAGTGTGGAGAGAGGCCTTTCTCCATCTGTTGTTCCGTACGAGACGTTCATTTGAGAGATCGCCAGCCATTTGTGCGCAGGCGCGAGTAAGAGCGGGAGCGAGAGAGAGAAAATCTGGGGGCTTTTGCTCCTTGAATATATGACAGCCAAGGCACTACGGAGGAGGTTAGCGCGTATTGTAGGCGTGCTGACATTGCGGAGGGGGGTCGAGTTTGCGCTCGGATGCTGGCTGCCGGCGCGGTTAAATAGGTGAAGCAGTGGGGACTGACGCCCGATTTGGCGACCGCTGTGTCGGACAGACTCTCTCGCACCTGCGGCGCTCAGTCAGTCGTGGCGGATCATAGCTTTCTGGCGCCTTACGGCGATGTATTTTGATTCTTTATTCTATTGATATGTACCCTGTAAAGAACATCACAGATGTTTCTGTGGGAGCATTAGCGACCGTAGTGGAGCACGGGCCGCATTGAAAATCTAGAATGCAGAGCGCCTTAGCAACCGCGGTTGAGCGCAAGTGGCTGAAAGGACGCCGGTGGCGATGACTGACTCAGCACCAGCGCCGCAGGCGCTAGAAAGTCTGTCCGACGTACCTTCAGGGACAAAGTTCTGACTGGTGTTGCAGGTGTAGCGGTAGTGCTGCTTATAGCGTCACAAGTTGGCGGCTGGACGTAATTATATTGATTCAATCGTCTTTTTTACTAATTGTAACAACGTGTCATTATTTCACATTATTGTCGGCGCCTCCAGGACACCAAAGCTGGAACCTGGACTGGTCCGTGGGTTGGAGCTCGCCGAGGCCTGCACGTGACAGGTGTAATTTTTATGCCAACACCCCTTGGCATGCTTCGGCCTGCGCAGCACCAACCCACGGGCCGCCCTGCTTCCAGCTTTGATCCCGCACCCACCGCTTCCCCTTGTGTGCCCTGGAGATCCTGCGCCGCCTGCTTTATTATAACCTCAGGTGCTCTCCTGAGGCCTCCGTTTGCCGCTTACATGTGCCCTCCTGGGGCAGTGCATGTAAAAGATCCAATCTATCGTTGCGACGAAAAAATCAACCGGCGACTTATGCAACCATTACCCTTTCAGACACAGCGCGATCACCAAATGGTGCGTCCGTGCCCACTGCCTCGCCGCGCGGGCAGCCAGCGGCGGAGCGTAAACAAACTGGACCGCACTCCGCAACGCCGGCATGCCTAGGGGACAAACGCATACAACACGCGTTAATAGCGTCCTCGATCACCCGCACCGACCATCCTCGATCACCGGAAGCGCACCCTGTTGGAGCAGTTTTCCATTGCCCCGTCTCGCACCGAGCAAATCGGCGGTGCGCCGGGGTGCAATCCCAGTAAGCACTGCGGGACGTGCGCACGCGCGCTGCCGACTGCAGAACCATGGATCACAGAACACCTATACAAACTTGGATGCTCTGGCCCGATAGCTGCGGTTGCAACGGAGTTGATGGAATTAGCCAGTGGAGATGTCGGCAATGAGAAAGGAAGCACTGCTAATTGCCACAATCGATGAGCTTTTTTCAAGTTCGTCTGACAGCGAAGACGACATGCTTATCGACGGCCGAAAGTGGAAAGGTTCGTTGAAATTGTCGTCAGGAACGGGTCGTCAGGATTAATTATAAGACCCATTGGTGTTTGCTTGCAACCAGGTATGTCGGAGCACGCAGTTTGACAACGTTCGAGCGCTTGCCGCAGATGCTCAGCACCTGCAAACAACAATTTGTGCGCGAGCGCGTGTTCGCGCACGTCTTGCGCGCCAGGGGCAAAGTAGCGCTGCATGCAAGCACCCTTCAATGGGTGCAGTTTTGTCCTCGATGTTGACCCTCCGCAGTGCGCCACCACGGCGGTGCAAGGCGCACCATTCTGGTTTCGGGGCAACCCCGGGGCAAGGTGATCGAGGACGCTATAAGAAAGCTCCGTAGTGCCTAGGCAGACTCACGTATCAAGGAGCAAAGTCCCCCAAATCTCTCTCACATCCGCTCTTACTCGCGCCTGCGCAGAAACTGCTGGCGATCCCTTAAATGAACGTCGCGTTAAACAAATTATCCCACTCATACACTCTGCAATGCCGGCACGCCTAGGGACAAACGCCTACAATACGCGCTAAGAAACCTCCTCCGTAGTTCCTAAGCAAAGTCATATATTCGAGGAGCAAAAGCCCCCGGATTTTCGCTGAGCAATGAGATCTTGGGGCTGCGCACAGCGATAAGAGGAACTGTCATATGGCGCCGGCGCCAGTTAAAAAAATGTATAAAAAAAGAGATTCACCGACGATTAATGCGAAGTTTGAGCGCAGCTCTATAAGTGTTTTCGTTTCGCGATATATTGGCTGGCGCCTACAATCTGTCTGGTACAGCACGTTGCAAACGGGGCAAAGTGTGGCGCTACTTCCCCTCTAATCTAACCGCGGGGCATCGAGAGAGTGGGTGACGTCACCCTTTCTGTGGGTGACGCGTGGGCGCCATTCACAGCAGCCGCCGCAGACAGATGTCCGCTCATGCAGCGCTTTGTTTCCATATGTGGTACTGGTGGGCCCACTCGCCGCATGCCTTTTATTGATGGCGTCATCGGTAAACCGATGACGCGCGCTACTTTGGCGCCATGTCGTAGCGATCGTCGCCGCAGCAACGTCTTCCGCGGCACCACACTTTTGTTGTCACGCTTTCGCCATACCCTCCTCCGCTTTCCACCTCATGGTTCCGTTGCACCCTCCTCCTCGCGCTCTCTTCGTTATCGCCGTGTTTCTTCCCCCTGAGCGCTCTGCGTTCGCTCTTCCATCCTTTGCTGTGCTCGTTCTCTCGGTTGCGCTGAGAACACCCACGCTCAACGCAGCAGCGCGTGCCCAAAAACTGCGCTCTAAAGTTAAGAAAACAAGCGGGACCAGACCTTTCGCGCGCGTTTTCGCGGAAACGGCGCCAGCACAACCACGTGACTCCGCTGGATAAGCTCCAGACCTCCTGCCGTTGCTTGCCGGCTCGGACGGGAAGATAAAATATTATCGTATCCCTTAATTATCTTCATGGTGTTTAACTGGGTGCAGTTGCTCACGCCTAATGGCTGCAAGAATACGAAAGTTACATTTACATGCATTCCGAGACCAACGATACAACGCCCTGCACCGTGGACGGCGATCTTTCGCTGACGCATACCTTCTGGTGCAGCGTGCTTTCGGCGCAATTTGGCGCTGTACACCCATAGGTATACAACTGGCGGACGGATCGCTAGGTGCCTGTGCCAACGCTGGGGCGCACATGTGAATGAATGTCAATATGTATGCTCATTTTCTGTAGACAAAAACGTCAAGCAGATCACTTCTTCCCACAAGCCCAAGCAACGTCCGCTGACGAGGACAATTGAGGTTTCGTGTTTCAGAGCAGACCTCGGCCTTCGGCTGATCGGGATGTTGCATGGCCACCGAATGAAGAAGCAAGGCTGCTCATTACCAACACGGAATAAGAAAGAAAACATCATTGATGAACACAGTTTTGCAGGCTCTCTACGATTTTATGGACGATTGTGGAACTGCCGTCTTTGCTGATCGAGCCAGCTGCAAGACGCATAGTGAAAGAACAGGAACGTCGTTGTATGCGGTTGTACGATTCTGGCACATTCGGACCTGTTTGTCACGCTGGTTTGGGTATCACCACCGTACGCACGCCTTTCGTAAGGATGAGCAGCACCTGTCCCTCCTGGTCAACTTTAAAGACAATGGACGAAAGCTTTAAATTAATTTAAAACAATAATATTTAGCCGATTCATGTAATAAAAAGCAACATGAACAAAGTGCTCGTCCCCCCCACCCCAGGCATAGTTTTCTTTAGCTGGATGATGACGTACACAAGCACGCACATGCATATGTTCCTGCATGGATTGACAAGAAAATGCCCGTACATATACGTTCTTTCAGGTGACGAAGCGATGGTCGGGGCGATGCATTCAACACGCACTGTTCACTGAGTGGTCTTACTTCTAACCTGGATACCAGACTCATGTATCGATTATAGCAGTCTCTTTTTTGTACAGATAACTTGATCGTTCGGAGGAATTTAGCACTTTCTGGAACTGCACGTATCGCCCGTTATGAGCATGCGTATGCGTTCCAGAGCTTGGAAAAGAACGAAGCTGTCCTTTTTTGAAGATGACGCCGGGAGCAATGGACCACGATCGCTGAACAGACTGAACCGCATTGCGAGCTATGCTATTTTGACTTCCTAGGTCACTCAGTGATATCATGAGAAATTTGGCGTTTGAGCTGATGGGTTCTGAAGCATTGCGCACGAAGGTACATACAAAGCTAGCGATCGCAAGAGCACGTTAAGAGACAATTGGCGAAAAGATAATTTCACGATCACTTCGTAAGAGTAGCTTTTCAACGTCGAGACACAATTTAAGCAGCTTCAAAGCGAAACCAAAAGTAGTCGGATTTTCACATAATGAATAGCACAACTTAAGCTAAGCAAAAGTTTTAATAAGCAGCATCCTTCACAGCAGTAGTGAAACGCCTAGACGTATTGGACAGTTCGAGTTTATGCAGCTCTTTGCTTTTTGGTACACAAAACATACAAAAGAACATACAGAAGCTTCCTACCCACTGCATTCTTTTGCCATGCAGCGATGCAGTATGGGAGGCAGCATACGTGACGTCATGGTTTTGGGCTATTAAACGCTGCATCGTCCCTGTTCGCCATTTTGGATTGGAGTTGGGGGAGTCGACCTTTGAACTAATTGTCAGAAATCTGCCTCCATCCGTCCCTGCAAAATTCACAAGAACAAACTCATCTTACTAAAATACAGAACCCATAAGGACGGGCCGAGGTACGTGTATATTTTTATTGGTTTTGCGTTGGTCTAGCAAAGCAGGGGTACTATTGAGAGTTGGCTTTTTGTATGGGTGGTCGGAACACGGAAAAATGTCTTAGTGCTGTGCTTACCACTCTTCTGCATCAGTGGACTTTGTGTAGTAGGCCTCTGTGTTTAAGAGCAGTCTAGTACGCTGGCGTATGCGGTAAAGAGCATCAGTGGGGTGCGATTTTACGAATACAAATTTAGGCCTAATCTCACCGGGACCTCGATTCATTGTAAGCACCGTAACGGTCGTCGTCCTTTCCTCGCACCGGGTAGGTAGATTTGCTTTCGGAAAGGTCTTCGCTTCTTTGCTATGGTCATTGCATGATGTTGCTGTACTGCGCGTGTATGTAGGGCGTCGGAGTGCAAGTTTTCTACGCTAGCGTAGCCTGTAACGCGCAGTTCGGTCTTTTGTCACTTTGGGCTTCGTGCTTTCATGACGTTTTCAGTTAGTCGTAGTATCGCTGCGGTGCTTGACTGTGGACTGCATGTTGTGTGTATGCAGATCGAGTCAGCAATATTGTGTGACACTCGCAAAGCCTTAATGGGCCTGGCTATTCTGCTAGTGCGCATTAGGACTCGGCGATCGGTTTGCCTCGCTGTTGCTGGGTGCAATGACTTTTACAGCAGCTTGCATGCCGGAGTGTCGATAGCTGGCCTTTCCATTGTCTTGCGTATGGTGTTATATTTGTTTGAGCAGTGTATTAGGCTCAAAGCAATTGCGCTGTGCGTTAATGCAGCCAAAGTGTTGAATCTTTGTGCTGTGGACGAATCGTACAGGTGTGTTATACATTGGTGCGCGGTGCCAGTGAATCTGAAGCGCATACAGAATTGCGTTCAGGCAATCGGATAATACTAATGCGATGAAAAGTGTCAGCAAAAATACTACGCGGCGGCAGTGTGGGCGCCCCAATCCCCGCGAGTCAAAATTGTACTTGGAGGCCTAACTTCGGGCCAACTCAGTGCGTGATTTTGTGTTTTGTTTGTCTTGACTGGAAAGCTTAGTAAGCTGTGGTAATCAATTATTGTACGTGTGTCGACTTGCTAGTCATGTTGCAGCAAGGGTGGCGAAAGTGCTAATGTAAGTGCACAAATTTGAGATATTGCATTACACAAGAGTGTTTAAATGTAACGATAACATGCGCTGCTTTCAACTGTCAAATGTGAAGCAGGTACAACTAACATGAGTACAGACAAACTACATACAGTAGGGTAATGTTTCACTTGCATGTAATTTCGTCAAAATTGCGAGTATTAAGGTGCTTTGGAGGAGGGGGGGCACCTGGGCCAGTCTATTGTGAAATGCAGCATGATAGACTACTTGTTAATTAGCGTTCACGTTGATAAGTTCACAAAATATGTCAGGTGAGGAGGGTGTACAGTTTCATTGTTTTTTTTTTCGATATATATAATTTAATGCTTATGAAGTTTGTGCTGCAAAAGTATTTACGATGGCTTTCCTTGATTTTAAACCATGTTTGTAAACGTTTTGCCTTGTGTAAATGTTGGATTGCTGCGTTGGCAAAACTTGGGACATGCTCGAGCACATTTTTGTGACCATAGGTAAGTTATAAATTAAGGGCTGTATGAGAGCATCATATTTATCTCACTTTCTGTGCTGTTGGGTGTTTGCACAGGTAATTCTTTTCCATTCCTGCATTTATTGTCATGAAATTAACGAAAGAGCTTTTAAGGTGGTAAATAGAGAGCTAGACAAGCCTTGTTTCGTATGCCAGTCTAGTGATATTATACTGAGCCCAGCACCATGTCTTTCTGCTTTTCAGGGAGCGGACCGTTCCCTGGGTGCAGTGCAGCAAAGTGCTCAATGACTTCTCCTCGTCAGCATGTCCACGGTTTCGGGGCTACCTTCAAAGGGGGAGAAAGGAAAGCCAAAGTATCTGGCATTGGACATAAATAATATCTACAAGGGAAAAAGCTTAGAGAACCCTAAAACCTCGGGTAAGTGAAGAATGACGACCATTGAATTTCTGTTGTCTTTAGACCGATGTCCCCTAGTTTGTTACTGTCACTTTAATACACTTGAATCAGCTTTCTTTTTTTTTGTAATGCATGGTTTGTCTACGCACATGTAAAATGTCATTTCAGCTGGAGTCTTCTTCTGCACTGTTCCTTGCAGCGGCCCCCAAACATGGCTTGCAGTCATTGGGGAAAGTTGGTGCGGGGAGGCGTATGCCACCTCCTGTCAACCTTCCAAGTCTAAAAAGCGAGAACAGTGGAAACAATCCTAATATCAGCTTAGTTCCAAGTGGAGGTCAAGGATGGGGGAGTGCAGGAAAAGAGAAAGGAAAGTCGCCCGAAGAAAACAGGTTTGCTTTTCTTCTGTGAATTGCCTATTGAGCTGTGTCGTCAGTGTGAACTGCAACCAATGCAAACTGCTTTTTTTTTTTCATTTATGCAGCAGTGGCCCACAGCAGCAGTCGCAACACTCACAATCACCTACTTCGCATTCACAAGGACCGCCTGCATCAAAGGTGGGCATCTGTAAAACTGGTTTGGGCTATGCACATCCGCTGGCAGTGCATGGTGCAAAAATACTTGAGTATCCTTCCACCATGTACTTGCAGTACTGACACATGGTATTAAATGCTTCAAAGGTATTAAATGTATTAGGTATTGTTTCCTTCGCAGATTCAGTAATACCTCAGGAACTTAATTTCTGAGAGTTGAAACATCTTGTGTCAAGTTTATTAAAAATAGGAAAAGTTGCACAAGACATCTGGATCCCAAGTACAAGGCTAGTTGGGATCCCTGCTAGTTATTCACAATTGTGACAGCAATGTGGCATAAATCATGTACATAAACATGCATTTAATAACAAAAGGCAGGATACTTCTAATAGCTACAAGAAGCCTACAAAAAGGAATTTGTACTTTGTGACTGCACTGGAATAGATAAATACACCAGCGATATGACTGTCTTATACAGATGATAGTAGTGAGTGATAATGGGATTGCAATGATAATGAAAAAAATTGGCTTGTTTTACTTGTGATTATAAGTTGTTCCATAGGGGTGCTCCAGTGTTGTGTTGTGTAACCTCCTCCTTGTACGTTATGAATTTAAGGCAAGAGAAAATTATCCTCAAGTGTGCTCTGTGTATTGCTTCTGGAGTATAAAAAACTTGAAGGGTAGCTAGTGGTTATGCTATTATGAGTACTTGTCTTAAAATTCAGTAATAAATTAAAAGGCACTATATTTAAACTTTAAAACAGCGTCATTGACTTAGCATTGCAATCAGAAAAAAATCCTAAATCGCAATGCCCTTTTCTGAAAAAGTACAATAGGTTCTGCATATGAAATGAATGTGTGACCCAAAGATGCAGTACAGTGGGATAGATGGCTATGGAATATGCTAAAATAAATTGCTCTCAGAGTGGCAGTGTCGAAGTAATAACGGCATTTGTACAGAATAAATGCTGTTTTTACTTAGACAGTGCCACTCTGAGTGCAATTTACTTCAGCATATTCCATAGGCATCTATCCCACTGTACTTCTTTCCTCTAAAAGGACTTGCAAGGAAAGTAAAAACAGCTTTTTTGGGGTTGTCTGCATCTGATTTACGAGATACCAGCTTCATCTAATATCTGTGATGTGGTCTTTAGTAATAGTTCATTGAGCATTGAAGGGTCCAGCAAGGGTCAGAATAGCCGCTGTCAAACGAGCCAATGCACCAGCACCCATGCTTTGCAAATTTAACCATTGAACAGCCGATGTGAATTTGCCAGGGAATTCAGAAGCTTCGTAAAAGGCGGTAGCAGCTGCAACACAATGTTGTTATTTTTTTTGTAGTACTCGATTGGGCGAAACTGAACTTTAGTGTTTGGGATGCGACTTTGAGCATTCTGGCACAAATTTCTCAGTGGCAGACGAAACAAGTCTAGCGATTTGTGTTTGGTGTCGCAGTTTTTAAAGTGAAAAATCTTGGAGTCGGTTGCATGCCCATAGCATTACAACTCCCAAGGTTTGATGCCAAAGAGCACGATAATTGTTTGAGGTGAAAGTTTACTTACCTCTACAGCTGCTATGCTGTGGGCTTGTTAACAAAACTTGCGGGGTGTTGTTGCTGCTTGGCTTGTCTCTGCTATGTTGTGACAAGGCAAATCACTTATGTGCGGGAGTGGGCATGTACAGTTCCCGTCGTGACTGGCTCACACAGGGGTGGGATTCCTGCATGAATTGTGCCATTTTGATACAAATGCAAATTCCTGTGCCAAACTGCACCTAACACAAGAAACTGACTGACATTGCACCAGGCTGTGCCAGAATGGCTTTGGCATGTGTGCTCCGGCACTGGCCGTGAACCGCCAGCGGATTGTTCTCCGAAAAAGTGCAGCTGTTCACATTCCGCACACTGCGTGACGACTCCTCCCGCAGTGTCTCGTAATTTTTGCGCTTATAACACTGGACCTTTTTGCACGTGGGGCCACTCTCTGCTGTTGCAGTGACTATAGCGGCTGTATATATGTAGAGTGTACTAGAATACAAGCGGCATGGCAATCCCTGGCTGAAGTGCAAAACAACGGAAAGTAGGCTGAGGGTGTTGCGAACAAATGGATATTAGGGAGGCGCGAGCTGCAGCAGGTTCAGCGGGCAGGCGTCTGTCATCGGGGCCGGTATAATGTATAACTATTCCAATCTGTTTGTATGCCCGTATGGGTGAGGCCTGAGCCATTTCGACCTATCACGAAGGGCTAATAATGACGGATTTGGAATAAAAGCCGCAGTTTTGCCCGAAAGGCAAAGCATCAATTGCAATAGCAAATCCTTAGACAGCGATACAAAGTAAGGATAGTAGTTTTATCGGCCGTGTAAACTTGCAAATTTACCGTATTTACTCGCATAATGATCGCACTCGCGTAATGATCGCACCCCTAAAATTTGTCGTCAAAATTCGATTTTTTTTATTTCCCGCGTAATGATCGCACCCCGAACTTGCCGCAGCGATATGTCGTGTGCTAAGTCTAGCGAATAATGATCGCGCTTACCACCTGTCGAATGCTACGCGAACGACTCTTCAAGACAAGCCAAGCGGCCTGCACGCACTAAACATTCTTAAGTAGATGCCTCATTTCATTACTTTCATCACTTTCCGCACTTCCATGACAAAATGAGGTACAACCAAACTTGCCTTTATTATGGGTTGGCTTTATAATGGCTGATGTCAACAAAAACAATAAAGGCGCATTTCGATTCTTTTCATCTGCTTTTGCACTCGTGAGCACGCAACAAATCGCGCGCGGCAATGATAGTAGCCACGTTTACTCTGATATGTTAAAAGTGTACCCTATTCATACGCCGACGCTTGTAACACAGCTAAGATATTCGCCCACCATTAGCGGAAAGTAGTGAAGACAGATGCCGCAGTTTCCGCAGCATGCCCGTCATGTGTTTCTGTCACTGGCAGCTAAGCGCGCCCACCTATTTCTGTCCCCTCAAAGTGGACATGGCTACGTTATTGCCGCAAACTTGCCGATATTAACGATATTATTCATCACTAATACGGAAGAAACTGTTTCAATGCACGTAATGTACTCACGAGAAGAAAAAAAAAAATCGCGTTCGGCTCGCTCCGCTAGCCGCCATTTTTGTTTTGGTGTCCCGCACCCGCAATCTCGCATCCCGCAGCAAACGCGGACAAAAAAAAAATTTTTTTTTTCCCGGGAAATTTAACCCGCGTAATGATCGCACCCCTGAATTTGCTTCAATTTTTCTGACAAAAAAAGTGCGATCATTATGCGAGTAAATACGGTAGTTAGTAAGCGAATGTGGCAGCTGCAGCAATCGAATTGACCTTTGTGCAGCCTCTCAGTGCAACGTGATCTAAGGGCGAAAGCAGCGCACACGCCTTTGTGCCATTAAACCCAAACTAACCTAACGAAGCTATCGGCACTGAGCGCATGTACTCTGTCATCACAGATCGCTTTGAAGATGGGCCCGCGTTGCCTCTCCCCTCCTCCACCCGGTGCCTTGCGTGCGACGGAAGACTGCACGCTTTCTGCCAGCTTTGCTCCCTTGTGCACGCTAGATAGAGCCGCCATCATCGGCTCACCCTCGCGTGCTTCGACTCGCACATGCAGCATACAGCATGCTGCGACAATGTTATCACCTTTGAATGTCATACGGAACATCACGGTGATGACAGTGGCAGAAATGTGCTTGCACAGTCCATGTGCTCTCTTTCACAATAAAAACAGGTTACATTAGTTTTATGCTATACTATCCCAGGGTTGATCGCAGTTCTACCCTCCGTGGTTGATTAATAGCGATAGTGTTGGGCTCTAAGCACGAGGTCGTGTAACCAAATCCTGGCCACGATGCCCGTATTTCGATGGGGGCATAATGTGAAAATGCCTGTGTACTTAAATTTAGGTGCACGTTAAAGAACACCAGGTGGTTCAAATTATTCTGCAGTGCCTCACTACGATGTGCCCCATCAATTTAATTGCGGCTCTCTGAGTCTGCATTGACATGTAGTGATGGAGAAATTGTTATTGTGTTAATTGGACCGCACAATTTGAGAACATTTTCCGCTTTCAGCATGAGTGTCGGTGCGTGAACATATAGTTCCGATTGTAGTGCCACCGATGTTTTCGTAAGTGTAGTGAGAAATTGTTCATGTGCATTCTCTTTCCGTTGCTTTCTTTTTATATAAACAAATTAACTAACATTCCAACTATTACGAACATCATTTGTTCACCATAAAGGTGGAAAAATTATCGATGACTCGCCCTAGGCAGCCAATCGGATAGCTTGCCTTACTGACGTCAATTGGGTGATTTACATCATATGGGTAGCGGTGGCTGAAAATTCAGCCGAGCAGTGTGCTGCGATCGGCAGTGATGTACATTTTTAAAACCTTATATTACACGTTTACGCGAAGCACTTAGATGTGTCAATTCATGATGAGAAGGACCTACTCTAGCTACTTTGTACGTTTGTACAAAATCGTCAAAATTGTTTCAGGGTCCCTTTAAGCCATGCATCATCTTGCAAGACTTAGCAATGTCTATCAAGGCTTAGTGAGAACCAAGGCATGCATAAGCTCGCAAAACATAGCACCACCTAGTATGAACCTACCCTAGCCATGTATAACCTCGTAAAACTTATACCCCTGACACACGGGCACTCTAAAGTCCTTTAGGTAAGGGGACATCTACCGGAAAGGCGTTCAAATGCAGTGACACACGACAAAGGAGTATCTCCTTTACGCCAAAGTTCCTTTTCGGAAAAGGAGATCGCGCAACTACTTTTCGAGTGGAAAAGGAGTTACTCTCGCACACAGCGTGCACAACTCGTCAATAGAAGGAAACCTGCCACACAACTACGGTGCCCATAGGTATTTTTTTTACCTTGCGAAAATGTTTTAATTGTTAGCGGTAATACAATTTGTCGAATAGTGAAGATTTCCTCTAGCTATACTCTCAAACGCTCGCATAACGTCGCTAGTGCCGCCATGTTAAATTCCGGCAGTATCGACGGCGTTTGCTGCGCGCATGTGGTGTGTTCACGTCGCGAGATGGAGACTGCACAATCAGCACCCGCAGGAAATACCCAGAAGAAACCACAGTTGTTGGAATAAAATATTGAATAAAATGCGTTACGCCTGCGCGCACAAAGGAAGGGACGACAAAGACGTGAAAAAGGACGACAGAAACGTGAGCATCGCCAGAATAAACAGCACGCACAGCAAAACACCGGCTGCACATAGTTGCTGGACCAAGTTAAATGGCTGCTAACAATGCAAAA
Organism: Dermacentor albipictus; assembly: GCF_038994185.2. Classification (NCBI taxonomy): domain Eukaryota; kingdom Metazoa; phylum Arthropoda; class Arachnida; order Ixodida; family Ixodidae; genus Dermacentor; species Dermacentor albipictus. The sequence goes on from NC_091821.1 coordinate 44,407,077, forward strand.
ACGCGAATAAAATAAATGACTATAAGCATTATTAGCCATCAACAATGAAAGAAATATACTTTTAGGTTCTACAGTAGCTAAGTGCAATTAAATACGCAGCTTTTTAAGAATGTTTTCTCTCTTGTGGCTTTAAAAGCCAGCGCTATTTTTCTTGCGGCGTTCATCTGAGGAACTACCTAAAGAAGTTCAGTGCGGTGCCGTGTGTCATCGGCGCAACTCCTTTCTGCAAAGGGTCCTTCAGAGTAGCAAAAGGGGTTTACTGGAAAGGACTTTAGTTTTGCCCGTGTGTCAGGGGTATTAGCTAAACGCAGCAATACGTAGCAAAAGCCGGAACTAGCTCTGCTTTGACCAAGGCTTGCACCACTAGTGCAGACTGCCCACATTTTTTCTTTTAGTTGTTTGTGGGGGTAAACGTCACACTTTCGTTTTTTCAAGAAAGGCGTTTTAATTCTTGACTTTCACATATCAAATTTTGAGCTGACCCTTGCCCAACAATAAAGACCAACTAAATAAGTATCATTATGGCTTAGTGCAAGTGTAACAGCATGCATAATTTAAATGCTTATGATGGTAGCTATCTCTCGATACTTCTTTCTGAATGTTCTTGTGGGGCTAAGGTTCTTTCAAACTTCTGTGGAAGTAAAATGTACAGGTCGGTCCACTGATAGGGGGAACACGCAAGCATGTGGCTCATGCTCCGCGCAGCGCGATTTGGGGAAATGGTGAAAACCAAGCGCCTGTGTGAAACGGCACGTGCGGCACACTGTTACCAAACGGCCCCTTTGCTCTGCTCGCGTGTGGCTGCCCTGCCATGCACTCGCACGTCATGAGTCCTCTGCTTCAAAAAGAAATGTTTAACTTAATGCTGTGCATGCGTGAGATGCAGAAAGCACATAATGACGCTCACTCCTTCTGCAGTGGCGTAGAATGTGAATAAGCAGCGGCAGAACTATTTCGGAGAACAGTATTCTTGGACACGCCAAATAATGTTGCTGTGCTGCATCTTGTGCAAACATTCCGCGGACGGAAACACATTTGCAGCACCATTGGTAACCGCAGTTTCTTCTGTGTGTATTTGCTTATATACGTACTCTTTTTTTCACTATCATTTCGGAAGAAAAGAGGGATACTTTTGAATGGCTATATACATGTTCACGTTTCCTGATTCGCCAATGGTAGCTTTACGCTGCGTTTCGCATCGTCCAGCAGCTAAACAGACTAAGCGTGTCATAAACATACATCTCTCAAACATGCAGTGCAGAACGGTGCGAAAACAAACTGCAGTGTCCCTTGTGCTTGTGTCGTTGAGTCAGTCGGCACATTCCATACATGAAGTTAAATCGTTTTGATCTGTTGTGCGATAACGTCCGAATACATCCTGCATCCTGCACAAAAGCAGCGCTTCGTGTCACCTATAATTTTCTTAAAGGTCAATAATTTCTATGCTCTTAGCATCCAGATGGCTGGCAAGTCAAGCACAACTTTGCCTTTTTGATAGCATTCATTGCAACCGTGGCTCAAGATGTGTGGTCGCCCTGCCCCACGCCGTGCCTCGCACTGTGCTGTAAGAGTTGGGGTCGGGCATGTCAAAAGGAATAGCTGGCCCGTGCTGTCAGCAGACTTTTCCATCATAGGACATTGTTGAAGGGGTAACATGTTCTCATTGAGAACGAAGAGTACTAGGTTTATTTACAATATCTACGTGAAGAGTGGAGAATGTTGCATCTGATCAGTCTAGCATGACTTAATTGAAGCACCTTAGGAGCTGAAAAAGTCCGCTTCAACCCCCTTTGTCCTCCCTGATGTGTCTTGGTTCCCGAGATGATGTAGCAGTTAGCTGGAGCGTCTATGAAACGAATGTGGCAATTACCGGAGTTCGTGAGGTAATGCCATATAACACCCTTTTCTGCGAGTTTCTTGCTCTCATTGGTCCGTGATAGCGACAGTGAACCAACAAACACTCATCCACCAAACATGTCTCGGCTTGCTGGCGCTGCAGCTCTCTGAGGGGGACGCATTGTTAGCTTCACGAAGTGATTCGTTGAAGTAGTGCAGGAGAGGCTAGAAGGTCACTCCCTTGCTGGCCGATGGTAACAGCTCCTCCATGGCCCGGAAAACCTCGACTGGCCAGTGCTGATAACTGCTGGGCAGAAAGAGAATGCGTGGTGGCAAGGGGCATAACCTGGCTTGCAGCAACCAGCTGCGAATTGCTGACATACGCCCGAAAGCATTGCGTGTTCCCGCTACCAGTGAACCAATCTGTGCATAAGGTATTTTAATTCCTGTGGTATTATAATGTACTTAGCATAGCTTCACTTCAAATTAAAAATTGTTGAACAACTACAGTAGAAGCTTGTTCATACGTTTTGGAAAAAAAAAAAACAGGAGAGGAAACATGCTAATCAGGAAAATGTACGATCAGAAGTAACTAAAAAAAACCTTGACACTCAACTATTGTTCATGTCTATGCAATACGAAGCGTTGTGCGCAGGCATGTACCCAAAGGATGCCCCCCCCCCCCCCCCCCCCGTCCCAAAATTAAGTGGCATACCTCCCCTGCCCCCTCTGCCCATACCACCACTCCTTACGCACATTCCTGAAGCGCCACCAAATCGAGCTTGAGCCTTGACAGCTCTTCAGCGGTCAACATTTTGCTGCATGTTTCACTCCTTTTGGATGGCGGTCGTCGGCATCTCTTGGGATGTGAATTTTTTGTGTCCGCTTCATTAACTCTAGATGCGTCCAGTTGTCACCATCTATTGCAATGGTCACGTGCATCTCTGTTCCTTCGTTAGTTCAACCTTCTTTGTTTAGACTCATCCAGGGATCAGGAAAGGGATTCAGTTTATGGATCAGTTATGGATCAACATCTTTTTATTTACAAAAGTAAGTCGAGGAAATGCCTCCGGAAGTGGAGAATGATTTCCTGTGTTTTGATTGACTCTTCTACAGTTATCAGTCAAGCCACCAGTAGCCACTTCTCTGCTGTGCTTATGTGGGCATTTTCTAACCCTCCACGGTGGGTGAAGTTTGTCTAGAACCGTAGCGTCGGGCACTCTACGCGGCTATACGGGACAGGTGGCTACGCATCGTTACGCAACTTCCTAGATAACAGTACGAGTCAGTTTTGGCACTTGGTAGAGTAGTAAATAATGGATTCAAAAGAACTGTGATTGTTCTGCAAATATATATATATATTTTTGTTTTTATTTTTTCCAGAGCTAATTAAAAAAACACTACTAGAAATCTTCTTTTAGACTTTCGCTTGTTTACTTGTTCTTCGCAGTGTTTGCGCTTTCCTGCTCGAATCCATTCGATAGGTTCCTTGTTTGTCAAGTAAAGGAGAGGTGCATTTCACAGGCGTACCTGTGAGGCACACCTTATTTAATTTCTCCTTTTCGGGTTTAGGCGCTTTATGGCGAATGGTAGGCAGTATTCACGTTTGTACTAGTAAAGGTACCCCTTCTCCCCTCCCCCCCTGCCCCCTCATTTTCATAGAAATGTTACCTTGGTTTGGGCTTCCTCTGAAAAAAAATCCTGGATACGTGCCTGGTTGTGCAGATCGTGGCATGATACTCAGACGTTTGTCAGGCTGGTGGTGCCCCGGCAACCCGAGATCGGTTTTGTTTTCCTATTGCATGGTGATGGCGATGGGAAACTAAAAGGAAATCAAGCTGGTGGACAGCCGGATGATGCCGAAGTGAAACGCGATGCTCACATCGTGCCGCCTGCAGCAAGGAATAGTTGTGCATTTGATTTATCGGCTGCTAAAACCGTTCAGTACGCTACCAGTGGCGCTATGCACTACTCACTGTAAAACATATGATATAGGTGAAGATGCTTAAGGGGAGATGCTACTCGAAAAGTTTTTTTTTTATTTCTTGACCTAGAACTTTGAAATTTTAGGTATTAGTAGAGTTTGTGATGCTGATTTCAAGACTAATTGGTTTTCTTGTAGCTGCAATAATTCCCCATAGTTCAACAAATTTGACAACAGAATATAGGGCTTTTTGTGCACACTTTTTAGCTTAATAAAAATTTTCACACAGAATCCCAATATAGCTTATTTTGCTGCACATGAGCAGTATATTGCTGAAAAGAACCTCAAATGTGGGCATAACATGCTACCTTTTTTAAAAAAATCGAGAGTACCAAATCTATATTTTACATCTCCCCCATCAGCATTTCAAGTTAAGAAACAAAAGAATCTAATGTATATTGCAACTTTATATAGATATCAGCACACTAGAGTGTTTTGAAGATGCTCTGTGCAAAATTTCGTTAAGGTAGGAGAATTTCAAGTGCATGGAAGTGCACGACATGTCTGAATTGCCTCAAAATGAAAATTGAGAAAAACCATTTGACAGTTGTAAACATGTTTATTCTGCAATATACAGTGGGATTTGCATGAAACTTTATGACGAAATAGAACAATCCACCCTTTCCACAGTCAGTGCCTTTAAAACATGCAGAACCATAGGTTCGTCCTTCTTGGCACTGGAGAATGGAGTCGTCAAGGCGCGCTCTCTTTGCCACGTGGTGACGATGAGCCCTTGCCTCAGCTGTCTCGCATGCAGACATTCTTTGAACTCTTCTGTGGTCATGGGATTGGTTCAAGGTGATCAGTTCGTCAGGTGGCAGTACACCAAGCTCTTGAAGGATGTGTTCAAAGCTTGAATGTCCCTTGTTGAACCATAACACAGCCATTACGGCTGCAGTTTCCACTGCTGTCCGAGATGCAAACTTAGTCTTTGGACAGAGAAGCCAGATTTTGCTGTTCAACGATTCTGCAGCATTTTGCGTCTTTCTTTGTAGACAGTGAACCAAGTTTTTCATCCGTGAGGCCCTTGTATATAGGAAGTACAGCCAACCCCTGAGCCTTTGTGAGGATTGGGGCGTGATCTGGTGTAGGCTCCCCAAGAGCTTCAGCTCGCCTGTGTTTGCACCAGGAAGTCCCACCTTCTGGACAGTATCTGTGGCTTCCTGCGGTGTTGCTGGATGACGAGTGAAAGTATGAGGCCCAGATAGCACGATACATCTTCAGGAGATCACCCCTGTTGGTGGTTATAGCAATGCGATAATAGTTCTGCAGCTTCTGAATTGTGCCCTCTTTTAACTTCTCTCCACATGGAAGTCGTGTTGGAAGCTTCCTAAGTGCAGTGCCTAGACGCTTGACTACGTGATTTGTGCATTCTTCCTTGTCCACAACTCGTTCACCATACACCTCCGGTCGGCACTGGCACCGATAGGATGTCCTTCTGGCACAACACGCCGTGAGCTATGCGTGGCGGAAAGCATTGACTCGGGACATTCATTGTTATTGCAGTACAGCTCGAGGAACGCAGAGAGGCCCTTACGTTTGCTTGCGGCGTCGTGGACGACGAGTCCAGTAGTGTGGCACGTTGGACAAATGGCACTGCTTACCATTGCTGTAAGCGCACCAATGTCGCAGATTACTCTGTTCACGGAATTATCACCAGTTATTGTTCTCTCGTTTTTGAAATGTCCTATCTTTATTTCGGATGCGCTGACAAACTTGATCGTGGCGTCGGCGTCGTCGATCTCATCGCAGTTCCCGCAAGCCATTGTATCCCCGCAGCCTTGATTAAGCCTAGCGGCAGGCGAGTCGCGTTCTTCCACAGTTGCGTTGCGTTTCGGCCTACGTCGACGCCTTGGTACTTGTTCTTGCTTCGATATTTCCGAGCTCGAAAATCACGCTTCTTTGAGTGATTTATTGCGGACTAGCAGAAACGTAGAAACACACGGCAAGCACTGACAGTCTCAAGCGCTCCGCGAGTCGGGCTGAGTACCACGTGATCAGTAGGGACGGCCGGATCGGCTGAAACTTGGCTGAAAACACTTGGAAACGGCTTCCTTTAACCAAAATACGAAACTGGAGGCAGTCCTGTATGCTAGAATAAGGCTTGATCTACCTCACCGAACAAGCTGCACTAGTGGACGACGTCGAGTTTCTGAGAGGCGGGTGTTCTAAAACAGCCGTTATGCGCGCAAATTTGTGACTTAGAGAGCTACCTTGGCTGATGCAGATAGATTTTTCCCCGATTTCTCGTTCGAATTCAGCCTTGATATTTGGGGAAATAAGAGTTGAATGACCAAAAATAATTTTAGAAGCAAAATCTCAAAAGTGAAACTTATTGCAAAAAACGCGATTTTTCGACCTGCATCTCCCCTTAATGCAATAGGTTTGGCGGCGATAGCTGTGAATACGGCGTGCGACGACCTGTGTGTACATTTGCTGGTACCGGAATAAGAAACTGTGCTTGCTGTCGTTTTGACGTGAGATGGGCTGCTATATACTGTTTTTGATTGTGTGTGCCTTGCGCCTTTTCTTGTTCGCATGGGATCTAGTGGCCAGAAAACGTATACGATCGCAGTCTGCAGCAGGGAACAGCGTTATTTCCGTTATTGCCTATTAAAAGCGTGTGCTACACTTTCGACAGTACCATGCGCTGTGAAAGAGATGGGCAAAGATGCTTATCGCAGTAGGATTGGCAGTGATAGCTGTGAATGGGGCACCTGACGACCCTGGAGATTTGATTTTGCTGATATGAGAAACTGAGTGCGCGCCGGTGTTTTTTTATGTGAGATGGGTGGGTGAGTAAAGCGGTGAATCTGCCATGGTGGGCAAGTATATAATGTTCCAAATCACGCGTGCCCTGATTATTTTCTAGTTTACATGGCGTCTAGCCGCTGGTAAATGTATCATATGAACACAGTTTGGTGTGATGTACTGATACTGAATGTCGGTGCTGAAAAATGCCGTTTTCTGGGAACGCATGAACTGCTAAAAAATAAGCGCAACTCTATTGAGTCATTTCTTGTGTTCTTGATTGCGAACGTTGGCACCAGGAAAACGTGCGTAACAAAGTATCGAGGTTTTTGAAGCTGTGCTGCTTATTAGGCTTGTTTTTAGTGAACCATCCGTACGTTGGCTCTTCCCTTGCCACGCCCATAGAGCACGGGTCATGTCTCATGCATTCAGTGTGAAAAATTTGACTAGCAGTGCTCCTATAGACTTTCTCTAGGTTATTGTCTAAGTAATTAGAAATATACGTACTATTCTACATACCTTACAACCCGCCGTGGTTGCTCAGTGGCTATGGTGTTGGGCTGCTGAGCACGAGGTCGCGGGATCGAATCCCGGCCACGGCGGCCGCATTTCGATGGGGGCGAAATGCGAAAACACCCGTGTGCTTAGATTTAGGTGCACGTTAAAGAACCCCAGGTGGTCTAAATTTCCGGAGTCCTCCACTACGGCGTGCCTCATAATCAGAAAGTGGTTTTGGCACGTAAAACCCCAAATATTATTATTATTATTACATACCTTACACTGTTTTTCCACATAGTCCCCACACCGGTTCAGGCATTTGTCCCATCGCAGCACTAAATTTAAGATGCCCCTGTGCCAGTCAGCGACGCACGTAGCCTCCCCGAATGCTGTCATGCAAGTCTTAATGACCTTTTGTAAAGTCACAACACCACCTCCTCACACTTCTCAAAGCAAGACACCTTTCCCCATATGTGGACTTCATTTCCCTGTGGATTTCGGTGGGCGTCCTACCCTTCACTTCGTTGCTCATACGTGTTCGACGTGTGAAGCACAATTGCCATATTCAGCAACTGATAGCAGTGCCGTTCTGCGGAGCTACCCGCAGATAAGGCCGAGCCAGTCCAAGAAAGGTCCACCGCTGCGAATGGATATGTTGACTTTGCATTTACATACGTAATTTGGATAGAAAAAGATGGAGGCAAAGACTTCGCCCTTGTAGTAGGACATTGCAACTATGATAGTATGCACTGTGCTGCTGTGCTTAAACATGAGTATATTGAAGTCATCGTCAGCTATGCCTTTTAACACGTGGCCAACCATGTCCGCCACTGGCATGTCTTTGTTAATGGTGCGGCACAAGGCTAGTATGTCTTGGATATATGAGATGTACGATTCCGTCGTCTGAGCTCTGGCCGCGAGTTTGTGCCGGGCTCTCATTTGTCGTGCAACTGATCGGCCAAACAATTTGCGCATCTTCTCCTTGCATATGTCCCAACTTCGTGCTTGGTAAACCACATGCGAGCTGTACCCCATAGGTAGAAAATGATGTTGGTGAGCATTAGCATTTCAACCTACCTGTTGTGCTTGCTGACGCGCTCGTGCAATGGAAGTGAATCGTCGACGTCATTGTTGTCTGTACTGCAAATTGTGCTGGGGTCGAGGGGATGCGAAAGGACCACGGTTGCTAGAGCCATGGGCTGCTATAACGGTGTTTTGTCTTTGGCCATGGAGGCGGGAGAAATGTGGCGTCTGCTCCGAAGATCCAGGGCCAGGAGGAATAGAGACCGCAACATCTACCAAAAAAATGTTACGGGGAGTATTTACTCAACAGTGAACGGCTAGCACTTGGCTAGTCAAGACTTCACAGGGCCCACAAGTTTTAGCAGGTTTTTCAGTCCGACAGCAGAGATTCTGACCCAGCCCCACTATGTCTGTCTTCGCCACTGTTCGTGGCAATATTATTACCGAAAGAACTACTAAAACCTTCGACAGGTGGCCAATTTTCTCATCAGGAAAGAGTTAATCATCTAGTCATTATGCTTCCCGAGTAATGAAACGGCAAAGCACAGGCAAGCCTCAGTTATTGTTAAGCATTCTTTGCTTACTGGAAGGTGCCGCCAAAAGCTTAATGGTATTGTTACAAACCACTCCCGCACATTGGAGAAGGCGCAAGCATGGGGATGAAGATATCGAAGAAGCGCTTGTGTGGTAGTGGTGGTTCTGCCATCTCGGTTTCTCTCTGCATATTAACGCGTGTACTTGCTTATCTTTATAGGGCGACCACGTTTCACTGCCTAGCAAATGTTATTGCAAAGCGCAGGACACGCCCGCATGTATCGGAAGTTTCTGCAATGTTATCGATGGTTCCATCCGATGTCTGTCACCGAACCTTGTGTAATCAGATTGCATGTATGTGCGACGTGAACAGTGTAGAACTTTGTGAAAGACACGCGAGTCCCAGGGATTTCTCTGGAACATTCGACGACTGATGTATAAAAGCCGACGCGCTTGACCCGCTGATAAGATTTTCTCCAATCGCCGACTGTGTTCGCCGCTATCGTTGTGCTTTAAGTGTAGCCTGTTTTTGTGGGCACAGGTTCGCCCAATAAAAGCTAGTTTTGTCTTTCACATTATTGCTACTGTGTTCTTTAACCTCACTGCCACGTGACAATATATTACCTAACTATATTTTATCTTTTGTTTTGCCTAGTCTTGTCACTGCTTTTGTTGGCACGGGGGCACACATATCAGTGATGCATTCGGTGCTTTGCTGTTGACTTAAGGGGGGACCCTGCACCTGAAAACATTTTTTTTTTGTAATTTGTCGATTTAGATGAAACTTGCCGAGTTTATGTATTTGAATGTGCTAGTTTTAAATATACACTGTCTTCTTGCAGAGTCAATAACTTTCCAGAAGTAGAAGAAATATAGCTTTATTCCATAATTAGCTTAGAGGTGAGCTATCTACCAAACTATACATGACCTAATAAATATAGACATACAAAAAGAATGTGGAAGTAACAAAGAGAGCAAATAAGCAAGTATGGTGTTCTGGCCCAATTTTATATCAAATGACAACATTGCTAACTTCAGTGACAGAAATCCATCTAACTGCTAAAATTTTTTATAATATTAAATACAGCAACATTATTTCGTTTGCACTCCACAGCCTTGCCTTTCTGAAAAAAAAATTTGTGATAGTGCAAGTAGAAGCAGAGATAGTGCACCTCAAGTTACGGCATCATCAAAATTGTGAATTTTTTTTCTCAAAACTACAACTGATATATTGAAAGAAAGTTTGAAAAACGGTACCAAAAGCCATCAGTAGGCACTAGGTATAATTCATGGCTGTTGCCGGTCGACGACATAGCATGCACCGCGAGTATGTTCACTTCAAAAGGGTTACAGGTTTTTCGTGCCCACAATTCCCCGCGAGCTCCGTCCGGACGGAACTTCAGCGAAGATTTCACAAAGCACAGTCAGTTTAGTAGCGAGGCCGTAATCCTGATGGCTCCACAGCAGCTGTGCAGAACCACTGCAAGTATTGCACGAGAAAACGCTGAGAAGATTGTTCACTGCTGTGAGTCCGACGACATTGTACGTAGTAGCGGGCTTCGTGACCGAGGCTCCTGCACTATTGGCGATTGGATCTTCAACAAAATGCCAAACCTCCGTGGTCGTTCCATGCCATGCTCCGTTTTCGTTGTAGGTGCAATCTTGTCGAACGTAGCTTTCTGATGTGCTCTTATCCATTTCCTCTTGAGTTACGACAGCCGTGCTCAATTCTTATGCGAGTGTAACCAGTGTGTGGAAATGTGTGATCCGGCAAAGCAGTTAAGGGGAGACGCAACTTTCGCATTGCGAAAAATGGCAAAAAAAAAAATCATTTTCGAAAATCACATTTTCAAGTTCTATTACCTTTTTTCTATCTGATTCCGATATATCATCACTGCAAACCACGTAGAAGTGCTCTAAAAAATTTATTTTATGAGCCAAGGTGGCGAAAAATTTCGCGGAAATCAAGAACAGCCAGGGTGTCTACCAACCGGGAAAACCAGGAATTCTCAGGGAATTTGGATAGTCTGGAAATATTCAGAGAAAACTCAGGGAATTTGTGCTTCTATCGGGGAAAATTAGCTGTAACTTCATTCAAAGGGAACGAAAGTCGTATTAATGCTAGCTCCAGTAACAGGAATCGCAACGAACCGTCATTGACGCCGTGTCATTGGCACGATGTATTGCCAGAGTAGTTAACGACTGATTTTCCAGATGCCCGATTTTTCGGACATGCCCGATAATTTGCACGGCTTTGTGGCACCACCACATACTCCATATAGTCAGTGTATATTGCCCCGCCTGCATGTCTGAAAGGGCATTAATCAAAGCCACCACCGCCGCAATTTGATTATCTCGCCGCCTCGAACCGGCACTCTCGCACGCATATTCGCTGGCAGCTGTAGCCACCACTGCGGCAACGTTGGGCCTAGCTGCTTCTGCATTCGCTATTAAGCTTCTTGCCATGCGGGGTCGTGTTTTTCATTGAAAGAATTCGCCGCTGTTGGCAATGGCACCGACTCCGCCTTTGTAATCTTCGTGATTGGCTTCGAAGCTCGCAGAGCACCTGTTGCGTAATGCCAGTCTTTGAAAGTTAGCTTTGCCTCAGTATAGCAGTGTTAGGCAGTGAAACATAAGCGTAGGAAGGGGCAATTGTCATGAAACACAGTATGTATTCCTTAATTATACATGCGTGCACCCCAGTCTCCTGTCATAGTATGAGAACCGATATGCCTAATAAGTGTACTGGCAGGCCTTAAGAGCTTTTTCGCACGTGCCTGTGGCAATTTTAGCCCTTAAGGGCAGTTAAAGATATGCATTCATATTTTTTAACTTGCCTGATTTTTCGGATGTTTTTGCGGCCCCTAGGCAGTCTGAAAAATCTGACGTTGTCAGTACAACTGATCAAGAGGATGCTTCAAATTATCCATGGGGTGAAAGCGTGGCAAGAGGAGGATGAGAACAGAAAGGCCCGACACACTGAGGAAGTAACGGGAAAGGAAGTGTGCCGCCGCCTCTTTGAAGGAGCTTGAGCTCAAAAAAAGTGTTGGCCGATGCCGCGATGCAGGTGTCCATCATACAAACCAAAATAAACTCTTTAAAGTAGTGAAACGCAACACTGAGATTTTGTGTACGGGCTGAGAGTATGTCAAGACAGTTGAAGACTTCTCAGCTGGGTAGAGAGAATCTTAGTTGTGGTAAAGTTCAGGCCTCATAACGATGAGCTTGCTATCGTTATATTCAAAAATATTTCCTTATGTATGCATCTCCTTTTCATTCGTATTTGAAAATGTTCGACTCAATTTGGAAGGGGTTTTACAATTTTTTTCGCTGTGCATTTTACTAACACCTTTCTTCTGTTTTCTTTTTAAATAAAATAGATATTACTCCTTACTATTCAAACTGGATTAAGTCATCTTTTTGTTTCAACATGCTTACTAGAGAGTGACAGCATCGGGCAACATGGGGTCAGCCTGTCTTGACATAAAACAAAGTTCTGGCTCATTCAGAGAATTTTGCAATGGTGCTCAGGGAAAACCTGAAAAACTCGGGGAATTTGGAAATGTCAATTTGGTAGACACCCTGACACCATTTTTCAAGCCACAATATCTCCGGAATATCGCAACCGCCGCCGCCATCTTGGTCTCGTTGGAAAGCGCATTTATCAGTCTTCAAATTTGCCACTTCAGTTACCTCCTCCTTACAGAAAGAAGCACACAAAAAGCAAATGATAGAAGGTCGTGCCGGAGTCTCCGATTGGCCGCGCCCGCCACGTGACTCCAGCGCAGTTCGCCATTGGTCTGGCGCTCGCGTCGTCTGCTCGGCTCTTTGCACCTTGCGAGTCTGGACGTCTCCACTCGCCGTAATCTCGACGTGTCAAAACGGGCGCTATGCGGACATCGCAGTAGCGTGTCCGATCCCAACGCTTGTGGAAGTTTCAGACTCGCGGCTAAGCATTTTGAGCATTCGCGCGTGGAATCCTCGGACATGCGGCTGAGCCTTTCAGCACTCAGTGTTTCCAATTTCGTGACGAAGCACATCGTGCATAAGGGAGTCTCCAACTCGGCGGACATCTCTGATCCTCGCCTAAGCATTTTGTGCATTGCCGCCTTCGTCGTGTCGCGACTACGTACATTTAGCGTCGACTCTTCGAGTCCGCGTCTAGGCATTTCGCGCGTTGGCACCTCAAACTGCTCGACTAAGCACATAAAGTGTCAAATCCTCGCGCCCGCATCTATAGTCGGGTACAACTTTAAAAAAAAAAAAGGGGGTGGGGTGGGGCGTTTACTCCTCCGAGGCTGATGCACACAAGCATCCACCAATGGGCAAGCGCTCTTGACTGAGGTCATGAGCTGGACAGCTGGTCACCCCGCCGATGGAGATGGCCGCCCGTGCTTCGAACTGGGTTATTAAGTGTGGTCAGCGGTGTGCGTCAGCCCCTCGTCAGAGTGAATTCCCAAACTGGTTGTGATAGTCTATGATGCCGGAAATATTACTGCGAGCTTACGATGCAGCATTTGTGCCGCGTGCATTTATTCTGAGCCGTGATCCGGGGAAGAAATATTGCGGCGAGCATCGCTGACGCTGTGTTACGCTTTGACTGAAAACGGGATCCCGCGGCGGCACACGGCTATAAACACATATCCTGTGAATTTGTTCATGTTGTTTTATTTCGCTGCCGAGTGAAGTTACGACGAGGAAAGTTTGCCAGTCTGGTGTCTACTGTTAGCGGCGTGTGTGTTCGTGCCCTGTGTTGCTGCGTTTTTCGTCGGACGGGGTGAAGTGATGGAGAAAAACCATTCTCGGAAGAAATGAGGAAAGTGTGAGTGCATGAAACAAACCTACGGGGGTCTCAGCTGACAATATTGGCTAAAGATGCCTCCAACGCAAAGATTTCTTGCCCTCAACTTGGCATGAACAGTTGTCAGCACTGTGATAGCCGAGCGTCTAGCGGCAGTGTTCGAGTGTTGTGGAGCACCGTCGATTGATTGCTGTCCGTCAGTGCTCACTGCGCACGCAAGCTGTAGAATGTGTGCTGTGTCACAATCACGTATAAGGTGTGCTGCCAGCGCTCGATGTGCTTTCCCACAACACAGCTTCGCAAGCGACTTTTGTCACTTGCAGTGAAGCTAAAGAGCAGACGACGGGCAGCGCTGTGGAAGGCATGGGGTTATTTTTCTCTGCATGTGCTGTAGCACATGAGATCTCTGCTAAACCAGTCATCAAAATACAAAAGCTTTTATTTATACCGAAAATTGCGCGATTCAGAAGCACGACTTTTTGAGCGGGACTATTTTAGTCGCGGAGGCATTCGGCTGTCGCGCTTCGGTCATCTGGTCGGAGCCTCTTCTTTTTTTTAAAGTTGTACCTGACTATAGGCATTTTGCGCGTCGGCACCTCGGACTGCGTGGCTAGGTACTTCGTGCTTCGGCACCTTGGACTGTGCGACTAAGCACATCTGAGTGTCGACTCCTCGAGCCCGCGGCTACTAATTTCGTGCGTCGGCACCTCGGTCTGCGCGACTCAGCGCATAAAGTGTGGACTCCTCGAGCCCGCGACTAGACATTTTGCACATTGGCACATCGGACTGCGCGGCTAGGTACTCCGCGCATCGGCATCTTGAACTGTGCGAATCAAAGGGCAGAGACCCAAAAAGTCACCTGTAAGCAAAGATAGCAAAGACTACAATCCTGGTGCATTTTGAGAGATGTGAACTGCTCTAAAAACTTCTAGATGTTTTCTCGAAAGTGTTTTGGGCATTCTGCGTTGTCTGTGGAAAGGGTAGCATGAGAATGCCTGGACCAATTTTGGTCCTGTTTGTTGTGTATTCCCTGAAGTGTGCTTGAGGGCATTAGTCTTCAATATCTTGCTGAGGGCTTAGTTTTTATTTTGCATGCTAACTTGGGAACGACAAGTTCTGGTACAATTAGTGAAGGTGACCATGATGTTCTGTGTAAAAAAAAAAAAAAAAGGCAGTTTAAAAAGTTTGGAACTGTTGTACCCTGTAGTGCTCCTTCGAGCAAAGATACTACAGGCAGCTCCCTGGCATGTTTCGTTACAGTGCCAGGTTTTCCACAAGTGAAACACATGTAACATTTTGTAACTTGAAAACTAGTCTGGGTATCGTAATGAAACTGCATACATTAGACTCGCGATAATTCAAACTCTGATAATTCGTACTTTCGGTTAATTCAAACAAAAATCAAATTTTTGGTTGGTTCTCCATGTTTTCAATGTATTTTAAGGCCGCTTAATTCAAACACCGCAATTCGGTTAATTCGTACTTTTTGCTTGTCCATACCGGAAAATTATCGGCTATCGTTGCCACCACTGGTGAGAAATCTGACTTCTTATATCACCACAACAGCGGAAAATGTTAAAATAAGCGCACTATGGCCTAAAAAAATAAAAGAAAGCAAACAAGAGCCTAAGAAACAAACGTTCGAAACAAAAGCCTCCCGAAGGGCACATTGTTGCTCAACTTTCCTTGGCTTGCTAGCCAGTTCAAAGCAGGAAGTTCGAAATTAAAACGCATAACCCTCAAAACTTGTGGAAATGACGACTGTCCACCTGCGTTTGTCAAAACGCTCAAAACTGACGTAAAACCGGATGTAAAAACAAAGGGCACCAGAAAAGGGGGAAAAAAAAGGTGCGAAAGTGACGCGAGTAGCATCGGCCGATTCCGAATCACGTGACCGCTCGTGCTTTTCTTTCCCTGGTTGGTCGCCCGCGTTGGTAGCATCATGTCTCCGCGGGGGAAGTACCGAACCCTTTCTGTGAAAGGAAAATTGGCAGCCATAGAAGTTGAGGCTGGAGCGAAGAAGACTTCTGTGGCATTGAAGTATGGAATCACAAAAAGTACGCTGACAACGATTGTGAAAGCGAAAGACAAGCTGCGAAACAACGCAGGCCATTTCGCTCCCGACAGAAAAAGGCTTGGGGAGGCGGCGCATCCGGAGCTTGAGAAGGCAGTTTTTCTTTGGCTGAAGCGCGCTCGGAGCTGCAGTCTACAAGTTAGTGGACCAATCCTGCGAGAGAAGGCCGAACAACTGTCTTTGCGCTTTGGAATTGAAGACTTCAAGTGTAGTGATGGATGGGTGTCGCAATTCAAGGAGCGACATGGCCTCACTTTCAAAACAGTAAGTGGAGAAGCGGCAGCGGTCGATGAGGCGGTTACTACCGACTGGCAGCAGACGCTTCTTCAGAGCCTGCTGCTTGAATACTCCCCGGCTGACATTTATAATGCTGACGAAATGGGACTGTTCTTCAAGATCCTTCCTCAGCAAACATTGTGTCGCAAGGGGAAACGTTGCACCGGCGGAAAGCTGAGCAAGGAGCGGCTCACAGTCATGGTTTGTGCCAATATGGATGGTAGTCACAAGCCCGAACTTTTCGTTGTTGGCAAATCGAAGCGTCCGAGATGCATTAGAGGTGTCCGAACTCTTCCCGTTTCTTATGCAGCAAATACACGTGCATGGATGACGCAATCTTTGTTTGAGGATTGGCTGCGGAAACTTGACGTGCGGTTTAAGCGCGATAAAAGGAAAGTGCTGATGATAGTGGATAATTGTCCCGCTCACGGTGACGTGGAGGGGCTGGAGGCAATTCGTCTTCAATTCCTCCCTCCAAACACAGCTGTCCTCCAGCCTCGGGATCAGGGGGTAATCAAATGTCTGAAGATAAACTACAGAAAGCTACTCCTTAAGTGGATGCTAATATGCATGGATAATTCCATGTCGTACAGCGTAACACTGCTGTCGTCTGTGGGAATGCTAGCTGACGCATGGAGTGCAGTAACATCGGCAACGATATGGAACTACTTCCAGCATGCCTTCCGCATACCAGGCCGCACCAGTGATACCTTGCCTGACTGCGCTCGAAATGAAGGTGAAGAGTGCCTCCAAATGGAGAGCGATGAAGCAAGGCTAGTGCTTTCTGCACTCCAAGCACACAACATAGCTGCTGACCTCAGTGACTGCCTTTTCAGACTCCAAAAATTTGGAGATGCTCGATTATTCGGACTTCGCAGTACCGCCATACATAGACCATAATGTATGACAACTGCCGAAAGTTCGGACACCTTGCAACCTCCTGTTTGATTTTTCGGACGCTCCTTGAGCCAACTCGATTGATGGCACTTGACCTCACCGACCATGCCCGGTGCATGGTTTGACTTGCTGAACGTCATTTTTTTCATTTTTATTTTGAATCGAACCTCCTTGCTACCCCACGAGGTGGTGCTACTTCAAATCTCCGCTCATTATAGTTGCTGCCTGGTTTGGTAGAGTGGCTATAGCAGTTCTAGTCTCAGCTTAGTAAGCCATGTCAAGGCGATCCAGCAGCTGATTTGCTTCTTTCTTCATGCATGACGCTGCAAGTAGAGCACATTTTTAGTTCGACTGGTGTAGGCGTGACGGCACGGTGGTGCTTGCTTTGTGTAGTGTGTCGAGGTTGTGGTCATCCAAAGCGGCATACGGGAACATTGCGTCGAGTGTCTAATGTCTAGTAAAGCAATAAAGGGGGCTAGTTGGTGGACGTTCCTGATTATATTGCGCTTAGTGTTACACTGACGATATTAAATAAAGGACAGGACTTGGACGTACGTAGCGTAATGTCTAATGGCGCCGGTAACAAGACCCTTGTTGCAAATTATTGCTTCGAGAGACTGGAGTTGCTGTTGTGCCAGTTTTTGGCACACAATGTTTTTAACTGCGTCGAAACAGCTCTGTTCTATAAGATGCTGCCCGATAAGACCTTTCCTGTGCCTGGCGATCCCTGCCATGGCGGGAAGCATAGTAAAGAGCACGTCGCCGTAATGGTAGGCAGCGGCATGTCAGGGATGGAGAAGCTTTGGCTTCTTTTGATTAGAAAATCAATAAGCTCGAGGTGTTTCAAGCGAGTGAAGTCGCTGCCAATGTGGTATGAGGCCAACACAAAAGTTTGGATCACGCAGCAGCTCTTTAGTGACATCCGTAAACTCGACAGGAACAAGTCTCAAAACCGGAAGGTACTGCTTTTTGTGGATAACTGCGGTGCACATGGTCACATCCATGATCTTGAGTCCATCTGCTTGGAATTCCTGCCTCCCAATACCACAAGTGTCCTCCAGCCTATGGACCAGGGTGTTATAAAAAAAATTTGAAGGTGCTCTACAGAGCACGCCTCTTGAGCCGCATTGTCTTCTGAATTGACGCAGGCAAGCAGTACGCTGTTAGCCTTCAGTTGGTAATAAACACACTTGCAGATGGCTGGAAGGCGGGGACCCCTGTCGCTCTGCAGCAGAACTGCTTTTGGCATGCCGGATGTGTTGTAACCGATGAAGGGGGTGCTGTGGTGGCCCAGATCTGTCGCCTTCCGATGGGCTTCCTACTGACGCCGAAAATGTTTGAGACTTTCGCAGGGATGGCGTTGCGATTCCAGACACCGTCTTATTTGACAGTTTCACAGATGCTGACAGTGCTGTACTGACATGCAAACTCGACGATGACGAGATCATTCATCAGGTTTCTGCTACCCCGACGGACGATTACTCTGAATTGGAAGATGTAGACCATGTGAGCTGCTGCCGTCGCACGCAGAGCCTTGTACAAGCAGTGACTGCTTTCAGCCACCTACAGTGGCCGCACGACCTGCTCCGAAATTCAGGCTGACCTGATTGCTGCTAAACGGAACAGTGTGCAACGGTGCATTCATGATTTCTTCAAGCCTACTGCCGAGCTCGAATAAGTGCGTGGAAATAAAGGATTTCTTTTTTTTTCTGAATGTTTGTTCGGACACCTGTTTATTGGGATATTTCCGTGGTTCTCGTGAGGTCCAAATAAGTGGTTGTCGACTGTATTACCAAGGTGGTTGCGCCTCACCTCCTTCAAGCACAAGCTGCCGATATTGGGCACATCTCTTCTTGCGACATCTTTGACTTTGATGACCACCCTTTGGGCCAGACATCTGTCGTCACTCACTGTATCCCTACTGGAGACGCCAGCCCTATCGGATGACATCCTTGTTGTGTGCCCCATGCTGAACGGCAAGTAATTCAACGCGATGTCGGGACAGCGCTCGCGAAAGACGTCATCGAACCTTCCTGCAATCCCTGGGTGTCACCAGTTGTACTAGTAAATAAGGGTGGTAGCTGGTGCTTCTGCATGGACTACCATGACTTGAAGAAAGTCACGTGAAAGGACATCTACCCTCTGCCGAGAATTGATGACTCTCTTGACTGTCGTCATGGGTCTACTTACTTTCCATTGACCTATGGTCAGGATACTGGCAGATATCTGTAGATGACTTGGACTGCGAAAAGACTGCATTCGTTACACTGGATGGAATTCTTCAATTTGAGGCGATGCCAATTGGCTTGTGTAATGCCCCATCAACGTTTGAAAGAGTGATGTACTCTCTCCTTTGCAGCTATGAATGGTCCACATGCCTTTGTTATCTAGATGACATTGTTTTTTTCTGATATTTGATAGCCACCTTATACGCCTATTGGCAGTTCTTGATGTTTTCCGGTGAGCAGGCCTACAGCAAAACTCATGAAAATGCAGTTTTGGCCATTGTGAAATCACTGTGCTAGGTCACCTTGACAATGCTTGTGGCGTACAGCCCGATCCCGACAAAATTTGTCGTGCAATATTTTCCAGTACCACATTTGGCCAAAGATGTCTGGAGCTTCGTCGGCCCATGTTCCTATTCTCGATGCTTTGTCAAGAATTTCGTCGACATTGCCCGCCCCTTAACGCAAATCCTGAGGAAGGATGTATCATTTTCGTGGGGTCTTGAACAAGCTGCTGCCTTTGGCACACTTACTAGATTACTTATCACCCCACCCATCTTAGCCCGTTTTGACCCGTCAGCAACCATTGATGTTTGCACCGACGCCAGTGGACACGGCATTGGCACTGTCCTTGCCCAGAGGCAACAAAGACATGCTAGTGTCATCCCCAATGTCAGTCGACTCCCCTTCGGAGGGCAAGTTTTCGATCACTGAACGCGAATGCTTCACTTCAGTTGGGGGCAGTCGCTAAACATGCAGCATAGCTAAATGTTCCGGAGTGAAGCAAGAGGAGGGCTGAGGTATGTCAACATGAGGCAACTAATGAGGTGGTTGGCAATCAGTTAAGCCAATGAATAAAAGTGGCAGTAAGTGCTCAGAGGTAATGAAAATTGACAACAAACAGCTGGCAAAGATCTCGCTGCTGCTGCAGCAGTCATTCGTTGTAAACGGAGGCATAGCTATCCCCTAATTTGTTTATGCTGCTGTAGTGGCATTATGCAGTTGAAAGGGGAGGGGGGGGGGGGGCTATGCAAAAACGCTCAACTGCATTGGGTTCACATTGATGAACCCATGTGGTCAAGATTAAGCCAGTGCCCTCCATTATGGTGAGACTGCTTTTGGCAAGTAAAACACCTGTATTTCTTTTTGTTAATTGTAATCTTAGGCAGCATTAGTGGCAGCTTTCTTGAATGCATTATGTCGTAGCAAAGGAGACTCCTTTAAAATGCAGCACCAGACGTCGCCCCATTGGAAATTCATTGAACGAAGTTTCATGTTTATTTTTTTGTGGCAGTGATTAAACCTTTTCCACATCAAACACTGAACACAGTTTTGAGAAACCAAACTACCTTACTGAATTGAAGACATGGGATGCACATGGTTTTTTCTAGTTTCTTCAGGAGTTTGCACCACTTCATCAGCTATATTTTGGCTGCATGCATCATTGTGCACTTGCGCTCTAGAACCAAGTTGCCATTTTTTGGATGTACTGGTGTCAATCAAGTAGCAGTGTGGTTCCATGCGTGTAAAGAAACTTG
Source organism: Dermacentor albipictus (assembly GCF_038994185.2). Classification (NCBI taxonomy): domain Eukaryota; kingdom Metazoa; phylum Arthropoda; class Arachnida; order Ixodida; family Ixodidae; genus Dermacentor; species Dermacentor albipictus. Next base: position 44,427,514 of record NC_091821.1, read on the forward strand.
TGGTAATATGGGTTAAACAGTACGGTGTTCAATTTGAATGCTAAAGTAGAGTAGTTTTGCAACTATTCGTATCTTTCTCTTATATATAAATCATTCAGTCTTGGACCCTGTGAAAAAGCCTAGCTTATTATAGCATAGAGGAGGAGTTGCCTCCATGTCAAATTTCGAGTTTAAAATACATGTGGAAGCATTGCAGAAAGCTAGCAAAAGTAGTCATTTTTGATATTCAAATTGGAAAAAAAAGAATGTTGCTCATCAGCAGTGACGCATCACACAGAAATCCGTGGTTTCTCGTGGCGTGCAGAAAAGTGAACGGATGTGCTGCGACTTGCATCATACCTGCCATCCACAACCTGCATACATTTTCTCCTTAGGTGCTTTTTAGAGGCTTCTAATAAGAAAATTATAGAATTGTCAGAGTTGTGGCTTCGCCAAGGTTGCTTCAGAGTATATACTACTTGTACCCATTTAGCCAAACTGAAATTTTTTGGCAGTTGGCCTTTTAAGATAAACATATTTTGGTTTTCTATTAATGTTTTCCGTGCAAACAACATGAAACGTTGAAAGACCTTTGTGCTGCCTTGTCTTTCAGTGTTTCGTCTCGTTTGCACTGGAAACATGAATAGACGGTGATGTAAGCTTGGGGCTCGCACACCACTTGCAGCAATGTTTAAGGTAGGTAACAATGCAAGATGCAACTGAGAGGATAGCTTGTTTGCTTTCAGTGATTTGTAATAGAGCCTTCTTAACCCTTTGAGGGTCAATGATGTAAATATATGGCCCCGTGAACAAGTCCAAAAATGGTCGATGCCGTATATTTACGGTGCTGTATGTATGTTTGAAAAGCACACCAATTTCCTAACTTTCTTTTCCATCATGTGCTGCCACTAGGTCGGAATACAGCAAATTTTTTTCGCGCGCCTCCCTTTCTCTGTTTTCGTTGCATTCTTTGTTTTTGAGCTAGTTTGCTGTGGCGCGTCTATATACTAATGCTCGCGCGTTGGCGCATGCGGGTGGCGGTTTGGCTTCTGTTTCGCAGGCGGTTTCGGCTTCTTTCGCTTGCAAAACTGATGGCTATCCCGTTACTAATCACTGAAAGGGCTACCGCTTGTTTCTCGCTTATTTAGTGTCCACAAGGCTGCGCATAGAAAGGATGCTGCCATGCATGCATTTCCGTTGCTTTTTTTTTTTTGGCCACTCGCAAAAACTAATTGCCTCTGGTTGGCGATAAGATGAAGATTAGCAGAAGTTTGTCACATGTTTTACTTTTTTGACGGGCACACAACCACACAGTTTTATTGAGTGCGCGCACCTACGCAGTTCGATTATGCTGTGGATGTACATATTAGTTTAAGAGCAGGAACATTAGAGTCTTGCGAAATATTCTCGGGTGCGCATTTTCAAAGCCTTGAACTATGTGTATAACAGTGCATCAAATTTTTCATTTTTATGTTTATTTCCTTTTTTATTGTTGTTGTTCATGAATGAAGAGTGCACGTATACCAATGCAAAATATTTTTTTCTCATTTTATGGTCACCCTAAAAAAATTATGGTAATTTTTTTTCAAAATAAATCCCTAAGAATTGGAATCTGCAATAAAAAAAAATCGACCCTGGGTGGTCGCATTTGGCGAAAAAAATCTACCTTCAAAGGGTTAAATTTTTCAAATTACTAATTTGTTAGGATTCCATGCATCTTGTGTAAGCAACATGTGCTGTCTCTTCCTAAACTGTGGTTTCACTTTACATGCATCTGACCAAAGCCAAACATGGTTTTTTTCATTACATGAGGCCTAATCAGAATGCCATTGCTTTATGAACTCTGAGCTAAGTTTTGCTTAGTCTACATTTCTGCCTCTTGATAGCAATGGCCTACTAGTTTGGCTCCAGCTTGTAGTCTAGCTCGTAATTTGTGCAGCTCCATTTGCTACGTTGTTCCTTTTTAATGTGGAATTGCTTTGGATCTTTCTTGTATATTAGTGCAGAATTTGGTGAATTACATTCTATATTTGCTAGAAGGCATTTTTTTTATGTCTGCAAAGCTAGTTGCTAGTATGCAGCTAAATTCTCATTTAGAGCAGTTCAGAAGCCCATGGATGGTTTACAGTGTGGTGATTTTAAGATTCCTATATGTGTGTTTCTAATTAATGTTTGAACTGTGTGACTGAGTGTGGGATATTCGTTGCAGCAACCACAGCAGCCGCAGCCGCAGCTGCAGCTGCAGCCGCCGCAACAGCAGCAGCAGCAGCAGCCGCCGCCGCCACCGCAGCAGCAACAGGCACCAGTGGCCACAAGCACCTGTGCTACGGGGGGTCTGGGAAGCGGGGCAACTGTTGGGGTAGGCGTTGGCAGCAGCGCTGGCGTCAAGACCTGGAGCAGCGTGACATCCAGCCAAGAGGGTGGTGGTCCAGAACGCAACTTCTTGGGCCATCAGTCGCCATTTTTTCCTCAGGAATTCCCCAAGCTAGCTGGTGGCGATGTGCCCATCGACGGGACCCAGAGGTCGGCGACAGACTCTCAGTATGGGCCTGGCCCCAGCCTGAGACCGCAGAGTAAGTGCAACCTTTTCCAAGTTGGTGCATGTGGAGTTGCATTGTTGCCAGCTAGTTTGGGTGGAGAACAAAGTGTGTGTTGCAGTGGAAGGGACCTGGAGCCGGGGCACACTGCAGCAGCAGCAGCCGCCGCAGCAGCCGCAGCAGCAGGCTCCGGGGGGCGGCAGTGGAGGGGGTGGTGGCGGGCAGGGCTCTGGCCCACCCGGCGGCCTGCCTCCGAGCAGTGGCAGTGGCGTGAACGGACAAGCATCGTTTGCACCTCCGCCAAGGGGAGCCCTCCCCTCAGGTGTGCCGCCCGGTGGTGGACCTCCTTCACCAGCACAGCCCTCCTATAGGCAGCAGGCGGTGCCACCTTTTGTACAGGTGGGTTGGCTTGTTTCAATTTCTCCACCCGGCAAGCTCCTACAGCGCAGCTAGTAACACTAATGTATTTCGGGGGGCATTGGGCCATTCATTGCATAAACTGTGTTTTGTGACAGGTGTTATTTCGTAGGGTGCACATACAGTAAAACTTCGTTTAACCGTACCTGCTTAAACAGTAGTTTCGTTTTAAAAGTAGTAAAGTCAAATCTCGGACTCGGTGGCCATTGAACATAATGTGTTTTGTACCCGCATAAACCGTACCAGCTTACTGCATACGTATCGGTTAACACGTAGTGTTACCACTCTTCGTCGCGCAAACATTGCGGTGCATCATCTCCATCGGGTCGCTTGGCAGAACAACAAGCCTCAGAGCTTCACGACGAAAGGCGAATTCTGCCGCTTCATCACGGCAACACTGCGGGAGAAGGCCCACAAGGCACATACGCAGTGAACCAGCAATGAAGCAAAACAACTCGCACCTTAGCCATCTTACACGACGAGGGCAGTTGAGCCTCTGATTGGCTGTCTGAGCAAGCACTGCGGCCGGGCAGGATCATTTTTTGTAAGGGGGGGGGGGGGGTGTCGACGGCTTGTCGGATGCAGCGCAGTCATGGTAGGGAGAGCGGGTAGATGGGGCTGCGTCGGCGGGTTTCCCCGTCACCGTAAGGGAAAGCCAACTTCTGGGGGCACTTTTCCGCTGCTTGACATTCGATATATTGGGAGTCGCTGCTATTTTCGTTCGATATAAGCATAATTTTTGCTTTATACAGTGAACTCTCACTTGAGTGAACTTCAAGGAACCGAAGCAAATAGTTCACTTTACTGAAAGTTCACTAAACTGAATATTCACCAGAGCAACATAAGACATGGCATACAGAGTCAAAAGTTTGAAGTGCAATTCATGGAGCAAAAGATATGGCATCTATAGTGTTAGAAATGTGTGAAATGGAATTTGTACATATCAATGAAAAACATATCACGTGGGTCGTTTGTGTGCACATGCGGAACTGACGAGACTGGAAAGAAAGAGACGACGACCATGCCACGACTAGCCGGTCGGAAAAAAATGCACACCATGTGGTTTGTGGTGTTACAGATCACCGCTTTGCTCTGGCGGCGTTGTAAGCGCCAACGATGTTACTTTGTTCATTGCCTCCGAGATCACATGCTTGCTCATTTTGTGCGGGCGATCTTTGAGGCCATGCCCTTTTTCCGCGCCGCCGCTTTGCCCCAAGGGCGCTGTAGCGCCAGCGACGTTACATTGCCGCTAGAGCGGCGGTTTCATGAGGGCGGGCATCGGTTGCGCCTGCAGTGCAGTGCAAGCCTTGGTCCTCTGAGTGAGTTCGTTAAACTGTAATATTGACTGTTCCGAAATTTGTTTAAGTGAAACATTTTTGCATAGAATCTATAGGAAAACTGCCGGGGATTTTTAAAAAGTTGGTTAGTCTGAAATATTCGATCAACCAACGTTCGCACAACTGAGAGTTTACTGTATACTCATTGTAACTAAACCTTGTCTAGAAATCGTTATATAGAATAAGTCTCTGTAAACGGATTCAATATAGTCTGGTTCGACTGTACTAGCCTGAATTTTCTCGCCATGGCACTCTATTCGGTTCAGTAACATTGCTGTAATTGTACAATATTCCAATTTCAAATCATTTGTTGTAATGATTATGAGGCTACCTAAATTCCTGCTCTGTGAAACTTGACTGTTCTTTTACTAATTGACTAACAGGTTTATGGACGTGGATTTCCTGGAAACTATGCCCCAAGCTACTCTGGTGTGCCTGGAGGTGCTCGCCCACCCTATGCTTACTCAGATAGTAGGTACGTACAGCTGTTTGCTTGCTAACCATCAAGATTTTCATCTTTTGCCTACTTTTGTGGGAAACGTAGGGGTCGAGGCATGAGAAGTGCTCCTGATGAGGACGGCTACCAGCGGCCTGCAATCATCAGTGAAAAAGACCTTAAAGGATTCGATGAAATTCTTCAAAATGACTCCCAAGATGGCTGGGCAGCTGCGAAGGGAGACATTGACTACAAGTAAGTCTGATTATGAATTGGGCAAATACAAAAATTTACTTTTCTTCTTTTTGTTTCACTCAGTTTCTAAAATGCTTCTTTCTGATTGTTTTATTCTGCTCTTTGCATTGGACAAGTAGTTCTGCATAGTAGTTTAAATTGGTGGAGCTTGGTGGAAGGGCTGTACTAAGCGCTCAAAGACCAGTCCTCTGCAACCATGCTCTAAAATAAAATTGTAACGGGAAATTGTATCCAGCATGCGCCAAAGGATGCCCAAGAACGAAAGCCTTGTTGCCAACATGCGGGCTTGCTAGTAAAAGAAAGCAAAACCTAAAGCATGCTGTCCTCATTTTGTGAATTAATTTAGCATCCATAGCCATGGATATGCAGAACCTCATTCATACATTTAAAAAAAAATTGCAAGAAAAAAAAATATGATCCGAAGTGACTAAAAAATTTGACTCAACTTTAGTTGACATCTACGTAGTGCGTGAATCTGACAGTATTTTTGCAAATTTTTTCCGAAATAGTATAATGTAACTTCAGATGCCTTTCTCGACTTAGATAAAAAGTGGTTCAGGGCCCCTTTAAAGCACTCTGCTTCATAAACCCGTAGATCCGAGCAATGTGGCATTGAGTAACAACAACCTCTTGTGCAAGGTGCTTTTACGTTGCTACACACACCTTCTCTTCAGCACCCACATTGAGTGTGCTTTCAGTGTCACTGCAGATGTCCTGACAAGAAAACAAGGAAAAATTACTGAATTTCAACAAACAATTCATAGTGAAGATAACACAACCTGTATGTCGGGCCAGCTCTGTATCTGCAGAGGATGAATTAACAGGGCCAGGACAGCTCATTATATATTGCATTTGTGCACTGGTAATAAAAGTAGGGAGGAAAGTAACATAATCAATTACTTTGTAGTAATTGTTCAGTTACTTTCATGTTGCAGTAATTGGTAACCTTAATCGCATTTTTGAAAGATTTGTAATCGGTTCCTTTTTTTTTTCTGTAATGTTTCTGTGTGCTGAAGGGGTCATAAAAATGTCTGAATTATTGGGCAATTTCATTTTTTTCTGAGTTGGCAATAAAAGATAATTTTTTACCGTGTTGATATCTTCACTTTGGCCACACTTTGCTTCATGTGCCCTGCCTTCAATTGAGAGCGTGCAGACGATCTTGCATCTGGTGTCCATTTAATTGGCTAAGGCAGTGGTTCTCAAATAGGCTCTGTGAAACCCACGCTTGCGAAAGAAAAGGCAGGCGAAAAGTCCAGTAGTTCGAATGTTATCTACTATACTTTTAATATTCGAATTTGCTTCCGAAAAGAGATGTTCGAAAATATTTGACGATTCCATTGGATGCAAATGTTCTAATCAAATTGAATATATTCTGGCTGTGCAGGAGCAAACA